>NC_088353.1:36905000-37277500 GCF_036884655.1 Musa acuminata AAA Group
AAAATTGAAATCATAAACAAGCCTGTTCTCAATCATGAAAAGCACTGCTATTGTACTGGTTTGCACTTTTGACTTCAGACAAATAGTTGTTTTCAATGATCTTTTCACTAGTAAAGTCTTTCGAGAGAAGGTGTCCTTGACATCAAGAACCTCGAATGAACATAAAAATTGAAATCATAAACAAGCCTGTTCTCAATCATGAAAAGCACTGCTATTGTACTGGTTTGCACTTTTGACTTCAGACAAATAGTTGTTTTCAATGATCTTTTCACTAGTAAAGTCTTTCGAGAGAAGGTGTCCTTGACATCAAGAACCTCGAATGAACATAAAAATTGAAATCATAAACAAGCCTGTTCTCAATCATGAAAAGCACTGCTATTGTACTGGTTTGCACTTTTGACTTCAGACAAATAGTTGTTTTCATAACATCCAAACCCAGAATGACACCATTATATTGATGATAACTAGTTGGAAACAAATCAGAGGGAAAAAGAAAGGCAATTTGTGATTTGCTTTGCATTGCGAAGAGATCCAAATCATTCATAAGAACCTCAGTTTTCGCGTCTAAGACAGTTTTCTTTTTAATCTTTAATTGCATGAGGTAGTAAATCTTCGACATGCTGTTCTTAGAAAGGTTGCAATCTCTGTAACCCTAGTCACCCAGTTCAAAATGAGCTGATGTACATCAACTGTTACTTTCCATCATCCTTATGAAATATGAATCTGCACCTCAGATAGAAGAGAATAAAGAATAGATTCAATACAGCTCACTGGCTAATTCATTTGAAGTTGAGAACATGTTATGATAAAGTTAGGGTTTGTCACGGAGGAATGTTAAGCATCATCTGTACTACTACTCAAGAAAAATAAAGAGAAAAAAACGAGATTTATATCTCAAGCATCCAAGCAAACTAAAGTTTCTTGACAGTCCACTGAGATCAAGCTTATATGACATCTTATTTATTATATATTCATACATTGTAGTGCTTACAACACAGTCTGATACAAGTCATCACATACTGCAGACAAAGGAGGCTTGCTACGTATTGCTGTTGTTTAAAGCTTGCAGAGAGAGCTCCTTAGTTATCTGGTTTTGGAGGATGCAGCTTGTTCCAGGACTCCAGATCGATGGAGTGATGGCCGTCAATGCCTGATCCATGGTACTCGCTCCCGCCGCCATAAGGGTTCGTTTCACCTGCGTCGTCTGCTCCATTACCGGTATCGCCGACGCCGTCGGGATTCTCCGAGAGACGTCGGTCTTCGACACGAGTCAGATCTCGCTGCTGATGCTGCATAAGGACCTTACGGTGATGTATACCTTTACTGGTTGATCCCGTTGCAGCCGCTGCGGAGGAAGCTATCAGATAAATTAGCAGCAGGCTGAAGAGCTTCATCACTTACCTTGTTCTATCTTCTCCTGCTAAGTTCTTGTGATTGCAGGTTACATGGACTTGTAGATCTCGTTTGCTGGATCGATGAATTTATATAGACGTGAAAGTTCAGAACAGTAAAAGTAGGTTTGGCGGGTAAAAGAGAACCAAGAAGATTTTCCAAGCACAATCAATTGCCTCGCACTAAATGTTGAGAGGGTTAAGTGCTCAACTTTCATGGTGGGGTTGACACAGCACTGGCCATTGCTGCTGTGGTGGGCATGGCAAAGATCAGGAGGAGGATGGAACTGTTCCTTAGAGGTAAGATCAGAAGCTATCATAATGATGTCAATATTTTAACATTGATGTGTTGTATTTCGATATCAATTTTGTTATGTGGGTTGTCTCCTAAATATAAATTAAGTTGGACATACTACTGTAATTGTGAATTGAATTGAATGAAAATGTTGAAATCTAAAAATCTTCTCTTTTTTTGCTATCCTCTTTGAAATCTAATCAGTTCTACAATTCATATGATATAATCAGGTCTTCTTGACCCATGAAATCTACCAAACCAAATCATATATATATATATATATATATATATATATATATATATATATATATATATATATATATATATATATATATATATATATATATATATATATATATATATATATATATATATATATCATTTCAAGAATATTCTTCACCTCTCTATGTAAATGGAAACTTTTCATACATAATTTAGAATCTGAAAAATTTCTTTTAATCTCATAATCTGATCTTGAACAGGCTTGAACATTACGATCTATATGTCGCGGATAACCAATTATGATAGTAAAAGTGGATACTATATTATTTTTTATACATATTTTCATCGTGTCCTTTTCTAATATAAAGTATAAGATAATAAGTCAAGCTTATTTTAAATAATTTTTACGGGCCGTAAAAGAAAATCACAAGCTTAAAGGAACATTGACAAAGAGTCCAGAAAATAGAATAAAAAATAATAAAATGATCATGAAGCACATACACCCAATCAAACCAAAGAACATGTGAACCCTCACTTAAATGTCTCACACTTTGGAGAGGAAAGAGGATACATAATGACAGAAACTGATAACCATACTGTCAGTGCTATAAATGGCTCACAATGGTAGGAGTTACAATTGAATATGCAAATATGTCTCCAATGATGATTTGTTCTACCAATAAGAGAACAACATGAGAAAAGTGGAAGACATTAAATGACACACTAAAGGGGAATCCTGCTTAAAAGAACATACATGCTACACATTGAGTTAGGAAACCTTGAGGATCTCTGATGAAACCCTAAGATTGCAAGCTAGTAGATGCTTACTCATAGGCTAGCTGAGTGTAGCCAAGAACTTTGCACCATCAATTATTGCTAGTAAATTATTCTTCGGTGGTGGTGAACCAGTGCTCAACACTGCTCACTTTGACCTCTGTGGTTGCCCTCAAAATATTTTAATTCACACCACCTCAATTTGTTTACTGATCTTCTAACCTGAAGTCATCTGCTTCACACCACCTCACTTTGACTTGCTGTCTTCTACCGTGTAGCTTTGCTCCTGATGATGTACTTGGCTTAATCCATTGGTGCAAATCATCTGCTGCTTCTGAAGTAGAAGAGGACATGAAACCAACCTTGGAACAAAAACTAGTCAAATTTAATGAAACTGTAAAACTCAGTCTTGATTGTTACAAGGGAAAAGAGAAGACTTTGTTGATCTTTATTCTAGTTCCATAACCCTATTTATTGGGTCAAATGGAATCCAATCAAGCAGTCAAGAGATGTCAAATCACTGTTATTTGATAGGATAATATATGATAATTATATCAAGAGATATGATATCTCTTTAACACACCTTTGCAAACTTAGGATGGCTCAGAAGAACCAGCTTGAGTTTGGAAAGTAAGAAGCTAAATTTGTTACTGAGTCAATTAGGTAGGATTTTGACTATGCGGAGGAGGACGTTGCATGAGAGATGAACAATGTTAGAGTAAATCATCATGGAAGAAAGAAAGACCGATGCTACATAAACAAAATCATGTGAAAAAGATCGTTATCTAGTCAGAATGAAAAAAATCATAAGCTCATGTAGAGAGTCTTCGATGATGAAACATGATAGAGAAGAGATATGATGCTCAATGACGAAGAGCTATTGACTTAAATGATCCGCTCTTTAAGAAGACGAGAGAAGACACTCGCGGTGTTTGATTGAGGGGATCCATAAAAAAATTACATTGATGACACATCCGAGACCAACGATAACTTGCTGTGATTTGTGATATACACATGGAAAAGATCATTAATGAGTTAGAGTAAGAAATATCATAGGCTCGAGGGAGAGGGCCTTCGATGATGAAACACTTAAAAAAACCTCATAGATCTAGGAATACACATAGAAGGACCCAATGATTATAGTATAAAGTATTAGGAATACACATAGAACATAGATTATATAATTAATATAATTATAAGTATTAACTTATAATTAATATAAAATTATAATGATGGCATAATACTATAAATTAGTAAAATAAGTATAAGTAGTATGCAATATTCATTATAATCTAATATATAATCAAGTATTTATTTATAATCGTTGGATCAGAATTATAATATACTTAGTAATTAATATGTGAAGAATACACTGAATGGACAATATTCATACGTAGAGATGCTTTACTTCATTATGCCAATAGATAATGATGTAATACACAAAATATCTTCATGGTGAGTGAAGAAGGGCAATGCCTCTTAGTACTTAGATCATCCATTCCCTATGGATGTCAAATCAGTCATATAAGGAAAGAACATCTATGGCTTCCGAATCGAGCTATAAGATAACTTTCTTAGCCCTTATAAGAGATTGGCTATAGTGTTCAATAACAATAGATATATTTTTTTATTAGATAACCTATTTACTAAAGTTGATTAATAAGTATATTTTGCTTTCTCTCGATTCCTCATTATATTCTTTGACTTCTTGTATGAATGTGCCAAGCCAGGGAAGCAGATATACTGATTGCTAACATAATTCTTCTTGAAGACAAACTATTCTATTAAAGAATAGAGAGCCAACCAAATCAAGATATGGAAATACGTATATATCGTATTTGAAATAAAGAGCGTTGCGAGGGTTAGAGCGTCTAAGGTGGTTTAGGCTCAAGATTTGATAGCTTCATCAGTGAACTTTACTATTTTTTATAGATGAGAAAATGCCTATAGGATCTCTCGGTTTGATGTTCACATAGTGTTTTTCAACCGTTTATTAGTATCACTATTGTTCAATTGCTTTCTAAGATTGATTTATGAGTTTCTTGAATTGTGCCTAACAAATGAAGGCTAAAAATTGATGACCAGACTTAATAACAGAACCCTTATCCTCCAAGCCCCTTACTAGACTATAAATTTAAAGTAGAGTAAACACACAAAACTCTAAAGAGTCAATAATTAGCACCCCCCCTTCCCTCTTACAAGGTTTGGTATCTTTCGATACTTTTCTTCTTCTGAGGTAAGGCTCAAGCTAACCCTTTCCTCTTGGCTCTTTATTCCTATGTAAATAATTCTCATTCATCTTTATTTGTGACTGAATTTTTTTCTTATAGTATTATCAAATGATTATTCCTCCTAGTACGAAGGAAGATGATTTTCCTTTGTTGAGTTAGAGTTGGGAGCTCTGCCTTAGTTTTTTTTTCTTACTTACTAACTTTTTTCTATCTTCTCATTGAGCTAAATAGAGAGAACTAGTCTAGCACTTTCTTATCGATCCTAGGGGCAAAAAGGACAGACTAGAAATGTTTTGCTTTCCTTGTTGTGGGTGCAACTAGAGGTTTAGCTTTAGCTTAGAATATTTTATGTTTTCAAGTCTTGGTTCTATCTTCTCACTGATAATTTCTTTAGACAATTATTCAATTTTGAGATTCTAATCCATGGATTTTCACGTTGGTTTATGCTAGTGTCTGCGCTGTCAATCGAAAATTTCTTTGTTCTCGCTACTATTGATTTAATTATGTTGCATCCATTTGATAGACTTGTGGTTGTAACTATTATTTTTCTCATTCTATTAAACATTTGAAAGATTTCATTAATAATGTTGGATTTTTAGGTCTTGGTTTTATAAGTCTTAAATTCACATGGTATAATAATAAGATTGGTGGGATTTAGATTTAGGTTCATTTGGATCATGCCTTCGCAAATGCTACTTGGCTTAGGTCCCCGGGGAAAGGACCAAGCCAACAGTCCTATCATAATGAGATCTCTTTTCTATCTATTTGAAAAGAGAAAAAAAGTCATCCTTGGCAAAGCTATTCATCATTAAGACAAATGTATATCTATCGCTAAACCACCAACAAGTGGTTGACTCAATATGCGATCATACGTTGAGAGTATGTAAGCTCTGCACAAGTCTTTTTTTAGTGGTGAATCATTTATGATGTTAAATGATAAAATTTCATTCTCAATAGGAGTTCTCACCTATCTCTGATTCTCATAAATTAAACTAAAATAGGCTCTAGACTTTTTCCAAATGACACTTCGTTTGGATCGTTTTGATGGAACGAATTTTACCCGTTGGCAAGACAATATGAAGTTCATGTTGACTGCTTTGAAGATCTTCTATGTGCTTGATCTAAATCTTCAACCAATTTTTTATCCAACCGATGATAACATCGATGAAGTCATGTGTAGAGGACACATTCTCAATGCTCTTTCGGATCGACTTTATGATCTTTATACGATGGAACTATCTGCAAAAATAATTTGGAATGCCTTGGAATTCAAGTATCATGCCGAGGAGGAAGGTACAAAAAAATTTTTAATTTCTAAATATTTTGATTATAAGTTGTGAATGACAAGCCTATCTTGGTACAAGTGCATGAGTTGCAGGTCATTATTAATCAATTGAAGGCTGAAAAAATCGAACTTCCTAAACCTTTTCAAATAGGGGCTATAATAGCTAAGTTACCTTTATCTTGGAAAGGGTATAGGAAGAAGATTTTGCATGACTCCAAGGATATCACTTTGGAGCAAATTCAAAAATATCTTCGAATCGAGGATGAGAGACAAGAGTGAAAACTCTTTTTGCAATATAAAAACAAATACTGTGAATCAGCCTAAGAATTCCAACAAAGGCAAGCAAAACAAAGAGAATCATTTTGGCCCAAAAGGGATCAAAGAAAATTTAAGAAGCCAAAGAGCGGAGGTTGTTTTGTTTGTGGAAAACTTAGTCATTTTGCTAGGATTATAGATTTAAGAAATGTCAGAAACCGAAAGTCAACTCGGTTGAGGGAGATTATAATATAATCGTTACTATGAGTGAAGTGAATGTCATATTTGGCAAGGTTTCTAGTTGGTGGTATGATACTTGTACTACCATCCATGTTTGTTATGATAAGACACTCTTTAAGATTTACAAAGAAGTCACATAAGGGCAAGAGATTCAATTGTGAAATGAAGTTCGTTCTAAGGTGATTGTCAAGGGAAATGTGGAACTCATTTTCACTTTGGTTAAGAAAGGTACTCTTACTAATGTTCTTCATATACCATAGATAAGTAAAAATTTAGTGAGTGGGAATCTCCTCGGCAAACTTGGAATTAAATCTGTATTTGAATCTGGGAAGTTAATTCTATCCCGTAATGAAACTTTTGTTGGAAAAGACTATTCCGCTGAGGGAATGGTTAAATTATCTATTATTAACAATGATTCTAAATTTAATAAAGATGTTTATTCTATTTATATTGTTGATTCTTATTCATTATGGTATTATAGATTAGCACATATTAGAACTAGCACCATTAGAAGAATGGTTAAGTGTGACTTAATAAATTATCATTTTGATGATCATAATAAATGTAAAATTTGTATTAAATCAAATATGATGAAGAAACCCTTCAAAAAGTGTTGAAAGATATACTAATTTGTTGGACTTAATATATTATGATATATGTGAATTAAATAGCATATTAACGAGAGGAGATAATAGATATTTCATTACTTTCATATATGATATGTCTATATTCACATATGTGTACTTATTGAAACATAAAAATGATACTTTTAATGCTTTTAAGGCATATAAAGCATAAGTTGAAAATCAATTATGGAAGAAAATTAAAGCTTTAAGAAGTGATAGAGGAGGAGAATACTTTCCTAATGAATTTAACTTGTTTTATGAATAACATGACATAATTCATGAATGTTCATCACCAAGAATACCTGAGCAAAATGGATTAGCAGAAAGAAAAAATAGAACTTATCTAAAGATGATTAATGCTATATTGTTGCATGCTAAATTATCTTATAATTTATAGGGAGAAGCTTTATTAGCTGCATGTCATATTTTAAATAGAATTCCCTTTAAAAAGAATAAGATCTCTGAGTTATGGAAAGGAAGACAACCTAATATTGACTATTTTAAAGTGTAAGGGTGTCTTACATATTATAATAATAATGATCCTCAAAAGATAAATTTGGGACCTAGAGGAATCAAATGTGCATTTATAGGCTATGCCTCAAATAGCAAAGCATATAGACTTCTTAATTTGAAATCTAATATCATAATAGAATCTCGAGATGTTGAGTTTTTTGAACATTTAATGACTTCAAGTAATAACGTTCATCCTCCAACTAGTGAAGAGTCACCAGTGGAAACATCTCAAAAGGTTGGTGAGCAACCTAATATTCCTTTGATTGGATATCAATCAAGTTCACAAAAGGTTCAAAAGCAATCTTAAGAATTAAGAAGGAGCACTAGTGTACAAAAAGCAAAAACATTAAGATTGAATGAGATTGATTCTCAAAGTATTTCTTTTTATCTTGTAGAAGGAACTAACGAGAGAGTCTTAAAAATAATTCCACTTGTTTTTCAAGTGGAAGATGATCCTAAAACGTTTAAAGAAGTCTCTCGTGATGTTGCTTTTTGGAAAGATGCTATTAATGATGAGATGGATTCTATTATGTCAAACCACACTTGGGAACTTGTCGATTTACCTTTTACCTCTAAACCTAT
The DNA here is from genome assembly GCF_036884655.1 of Musa acuminata AAA Group. Classification (NCBI taxonomy): domain Eukaryota; kingdom Viridiplantae; phylum Streptophyta; class Magnoliopsida; order Zingiberales; family Musaceae; genus Musa; species Musa acuminata. The sequence goes on from NC_088353.1 coordinate 36,913,415, forward strand.
GAGTTGTAAATGGGTATTTTGTAAGAAGTATCATACAAACGGTACTCTCCAAATGTTCAAAGCAAGGTTAATTGCTAAAGGATTTCGATAAAAGGAAGGAATAGATTATTTTGACACATATACTCCTGTGGCTAGGATCACATCTATTAGAATTATTTTTGCTTTAGCATCAATTTTTAATCTTTATATTCATCAATTGGATGTCAAAACGGTATTTCTAAATGAAGACCTCGATGAGGAGGTATATATGGAACAACTCGAAGGTTTTGTTCTACCGGGAAATGAACATAAAGTATGTAAACTTATTAAGTCATTGTATGGTTTAAAGCAGGCTCCAAAACAGTGGCATGAGAAATTTGATGTAATAAATCTTTCTAATGGATTTGTTCATAATATTATAGATAAATGTGTTTATCTCAAAACTTATGATGACTATATGGTGATAGTTTGCCTTTATGTTGATGATATGCTAATAGTGAGCAACGACATGAAAGATATTGTAGAAACAAAGAGGTTTCTATCTTTAACATTTAAGATAAAAGATCTTTAGCAAGTTGATACTATACTACTTATCAAGGTAAAAAGAAATAGTGGAGGATATGTTTTAAGTCAAACTCATTACATAGAGAAACTACTAGAGAAATTCAGTCACTTAAAAATTAAAGAAGCAAATACCACGTTTGACCCAAGTATCAAATTAGTCAAGAATTTTGGAAGAACAGTGACTCAATTAAAATATTCAAGTGCTATAGAAGTCTTATGTATGCAACGTAGTGCATAAGACCTGATATAGCATTTGTAGTTAGTAAATTGAGTAGATTTACTAGCAATCCAAATGTAGAGCATTTGAAAGCTATTGAAAGAGTTCTTGAGTACCTTAAATAAACCAAAGATTATGACCTACAATACTCAAATTTTTTTGCTATTTTAGAAGAATATACTGAGGCAAGTTGGATATCGAGTTTTGAAGATAACAAATCCACTGCTAGTTGGGTGTTCACCTTAGGAGTGGCGCTGTTTCTTAGAAGAGCAAGAAACAAACATGTATAACTCACTCAACTATGAAATCAGAATTTGTTACTCTAACATATGTAAGAAAGAAGGCTGAATGGTTAAGGGACTTTCTATTAAAAATTTCATTAACTTCTAAGAGTATGAATTCAATTTCTATACTTTGTGATAGTCAAGCCACTTTAACTCGTGCATCTAGTAAAATATATAATGAAAAGTCAAGACATATAAGTCTTAGACATGATTATGTGAAGAAATTAATCAAGAGTGGGATTATTTCACTTAAATTTGTGAAAACAACTAAGAATTTGGCTGATTCATTCACCAAACCTCTTACAAGAGAAATTGTAAGATCAACATTAAAATGGATGGGGGCTAAAACTCCTTAAATAAAAAATCCATTAATGATAGCAACCCTACTCAATATTATTATGAAATGAGTAACGAAGAGTTCAAAGGGTAAGAACTTTACACGTGGAGTGGTTCAGTACTTTGAAATATTTTACGAGTCTCATCTAAAGATGTTAAAGTGCTGGTTGTCACTGAGGGTTGAGTTAATTATACTCTTAATGAAGTTTAGTCAAGTTAGGACAAGTATCTCAAAGAGTGATAAAGATACTATAAGAACTTCACCTATATGAACTTAGAAGTGGTGTCATTTCGATTGAGAGTTGGAGTATTCTCTCATAAGCCCAAGGTCATATTAGGGCTGAGCGAGATTTTATGAGGAATACAAGGATGTTGTATTTATGTGTGTGGTATCACTAGTATTGTCATTAGGAATAATAAATTCAAAGCTTTTATGTTATTTGAGATTTCGACTTCACTTTGTGATGCTTACACTAAGATAATATTCAAATCAAAAGATATATTACTTTATTCATAAATATTATTTAACCACTTGGAGAAAATTTTAAATTTCAACAAGTGAGGGATTATTATAAATTGTTCAAATTAAAAAGAAAAAAAATTCTTTTCAAAAGTTTTATTTGAAAATGTGGTTTCTTTTGTAGTTATTTTGATAGTTATTTTTCAAAGATCGTGCATTTTGAGAAAAATATCTATAAATAGGTATTTGAGGGTAAATAATGAATACATTTCTTTCATACTCTTCTTCTTTACTCTCCAAGTGATTGAATTATACATTCTTTAATTCCTCTTCGAAGATTCTTTATTGTTTGTTCAAGATCTTCTAATGACTTGTTATATCCACTAAAATTATTTGCATCAAAGCACCGGAGAAGATGTTGCTCCCCATAATCCGCCACGGTGCTTTCCAAAAGGAGTGAGAAGTGGCTTCCCCACTAACAGCAGCAACGGTAAGGCTCGACAATTTTTGGGGTGAAGAAGAAAAGGGAGCCCGCTCGAAGGAGGAGATCAATTACACCAAAATTGATGCAGCTGATCCCGTGGGAGACCTACACACACGGAGTTCCATGCTCAGTGCTCCTGTCATATTGAGCATGGCCCCATGCTGTACATGTGCTGATGGTCCTTTGACGTCTTGACAGAGATTGAACCTCTTTGCAAGCAGGTTGTGTCGAATTCACTTTTGCAGCAAGTGGCAGACCGAGGAGAATAGGAACACTTCAACCCCAACGCACTTGGCCCAGCCTCAGAGCGAGCAAGGGTCACAGGATTGTGCGATCACCCAACATCGAAACCAACGGACGAGGCCGCATGAGAGGAGCTCAGAGGAGGGAAAGCAGCAGCCGAGAAGCTTACCGGTGCAATATTTCTTGGGGCCTAGCGATCGCCGATGGACGACGAAGGAGCAGCGCCGAGTGAACTCCACGCGGAAGCATAGTTATCTATCTAGATTGTTATCATGATCTAGTGGTTACATTTCATTAACCACCTCATGATCTAGTAGTTATAGGGTGATTGTTAGGTCCTATAAATAGGACCGTAGTTCATGTAGCAAGGTATAGAGATAGAGATTGAGAGATTGAGATAGCAAGCAGAGAAAGATAGAGAATCTGTGTGCATTTGATATCTTTTAAGTGTCTTATCAATTCTTCTGTTTTTAATACTACATCAGTTTTCTTGAGTCGAAAGGATTCTTTTTACTTGTATCGTAGTATTTTGTTTCTCCTTGCTCCTCCATCCCCAACATTTGTGGTATCAGAGCCAGGTTTCAATCTGAACTGGGCATTATGGCTTTTAATGGTAATTCCATGTCTCAACCCCTTATCCCAATCTTGTCGGGCAAAAGTTATGAATTTTGGAGTATCAAGATGAAGACTCTATTTAAGTCTCAAGATCTTTGGGACTTAATAGAGAATGGATATGCAGATCCAGATGACGAAATCAGGCTGAGGGAGAATAGAAAGAAGGATTCAAAGGCATTGTTCTTCATTCAACAAGCTATACATGAGATGATCTTCTCAAGAATTGCAGCAGCGACAACCTCAAAGCAAGCTTGGTTGATACTTCAAAATGAATTTCAAGGCTCATCAAGGGTGATTACGGTAAAACTTCAAACCCTCCGTCGTGAGTTTGAAATTTTGTTCATGAAAAGTAATGAATCGGTGCAAGATTTTCTTTCTCGAGTGACTGAAATTGTTAGTCAAATGAAACTTATGGTGAACATCTTCCTGATCATATAATTGTTGCAAAAGTTTTGAGAAGCTTAACTCCGAAATTTGATCATGTTGTTGCCGCAATTGAGGAATCAAAAGATTTATCTACTTATTCATTTGATGAACTAATGGGTTCCTTACAAGCACATGAAGTAAGGTTGAACAGGTCACTTGAAAAAAGTGAAGAAAAAACATTTCAGGCTAAGGGGGAGTCTTCTATTTCAAAAGAAAAAAAAAATCAACAGGAAGAGGACGTGGCATTGGAGGATTTCGTGGTAGAGGAAATGGAAATGGAAGAGGACACTTTGATGAACAAGGGCAATCAAATTATGATCAAAATTACAAAAGTGGAATTCAATGTCACTATTGTAAAAAGTTTGGTCACATGAAGGCAGATTGCTGGAAAAGAGAAAAGCAAGCAAGCTATGTGGAGAAAAATGAAGAAAGTAGTAAGTTGTTTATGACTCATTCACAAATTCATAACATCTCAAATGATATTTGGTTTTTGGATAGTGGATGTTCTAATTATATGTCAGGCATAAAATCAATATTTAGAGATATTGATGAGACTCACAAGTTGAATGTTAGACTTGGAGATAATATGCAAATCCAAGTGGAAGGGAAAGGAACAATTGAGGTGAAGACAAATCAAGGGAAGGTAAAATACCTTGATAATGTTTTCTTTGTTCCTACTTTATCACATAATTTGTTGAGTGTTGGACAATTAGTAAATGATGGATATTCAGTAATATTTGATGATGGTTCATGCACTATTAGAGATAAGAAATCTGGTTTGATTATAGTAAATGTTTGCATGACACAAAACAAGATGTTTCCACTTGATGTGTCAAATATTGAAAGGCATGCGCTTATCACAACTCAAAAGAATAAGTCTAGTTTATGACATTTAAGATATGGACACCTTAACATTAAAGGTTTAAGGTTGTTAAGCCAAAAAGGAATGATTTTTGGATTGCCTAAGATTAATACACTTGATGTACGTGAAGGATGTATTTATGGCAAACAAAGTAGAAAATCATTTCCTATTGGAAAAGCATGGAGAGCATCTAATTGTCTTGAATTAGTTCATGCTGACTTATGTGGACCTATGAATACAAAATCATTTGGTGGAAGTCAATATTTTTTATTGTTTACAGATGATTATAGTCACATGAGTTGGGTATATTTTTTGAAATTGAAAACTGAAACATTTGATAATTTTCGAAAATTCAAGGCACTTGTAGAAAGACAAAGTGGTAGATATATAAAGACACTTTGGACAGATAGAGGTGGTGAATTTTTATCTAATGAGTTTAGTTCTTTTTGTGAAGAAAATGGTATCCACAGAGAATTGACAGCACCATATACACTAGAGCAAAATGGTGTAGCTGAGCGTAAGAATCGGACTGTCGTTGAAATGGCAAGAAGTTTACTTAAAGGAAAACATCTTCCAAATCAGTTTTGGGCAGAAGCAGTTGCAACAGTAGTTTATTTGTTGAATATTTCACCAACTAAGGCTGTTATGAATCGAACTCCTTTTGAGGCTTGGTATGGTATGAAACCAAGTGTTAGACATCTAAGAATTTTTGGTTGTATTGCTTATGCTTTGGTGAATTCACAAAATCATCACAAGCTTGATGAAAAATCAGAGAAATGCATTTTAATTGGTTATTCTTTACAATCTAAAGCATATCGATTATATAACCCTGTTAGTAACAAAGTTATTATTAACAGAAACGTTATGTTTGATGAAAGGGCAAGTTAGAATTGGAAGACAAATAAAGGTGAAACACAAATGCAGATTCCAGCAGAACTAGACACTTCGCAGAATCAAGTGACAGATCCTGCTCCAACAAATTCATCGTCAGCCTCACCCAATAGCAGTTCAAATTCGGATTCCTCAGATGAAACCCCTCCAAGAAATTTCAGATCACTGACAGAAATTTATAACTCAATATTTGCTTTGTTTATTTCAGATCCGACAACTATTTCAGATCCGACAACTTTTGAGGAAGCAGTTAAAAAAGAGGAATGGAGAAAAGCAATGAAGGAGGAAATCAAGTCGATTGAGAAGAATGAAACTTGGGAGCTAATGGATCTACCGAAAGAAAAGAAAGTGATTGGATTAAAATGGGTGTTCAAAACAAAATTTAAATGCAAATTATTTGGTTTCACTAATAGTGATTGTGCAGGAGCTTTAGATGATCGAAAGAGTACTTCAGGCAAGTGGAGCCATCACAATGAAGTATTGTGGAACGGATGAACAAGTTGCGGGTCGCAAATTGGTGTATGCAACTATGAATCAAGGGGGAGTGTTGAGATTTGATTCATAGTTATCTATCTAGATTGTTATCATGATCTAGTGGTTATAAGATGGTTTCATTAACCACCTCATGATCTAGTAGTTATAGGGTTATTGTCATTAGATCCTGTAAATAGGACCGTAGTTCATGTAGCAAGGTATAGAGATAGAGATTGAGAGATTGAGATAGCAAGCAGAGAAAGATAGAGAATCTGTGTGCATTTGGTATTCTATTTCTCCTTGCTCCTCCATCCCCAACAACGACGGTGGCGGAACGAGTTGGCTACGATTTGGTCGTTGGCCAAAAGAACAGGAGATGGCTGCGGTGAATGAATCTGCGATTTGGTTGACGGCGAAGAGAACCGGCTGCCGAGCAGACCAGCGAAACAGGGGAAGTCCGGCGTGAACAAAGGCAGCGATGGGGAGATCTGCCAGCAGTGAGGGTGCCGAGATCTTCCAGCAGCGAGTCGGTGGTCCAAGGCAGAGTCTCGGCGCAATCAGATCTGGAGATCGGATCGGCAGCGATGGGCGAAATCATATCGTTGATCGGTGATGCGGCGTAGCGGAAGCAGACGAATCCGAGTCTGATGAGGAGGAGCGCCGCGTGAGACAGTAAACGGTTGAAACCCCGCAGTAGGAGGAATAAAGATTATGATATTATATTGGGCTAATTACATATTATCTAATAATTAATTATTTTCATCATCAGTGATAAATCTTATGAAAATATCGTATGATTTATAACTGATTATATATTGACTCTACTTAACTTTCATTTATCACTGAGTATTTACGATATTTTTGTTAAGGAGATAGATGACGTGAGAGAAGAAACGAGATTAAATATTTTATTTTATAAATTTTTAAAATATAAATATTAAAATACTAAAAATAATTAAATAAATAAATAATTTATAATTAGTCCTACTATATTAAAAGTGTCAGGAGAATAAAAAAAAATTATTGATCTTTATTCTAAGTTACATAACCCTATTTATAGGGTGAAATAGAATTTAATCAATTTAACTCGATTAAATAATTAAGAGAGAGATGTTAAATCCTTATAATATATGATATCCCTTTATATTGATGATGGAAAATAAATAAAAATTTATGCATGATTTATTTTAGAAAATTTATATATTGCTAAAAAATGAAATAGTCGGCTTATATATATATATATATATATATATATATATATATATATATATATATATATATATATATATATATATTGGATTGGTTTATAATATAGCAACTTAAATATTTTTGGATTAAATTGATGCTTGATTTTTGAGGGACTGTCAGGTAGAAGTTGGGGACATACTAATATCGTTGGCTGCAATGGAATGGACTAATGAATCTTAATAAATCTGTAATGATGAACTCGAAACCACAATTTGCAATGAGTCAAAGGTACCAATGGTTGTTCTCGTTAGATGTGATCTAACCTCGGAGTTGTCTTCCACCGGATGTGATCGATCTACTTGAAGATGCAAACAATCGCATCATAAAACATTGGTCTATTTGTATATTTAAAATCAATATTTAGTTTTTTTAATTAAAAAAATTCTTTTCAAATTTGAATTTTTAATTTAAAATATTTATTTTTAATTTTTAATTTTCTTTTGTCACTTTTGTTTTTATTCCCTTACATCATTACTAAATTTCTATTGGTTCATTGATCTTATAGGATTTGATCTAATTTTTGTCATCCTTAATAAGGCATGCACAAATAAGAACAACATAGGCATGCTTTATTTTTATTTCTCATATAAAATATTTTATATTAGTCTGCAAAAGGATTTTGTTGGACATACTCTAGTATAAATTTTGTTAAAACCTCATATAACGAGATGTTTTTTTCAAAAAATAAAGTGATTAAGGTGAGATTGAAATTTAGAACCATGTAATAAATTATCAAAGTCTTTATCAGTTAAACTAACTGATATAATCAAATATATCGAATGAGATTTCGAATTCTCAATAAAGGAACATGGGATATTACTATTTGATCAATGTTTTAGATATTAAAAAAAATTAAAATAAACATAATAATTTAAAATAATAATAATAAATAAAAAAATATTAAATCAAACTTGTATTCAAGCCAATTTATACATTTGGATGATTTAGACCCAATCCTTTCTTTTATTGAATTATTTTATAAAATTTTTAATCAAGCTAAATGGTTAAAATCCAAATTGAGATTTTGATAAGAGAGAATTATTTAAAAAAAATGAAAATCAAGTTCTCTTTACAATGCATGTCAAGTCAAGTCAAATTCATTGACAATTAAAATTGACATTTTTATTATAGTGTTTCCTTGTTCTTACATGATTTGGATTGTTTTGTGAGCTCTGGATTGGGTTAAAGTGAGAAGGTGTGTGCCATGCAAAATGCTGCATGCTGCAATGATGTGACAACAAAGGCAATTGTTATAGCTAATTCCAAGCCACAAGTCTCCAGTGGCTGGACCAACTGTAGGAAGAAGTCTCGTGATCTAAGTGTGGCATTGAAGAACTAGATAATAGTGGTGGGGAGAGAACATGTTAATGATAAAAATATTTTAAATGATTAATAATTATATATAAATATAAATAATAATAATAATTTTAAGATCTATGTGGTTCAACACTCTTAAATTATATCCATAAAAAAAATCAAATTATTCAGAATAAATTATAACTTTTCTTGAGTTATAATTTTTCGAGAGAAAAAAAAAATCAAATTATTGCGTAAGTACTTGTTTGAGTATGTACAAGGAATAAACTAGCTTGCACAATTTTTTATTTTTGTCGAAGCACTATAAAATCTTCAGATTACTCTATACAAATCTATTCTTATAGATATCTATGAATAAAGATAATCTTCACATCAATTTGACAAACTAAGAATTTATAGATGAAAACAAAAACAAGCAAAACACGAATGATAGTAATTTGTGTCAAAATAATCGGTGCCAACATTTTATCCAAAACCTTAAGCTACAAGTATAGTCTTATATTTTTTAATTATACCATCAATCCTAATCTTCTTTTTAAAAATCTACAAATATAGTCTTATATATATATATATATATATATACACACACACACACGAATAAGAAGATGAGATAAAATATTTTTATTTTTTTTAAATCTGATCACAGTGGTTTAGATAAAAAAAAAATACAGATTTCAAAATTCTAATCAGATTATAAACTTACAGATGAATCAATCATGAACAATAAGCAATAATAATATTAAAAACAATAATTCGAAATATTTATTTTGAAATACTGATCGGATTTTAAGTTAAGTCGTTTTAGCAAGCAAACAAACACTTAACACTTATTCAAAGATCAAATATAAATAAGTAATTTTCTTTTTATCATCGAGTTAGCATCCCACTTCATCTTAATCGAAGAAGGAATATAGATTAATCCTCTGATTAAAACTAAACAAATATTAATAAAATCCTATAAAGCATATTTCCTCGGCCCTCGTGCTTATGCTTATTAAAAAATCATCCAAAATATAATGGGGGTTTAATCCTCCAACACGCGCACAAAATTGGCGAAAAATCAGAAGAATGAATGGAACAAAGAAACTTTGTTGTGAATTATGTGAAATAACTGAGAATAAGGATTTACGTAGGGTTTTTTTTTTACCAATAGGAGACTGCCATGTGGCTGCAGCATGCAAGCTAATAGCGACCATGGCGTTTCAATCGGCCACCTCGAGAGACATGCATGACAGCTCTGCAGCTCGTCACGTCGCGCGAAGCATGCGAGGAGGGTTGAGACGTACAAACCAAAGAATTCAATCAAAGAAGAGCAGTATAATAATCAAAATATCCATATAAAATAATAGGTGGACTAGATTTCCACCTTCAGCTGTGGTTGAGAGGTTCCGAACCGGTTCGACTTGATACCATCAATAGGCCAGCCACCAACTTTAAGGGGCAATTATAAGGTTTCTATGAACCTATACGGTTCTCATATTATCGACTTCTTACTACAAAGGCTGCTCTTTCCATAAGATGCACACAATTGGATATTACTCTACTCAATGAAGTTTTGATCAATTATTATAAAGGCTTCTTACTATCTTATTCTTTAATTTCGTCTTTTTTAACTACAATACAAAGAACCTAAGACACTTGCTGTAGAAGATTGGCAAAACTGGATACTATCCACTGAAGTTTCGATCAATCATTAGATTTTATTAAAAATAATGTAATTATCTTATTATTAGGTATGTTTGGTCCACTCTTGAGATACTGAAAATAATGAAAATAATGTAATTGCTCCAAACTTGAGATACTGTTGTATATTAATAAACAGTCACATTGGTTTTAGGAAACATTCAAACTGATCATAACTCCCAGTAAATTGCATCAAGTTTGCTTGAATTCTAAAGGATGGATCTTCCTGATAAGGAAGTGCTAGTTTGGAATAGAATTCCATGTCCAACACTTACAACAGGTTCAGCACATTGAACTATGATCCTCACATTCATGTTCATCAACAGATTATAATCATAACAACAACCCATGTACATAATCCAGAAAAGTTCAGCACATAATCTACAGATTCTGTACTTGGAATCATATTTATTTATGCACATTAATTCAGACGACTGTATCGATATCTTTTTCTCAACACAACATTTATGGAAACATGAGGAAAGCCATGCCAAGCCATTGTTCCTATTGCTATTTGCTATGAGATGCAAGAACACCTACTGTTTCAGAGGTGCTTGTACCTGTGTATTGCAGGTGTACCTGCATGCAGCATGCTGCAGATGTCATGTGAATTTGAGAGAAAGACTGTATGAAGGAAGACATTAGAGTATGTAGAGTGAGTTTGTGTGGAGAGGATGGACTGAATACCTTATGGGATGGGTGTCGTATAGATGCTGATCTACTAATTAGCATGTGAGAGCCTGGTACATTTCTGATAAGTGATCAGGAAAGGGGTCAATTTGCAGACATTTCAGTGAATGATGTCTCTGTGAACTGTCCTCACTGAAGCTAACCACTTGCAAGATGTATCCAAAAGCAGGTCCACCTGCATGATAATGGTTTTAAACATCAGTCTGTGCCTTTAAAGTTGTACTCACTACAATTCAGGCATCTCCAATGGCGGTTTGCTGACAAAAATTCTATGCTTGCATCGCTTGTTTTTAGAGAGAAGAGATACGACAAGTGTTATATCTAAATCAAGCTTATTAAAGGAGTTTAAGATGCTTGTAACCTATCTGAATTTAACGATGTGATCAACACATCTTATGAATGGCAGGTCAAGAAATTTGATGGATAACATAGATTTTGCTCCAAAAAAAGGATATCACTATGTATGTTTTTGACTCATATTTAAGAGCAGTGGGATGTCATACCTCAAGAAACGCTGTTCGGTATCGACTCAAAAATCATCTTAATACTATGACATGGAACTACTGGAGATATCACAAGGAGCATGAAAGCAGTGTAAAACAAGATCAGACAAACTCTTTTAGATTTCTAAGAACAAAAACTTGAACAGTAAGTCTTACTCCATGAAATCAGTAGAATTTGGTCTTACAAAGAAACTCAAAAGCTTTATACTCTTTAAGTTCTTACAACCACACCAAACATACCAAATAACAACTAAAATCTTCATGTTAGTGAAATTGCTGCAAACTTATCCGATGCGAATCCAAATTTCTTGATTGATCTGAAGACAATTTATTTCCGCATAAAGTTTATTTGTAAATTATGTGGTGAGGTGTTAGAGAATATGTTGTTGGATGTCAAAAGAAAAGCCATACAACAAAAAGGTTTTTGATCGTATGCTTACTGCAATATGTCCTGCCATCTCTTCCAGACTGTAAGGCTGAAAATTAACATCTGTGAGGACTAATATGTAGCAATGCTTGCATGTAAAAGTGAAGCAAAAGAAAACCTGAACATGACCTCGAGATCAATCTCAGGCAATTTGTTTTTTTTTTGCATACTAACCCATCATTGTCGGAAAAGATAATGAAGATCTTAGAACAGTACATTAAGACCAAAACTGGCAGTAAAGAAAAAGCAAAATAATTCATGGCCTGTCGTGTTACCGTACTCCAACGAGTGGATCGCAGCATCCAGCCTCGGCATTTTGCTTGCCATTAGTCGCTTATCGCCGATGCAGCATCATCAAGATTCTCACTTGCAATCGTAACGCGGCCGCTCGACTCATGTGAATCTTGATGATGCTACACCCGCAAACATCGACTGTGATAAACCACCAAAGATTTTTAGAAGAAAGCACGGATGAAAGAGACAATGAGCAGGGTGGCAGACCCAACAAAGAAGGCATTGTAGGAGGAGAGAGAGAGGTTTGTGAGTGTGTGGAGAGGACAGCAATGTCCGAACGGCATCTAGATTTGGATCAAAATGAACCCAAGAAAAGAACAGAAGAAAGAAGTAAGCAGGATCTGCAACAGCGATCGAGCACCACAGCTAAAAACCTCGATATCCATCTACATGAACTCCAACAGTCATGCTACCCGAAACGTCGTCATAGACGACGAGAACGGAGAAGAAGACGAGAAATTTGGTTCTGTTGAATCATATCCATCTTCCGTTTTGCTCAGTCAGAAGGGAGTCGGTCTAAAAAGAGAGCTTCACATATAAAAGGAAACCATATGTTGCAGGCCAAAGCAGGAAGAAGATTACAACATGATCGAATTTGGACTCACACAACCTGAAACCCAATCCAAGAGCAGATGGAGGAAGCCGAAACACAGAGCGAGAGAGAGAGAGAGAGAGAGAGAGAGAGAGAGAGAGAGACAGAGACAGAGAGAGAGAAGCCTATGTGGTTTAGCTTTTACCTCTGGGGAGTGGGTTTTATCGTCACAGGAACGGAAGATAATAAAAATGAGAGATAACTTTGCCACCCAACACTGGTTCGCCTGTTTGTTCTACCTGCGTCACAAATGGTGAAAAATCTGGGACCCGGTTTTATCATCGAATTAAAGGTCAGGTAGGAGCGGAGTGTAACTAAAGAAAGAGGCCGGAAATGAGGTTGAGCAAAGAAAGATGTGACGGGGAGATGCTTAGCTGTGGGTTCATGTCGCGGGTACGATGGTATCGCCATCATCTCCTCTCAACGTCCATGTCCACGTGCCTGCGCTATCTCTTACTCCTATTTTGATCCATTCCTCTCAACCGTCCAATACAGCATATTAGGCTGTCCAAATTTTAATTTAACATATTTATATCTACATATTAATTCAAATATTATATATATATATATATATATATATATATATATATATATATATATATATATATATATATATGTGTGTGTGTGTGTGTGTGTGTCCAAATTTTAATTTAACATATTTATATCTACATATTAATTCAAATATTATGTGTGTGTGTGTGTGATCCATTAACGTCCGGCCAATAAATTTGAGTTAATCACTACTAATCATTGTTAATAATAATTTAAAAATAAATATTTTAGATAACTGATTTTTTATCTGTCACTTTTATAAATTATTTTGATTTTTATTCCTAAATATAAATTTAGAAACGTAAATATGAAAATTACTAATCATGGAGGGATATATACAGTTATTTTGAAAATATATTAAACTCAGTTGAAATTTTTATCCTCACTAAAATGGATTAATTAAAATATTTTCTATGTAACATATATATAGTAAAGTCAAATTTAGAAGAAAATTATAATAGACAATAATGTGAAGGGATACATAAATTTATATTTATATTTTACCTGTATGCATGGCTGTGCACAGGAAGAATAATGCCTACATAGCTGATCCTAATCAACCCTGCAACATTGCATGGGTGATGTGCTCTCACATGAGTGAGTGTTTGGAATATAAGACGTGTGATAATTTTCCTAGAAAATCATCATATTTTAGGTATTTTCTGAATGGTATTCTTATTTTATTTTTTCAAACAATATCTTTAATTAAAAAAAAATCCAAACTATCTCTCAAAATTTTTTCTATGGGGACTCATTGACCGATAGCGGTAGGATGATCATTTTGAGATTTAAAAAAAAAAAAAGGTGTGTGAAAATTTTTTAAACTTAAGGCCAAAAATTTCTAAACTTTAGGGTTCTTCAAAAATTCACCCTTTATTTAAATTGTCTACTCTCTTTTCTTGATATCCAAATATCACTTTCAAGACTAGTTTTCCCACTTTAGTTTAGATGTATATTTCAAATATCAGTTTTCTCACATCAATAATTACAGTAATTATTTTTATGAACTCTTGAAATTATATAGCTCAAAGCACCCTAATTAATGATATTAGACTCGTTTAATCCTATCAAACTCATACTCCATGCTTAAGTTGAGATTTTAATAAAATAAAATGGCTTGCGCAAACTTATTATAACAATTTTTTCCTATTTATTGTACCGTCATTATAAAAAAAAAAAAAGTTTTGCGGGACCCACACGATGAACATTCAACAGCACTTTTATCATCATCATGATGTTTGCATGGAGACTTTGCTGCAAAAGTCTGCGCAGGTTTTGTTGACAAGTGTACCAGAAAACATAATGGGATTGTGGTTTGCTGAAGTCCCAAACTAAAGGCACTAAAAGTTGAGATGTCGAAAGGGTGGTGCAGCATGGGATCCAAGGATTTAACAACAGGATGTGATGGTCACTGTGCAGGAGAGCAAGGAAGCCAAGTGAGCCATAGGAAGAAGATATCAAAAGTGACTGCGGATTCGAAAGGCAAGGCTTGTGAGCTTCTGCTGCATAGGTTGTAATCAGATTGATCTTGATCGAGTTGTCCTCTGCTGTGCTCCGTAGCTTGAGGCTTCATATTTTGTAATCTGACCGTGGTAGATGCTATACATGGATGCCTCTCGGTTAGCTCATTCATATATATCGACCACATGGTGTGAGATGCAACCAAACACCTCTTTGAATGAAGAGCCTGGCTGTTTGATCCATTCACGTATCCATTCCTTTATCTCCTGCCAAAGGTTCGAGTTAACCGAAAGCCAGAGAGATGAACTAATGCAGCGCGAAGAATCTCTTGAATAGACTCTAAGGAAACTTCTGCAAAGGGGACAAAGCTCATATCATCTTTAATTCCAGTCTGTTTACAGAAATTGAGGATGAAGATGAACTTGAGGGAATCTTTCAATTAGTGGTGAAATGTGGCACTGGCTTCATCTTTTCCTGGGGCTATTAATCTGTATTGTAGCAAGGATAAGATGAAGGCTGGTGGATAAGGAGGAGGAGGAGGAGGAGGCGCATGGCAAGTCATGAAGGTGATCAGGGGTTGATAAGAGAGCCGTCCTGTTCTCTCTTTTCCCTCCCTCTCCTTTTTGAATCCTGAACTTAGATTAGGGTTTGCTCAATTCACATTGTACTCATGCTCGCTCCAGGTGGTGAAAGAAAGGCCATCCACATTTGCTAGTTGCACTATTTGTTGCGTCAGCCGTGATGTGCAAAACAAGCATTAATAGGGAGCTTTGGACATGTCCACAGGATCGCAACAAGCCATGAATGGCCGTTGCATGTTGTTACAGAAAGATCCAGGATCGTACAGCCAGTGACTCGTCCCTATAAGCGCAACTCGTGTCTATGCTTTTGGGTTGATGGAGAAGGGATGGTGACGAGCCTGGTCACAGGAAACGATGCTATGAGGCACAACTCTGGAACCCACAACCCAAAGCACCACCATCTGCTAGCTGCTGTAGCGAATTCTTGTGCTTTGAGATTGGGTCACGCAGAGCTGCAAGATCTGGGTCTTTGGCCTGGACCACAGACAGTGCTTCACTTGTAGTGGTGCCAATTTGCTTTCTTGCCTGCAATTATCGTTGTACTGGTGTTGATTTGCAAGTGGGAGCAGGGAAGAGGAGGCACCAGCTTTGGGCATTTCCTACCTTTGGGAGCAATGGATGATTGCGAGAGTCACGAGATATGTTATCGTACTGCCGCAGTAGCCGCTCCAAGTTTACGTGTGGTGGCCGTCGTCTCACCGTGATCCTCCACACCATTCACGTCCTGGTTTTGCTGTGGAGTACTGCTTCGAGCTTTCAACCTCGCAGCTGCCACTTGTGATCACTCCTTTCGCCAACACGTACGCGTCGGTGGGGAGCTTGACCTATGTCACGGATCTGCATCCCTGTTAGCTTCGTCCATAGCTGGAGTGGTAGATCGAGTCTGCAAAAGAACTCGCAGGTGGTGGATTAGGTTTCGTTTGCTTGTTTGGTCGGACTGGGACACCGAGGTTGTAGTCCAAGCTCAAGGGACAACAGCAGAAGCAGGCCTTGAACAAGGGCCGAGCTCATCATTTGGGCTTCCACTTTCTGGATTAATGAGTCAGGATGTGATGAAAGGAGTACCACCTTCCCATTTACTCCCCTCTTACAAGCTCTGAACAGTACGGCAGATGGAGAGAGAGAGAGAGCGCGTAATCATGCAGAGGACTCCCACCAGCAGCAGCAGCATGATAAAGAAGCTACCGAGTCATAATTTAAGGTATGACATCTAAAATCCAAAAAGAGTAGCAAACAGTAGGAGCTACAAAATAGAGTCGTCGTCTTGCTCGTCTCCCTCGACTCTTCTGAGCTCAAGTTACAGATAGACCGAGGAGGAGGAGAAGCTGGCGGAAGCAGGAGAGGCTGTAATGGCCAAGGAGGAAGAGAGCTTGCCTTGCCGATCCTTCGGCCGGCGGTGTCGGCTGCAGGCCAAAGAGCAGAAGGCCAGGTTCTACATCCTTCGGCGATGCATCATGATGCTGATGTGCTGGAGAGAGCGCGGAGAAACTCGATAGTCTATGTACTGCTTGATCTGTGCACCAGCTTTGCTCACATGACATGCAGGTCCTCTCATAAACATATTGGACATATATATCTCTATACATCATGAGACAATGTTAGTGTATTCATCTTTTCTTGTGACTTGCCATGCGTATCTTGCTTAGTATTAGTATTTCGCTCATCATCCTTGTTTCTTTTTGAGGTTGCTGTCCCTTCTCGTTTCCCCTAAACAACTGTTTGAGCACTGGTTTGGATGTGTTTGGTGGGATTTTTCTCTTCCATTTCTTCAGCAAGTGGGAGTTTGTGTTTTGGGACATATTTCATGTTGTTTGATGCTTGTGTTCTTCACCCTCAGCCAATACTTGGTCTCTCCAAACGGAAAGACTACTAGTTTCTTTGTCCTTATACAAAGAAATTTTTGATACTGCCGTGAAGCCAAGAATGCCAAGCACAACATCTGATCTCATAAAACATGATGTCTGCAACTCATGATCCTATCCATTTGTCTTCTTGACTTGTGCCAAGGATTCCAGATCTGGTCTTCTATCTCTGCTCGATCTACCCGACTATTTTTGGTGTTAGATCATCATCTAGAGGTTTGACGGATCAAGATCTCGACCTGTCTCCACTGTTAAAGGTTCCTTCCCCTGGGTAAAATGTTGGAGGGATTCGATCGCAGGTCTTCATGCACATCTTCAATGGGTTTGCAGCTGAAGTCCTCATTCAATGAGGGTGGAAACGAATCACAGGTGAAAAGTTGGATCCTGCAACATGCACAGAAGCGTCTCTCCTAAAGCTTACTGCAGCAGTTGGGGGGGAGTCTGGGATTCAGCTTCTCTTTTCCTTCTCATTCAATGAAGTTGAAGACGGATCGCATCAACATGTACCGATGTGCCAGACGCTGCAACGTTATGCAACGAGCAGCGGATCGGATCGCCACAGTGCTGCCATGGCGACGCGATCTCGGATTCGTTGACGTACGAGTAAAGGGGTGATGGGGCCTCCAAATTTTTGATGAGCTCAGAAATGGTGGAGACCAGCAGACGAGCACGTGTGGGTGGGGGCTGACGACTCTGATACATACATACATAATGGTCCCCTCTCTCTCTCTCTCTCTCTCTCTCTCTCTCTCTCTCAGAGTTGCCGGAGGCCGGAGGCCGGAGGACAGAGTTCCCCACCATCTCTCACATCGCACGTGGATCCACTGCCACAGGTGGGTCAGTACCTCCTCGGTCTTCCCACCCACGCGTGCACATAGCACTCACCTCTCTCTCTCTCTCTCTCTCTCTCCCTCTCCCTCTCTACTGATCTGCTCGGGAGCAGGAAGATACACATTAGAGCTCGAAGGAATCAAATGACACAAAGCTAAACCACTGGGGCGTCACATGCTGCCGACATGGGAGATGTTTCGCCTGACACCATCACCTGTCGCTCCTCCAATCTAACGTATGTTTATCGGAATCAGATTCGACATCAATTCGATTCATTTTCATTAGTCAAATCTCAGATCGTTAACTCATCCGTCCAACTAATAAATCAATCGATCCAGTCATAGATTTAATATTATTTTAAAAATAATAAAATTCATGAATGATAAGAGTCAAACAAATATACGAAGGACTCGTTATATTTTTAATTTATAAATAATTAGTTGAAAATATTTTAGACTTTTTGGTATTCAAATGGATTATTAGATGGTAAGAAAATAATAGTTGAAGAGGAAGTTTTTATTCCAATCAATAATAATAATGTGGAGAGGTGAAAGCAATGGAGGGGAGTGGGAAGTACGTAGCTGTGGTCGCCGGCATGTGAATGCTTTATTCTTGCTTGTGGCAGACAACATGATCAAACTGCTGGCAATAAAGGAGGCGATGAGCTCCTCTTTACATGAAAACTCGACTGCAGATGATAGATAACATTGTGAGTTTTACTTACTTTGCTTTCACTTTTTATCCCAAAGAGGACATCCACAGGTTGGAGATGATTCCGATACCCAAATCATTGGACACGTTGGGCTCCTCCTCAGTTGCAGACTAAACTTCATTAATTTCTCATAAATATAAGAAATATTATTCGGTAATTTTCCAGAAAAAAAAAATAATTGGAGTTTTTTGTTTTATTTTTTTCAACAGAGCTTTTTTTTTCTTATTATTTCTTCAATTTTATCCCTCAAAAAATGGGGGCCTTTTCCTCGCCCCAATCTCGGCTTGGTTTAGTTTAAGTCTGGTCAATTAATTGTAAATCAATTTTTTTATTAGACATATTTAGTAAAATATAAAAAAGATAATTTTTTAATTTAAAATTAGAATAATACTTTAAATTATTAAAATGACCATAAAATAAGATAGATAAACATTCCCCCCCCCCAAAAAAAAAGCTCCATACTATTTTGGTAACTCAAAATGATATTTGAAATATATGATATAATGTCTTCCAAATTATTTTCTCTAATTTTTAAAATTTTTGAAATAAAAATATTTTAAATTTTGGTATGCATAATATTATTTTAAAATTTAGGACTTGGAATCTACATTTTTATGCCTTCCAAAATATTTTTCTAGTAATTTCCAGTATAACTTAAAATTCATTTTTATATTATTATAATTTAATAATCTATTCTTTATTAATTCGGTTCAGTTTAATTCACTGGACCGATTCTGAATGCACAACAACATCTCGTTCCATTCAAGTATTAGATTATGTGTATTAGACGCTGCTTTAACAAGAGTCAAACTGTTGACCTTACCAATTCTCCTCCCTATATATATATATATATATATATATATATATACATTCACAAAGCAAGTTAATATGTTAGAATTGATAGTCAATTAGAACTTGACACATGGTATCCAATCAAACCATGAGCACCAATAGAGGGCCAACATATATAGCCTAGTGAATTATGAGAGCCTAATTAGCATAGTCACCATATCAATATAATATCCAAAAGAAAATATTCTCCACTGATACCTCATTCTAGGACTTGTAAGTGCTTCTCTACATATGCATAGACTTCTGAAATCATAAGACTAAATTCTTGAGCTCTTTACTAACTCAAGAATCAAGTCTTGCTAAGTACTAATCCCTCGATCTCAGAAGAGTTTTACCCTTGAAGATATGAGATGGGCCGAAAGAATCTCTCCAAGTTTCAAATGAGATAATGAACATGGTCAGGTCAACCATTTCTAATTCAAAGACAGATGAAGCACTAATACACCAAAGTGCCTAAACATGATCTCACTGCCACATTATTGCGCATCGAAATATCAATTCAGTGCTTGAAAGTTCTACTTCTGGTAGACACCAACATACATCGATCGGTCGACCTCAACTTTATTGACATGTCCTGTGGTTTTGGCGAGACGTGAAAACTCTGCCACCTGAACGTGACCTGAGCTTGGTATTTTTTTTCTTCGAGATCATGCAAGAGATGCTACAAGAAACTCCACAACTGAAGCTTTTCTGTGGTCTGCAGATGACTTCTTCATCCATCCCTTAATTATTTCGTTGGCTGGGTTTAAGAAAACTTCACAGGAGCTACCAAGCTGGTGGTAGAAAAATTAGGAGACCTGTTGGAATTAAACTTGTTAAGTATTATAAAGAGGTTTGCATCAAGTCATAGAATCATTACAATAAGAAGAAAAAATGGATTAAAAGTCTATAAAAGAATAAGTCAAATTGGTTATTGATTCTTGAAAAGGTTTCTTGAAAGCGAATGATTCATCTTAAATATAATTAATATAATGTATCTTTGGAAACTATATAAACCTCATATGTTGGGTCATGAGGGTAAGAGAGTTTCTGAAATTGTAAAAATATTTTTCTTAAGAGAAATATAGAAGATTAAAGCTCGTCATACTCTTCCTCTATTTGATAACTCCATCCTCTCTTCCTATCAAGTTCGATCAATGGTAGCGACAGACTTCCTTTCAAGTCGATTTAGAGGTCACGGCTTCTTCCTCCTTATGCCTCTCATCACTCATTCACGGAGAGCGAGAGAGAGATGCATTGATTGATTCTTGGAGAAGTGGTGTCATTTTCAGGGTTGTCACTGGATGTTTAGTCCTGGTAGGACCAGCGAGCATTTGCATAATGCAAGATGAAGAATGAAATAATATGATGATTATTTATGAAAAGCCTCTCTCTCTCTCTCTCTCTCTCTCTCTCTCTCTCTCTCTATATATATATATATATATATATATATATTGCCCTCTCTCAATTTTTTCCAATATACATTGATCATTCCCACAGTCCTTTTTTCAGTATATCGAATTATTTTCTTGACATTCATCACAGTCGCCCAACCCGGATTTGTGTCTTATGCACCTGTCCGGGAATGGGTTTTCCGCACATCACATCCTTCCATGAGAATGATTGTTTTGGACACATAACTACATCTGGATAGAATTTGGGGATGGCTCTCCTCAAGTTGGTCAACTTTCTCGTAGAATATGAGGTTAATAACATTTAGCTTTCCCTTATGTTTACAACCTCTAACCCATCAATCACAACATGAATCCACTCACTCCCAAGGTCGATGGCCACACCATGTTGCTTTTGGAATCTGGAAAGTGCTGAAAATTAACTGCTGTGATACCACTTGTTGTGAACTTGCTCGAAGAGAGGAGAAATGATCCCATACACTAGTAATATAAAGGAGAGTACTTGGTATATTTGATCTTATAATTAGATTACATGAGCCATTCAAGAACAACGTGCAACTCTATCAGCCATATATATATATATATATATATATATATATATATATATATATATATATATATATATATTCTACAACATATTTATATGTGCTACGTAATCTACCATTTACTACGCTTCTCACACTCCATTGATCTGCTCACCATACTTCGTTAGATCCGCGATGAACTGATCCAAGTTCTTATGTGACGAACCCTCGGGAGTGAGTGCAATCTCGAGGGCTCTCCTGACCTCCCTTATGTTCTTCCTGGCCTCATTCCCTGCTTCTCCTTCCATCAAGATCTCGATTCTCTTGCTTACTTCCTCTCTGTTCACCTTGTTCGTCCGTCCTAGGTCGAGTCCGATCCTCCAGTCATTGACCACCAGTTTCCGATTCGTGAACTGATCGGTGAGGAGGGGGAAGCAGAGCAGCGGAACCCCGCACCAAATGCTCTCCAAGATCGAGTTCCAGCCGCAGTGGGTGAGGAAACCGCCGATCGACCGGTGCTTCAGCAGCTCGACCTGGCAGCACCATGGCACCACCACCCCCCTCCCTTGGCTCTCCTCCGCGAAGTCTTCGGGCAGCGGGTCGGGCTCGTCGGAGCTGACGACGTCCGACCGGAGCACCCATATGAAGCTGACCGTGCTTCCGAGAACTCCGTGGGCTATCTCCTCCAGGTCCCGCCTGCCGATGTGCGCGTAGCTTCCAAAGGAGATGTACAAGACGGAACCCGGCGGTTTGGAGTCCAGCCACTGGGAGCAGTCGGATTCCGCCCACAGGCTCGTCGCCACGGCGCTCCTGGTGAACCCCGCGGGGAAGATCGGCCCCACAGCATAGAACGGCTTCTCCCGCTGCAGGGCGGAGATCGTGTCGGACTCCAGCTCTTGCACCGTGTTGCACAGCACGAAGTCCGCGGCCTTGGCCTCGTCGAACGCCTTGAAGATGATCTGGTGCACCACCGTCGACACGTCCGTCTCCTGCAGGTACGACATGAGGTCAGCCGGCTCGATCGCTGCCACCCCTGGCACGTACGTTATCGTGTCTTTGCTGTTATCTACCACCAAACACATGAACGAATCGTGAGGAAAAAATAAAAAGAGTAGACGAGTAGGAATCGAGATGTGTCGATCACCATGAGAAGCGAAGTGGCCATTTCGGATGAGGAGATCCATGTGATAGTAGAGAGAGAAGATGAGCGCCGGCTCGGTCCAGAAGGATACGTAGGGGATCCCAAACTTCTTGGCCAAGGTGGAAGGCCACACGAAGAAGGTGTCGGCGATGAGGCAGGTGAGGGGAGGATCGGCGCGCAGCGACAGCTTCCGTATGAGCTCCTCGACGTGGGCGGAGAGGACGTGGAGAACGGCGAACATGAACTGGTCGTGGTTGAGAGAGCGGTCGAAGGCAACGGGGAGGCCGTCGCTCACGAGCTCGTAGCGTATGTCGAGGCCGGAGGCGCGGGCGGCGGGGAAGATGTCGTGGCCGAGGTCGGAGCCGGAGCGGCGGGCGGCGCAACAGGTCTGGTGGTGGACGGCTTCGGTATTGACGAAGGTGATGGCGAAACCCCTGGAGGCGAGTTTGATGGCGAGGTGGACGGCCGGGATGATGTGACCTTGGAGAGGGTAGGGGACGAGGAGGGCGTGAGGCGGCTTCCGGTGAGAGGCAGCCATTGTTTAGCGATGGGATTGCGTTAGTGTTTCTGCTGAAAAAGAGAGACGGTGTCAGGGCGGCTTCATTCAGCCATCGAACATATCTCTGTTATTAAAATGCATTCGGGACATCAAAGTTTCGAGTGAGGGTCGCCAATGTCTCAAAATCTTGGGCCCCACGATGGATGTAATCCAATTAGTTATATGAGGTTTTATCAAATACGATTTGATCCAAAGGCTATCAGTAGACGTATGGAAACTTATATACCGACTAAGCTAATCAGTATCTTTCATCAAAAATGGAAATAGTAAAGGGCATGAACTAGTTCAGTTCATAGCGACTAGCCCCAGGAAATTTACCACAAGGTAATTTTGGCAACGCAACAAAGACAATAAAACGAAAAATGATTCGGAGGAGCAAATCACTACTATAAAAAAGAGACTATTACAAATACCTTAGGAAGATATTCCTAAACCATAAAACACCTGAAAATACTAAACAAGAAAAACCTAAAGTATAAGTCCAAACTATTTAACTGAGTGGACTTAAACCAAAGTAAATACTTAGGTTTTCTTATGGTGCCTCTTGTGGTGTCACTTGTGTTGCATCTGACTTCAAAGCCCAGGCCCTTATTTATAGTTCCAATAAGAGATAACAAGTCTGGTTTTCCCGATGTGGGACTATGGGACTTGTCAAACTAACAAATCTCCACCTTGGCATGTCCCAACAAAATTTGCTCCACCTTCTTCAAAAAAGTCCGAACGGGCAATCACCAATAATGAACACCAACCAAGTCCAAGCACTGCTTGAACTTGTAAACCGGAAGAGGTTTCGTAAGCATATCAACTGGATTGTCCTTCGTATGAATTTTCTGAACAAGGACCTTTCCCTCAGCAATAGTATCCCATTTACATCCAATAATTTTCTTACCCGAAGGCGGCTTCACAAGATCCCAAGTTCTATTCCGATGGAGAGACTCAATTTCTTCATTCATCGCAATCAACCACTTAGCGGAATTATCACAAGAAAATGCATCTGAGTAGGAAGTAGGCTCACCAACTTTACTTGTCTCTTTTGCAACAGACAAAGCATATGCAACCAAATTTGCATATCTTTGTGGTGGTCGAATATCTCTCCATGGTCTATCCTTGGCTATGGAATATTGTTCTTCCTCTAGATCATCTGCGTCAGTAGACTCGGGACCATCTACTGGCATTCTTTGAGTATAAGAGTTCGACTTAAAAGAATTAGAACTGCCAATCTCAAGCTCCACCTGCTTCTGCACACTATCATTTGTACAACTAGTAGAATCCTCTTTGGAAGATAACATAAACAATTCATCAAAAGTAACATATCTACTGATTACAAATTTTGGGGATTTGGGATCAGAACACCATAATATGTATCCTTTCACCCCAGAAGCATATCCAAGGAAAATGCACTTTTTAGCTCGAGACTCTAATTTTCCTTCATTTACATGCATGTATGATGGACACTCAAAAATTTTTAAATCAGAGTAATCAGTAGGAGTACCTGACCAAACTTCCTCTGGAATTTAAAGTCAAGTGATGTAGAAGGAGCACGGTTGACAACGTAATAGATCATATTAATCGCCTCTGCCCAAAAGTCCTTTATCAACCCTGCATTTAAGATCATACACCTCGCTCTCTCTAAGAGTGTTCTGTTCATACGTTCGACCACACCATTTTGTTGAGGCGTCATCCTAACAGTGCGATGTCAAACGATTCCTTCATTTTTTCAGAATTCTTCAAAGTCATCTTCACAAAATTCCATGTCATTATTTGTTCGAAGCCGCTTAATCTGTTTACCTGTTTGTTTCTCAATCAAAGTCTTTCATTGTTTAAAGGTTAGAAAAACATCATTTTTATGCTTCAAAAAATAAACTCAAACTTTTCTAGAATAATCGTCAATGAAAGTCAACATATACTTAGCACCACCCTTAGACTGAACATGAGCTAGACGCCAAAGGTCTGAATGAATATAATCAAGAGTACCTTTCGTTTTGTGAACAGACGGAGAAGTGAAGCTGACTCTTTTCTGCTTTCCAAAAATGCAGTGTTCACAAAAATCCAGTGGCCCAGTACTTTGTCCACAAAGTAGACCCCTTTTGCTCAATATACTCAAACATTTTTCGCTCATATGACCCAAACGCATATGCCATAATTTGGTGATATTAGAATCAGATAATGATGATGATGAGATTGCAACCAAACCTATGACAGTAGTTCCCTGCAGAATATACAAGCTACCAGACCTACAAGCTTTCATAACAACAAGATCACTTCTAGAAACTTTTATAACTCCACATTCAGCTGTGTATTTACACCCAAGGGCCTCTAGGGTGCCCAAAGAGATGAGATTCTTTTTTAAATCAGGAACATGTCTAACATTAGTGAGCGTTCTCACAATACCATAATGCATTTTAATTCTGATTGTGCCTCTACCAACAACATCACATGCGGCATTATTACCCATTAAAACAATTCCACCATTACAAGATTCATATGTGGAAAACAAATCCCTATTGGGACACATGTGATAAAAACAACTCGAATCTAAAATCCATTTATTTTTAGACCTCGTCCTGTCATCAATAGCAGAGAAAATATTTCCAACATTCTCATCAGTTGCTACACTAACTTCAGCGGATTTAATAGTTTTCTCAACAAATTTTTCCTTTTGCTTTAATTTATTTTTTAATTTAAAGCAATCAGATTTAATGTGCCCCATTTTATGACAATATCTGCATTCTAAATTTCTATGTCTGGATTTAGATCTAGATTTAGATCTACTACTGTCAAATTCTCTTTTATCCATTCTCCCCCTAATAACCAGACCTTCAGCCTAATTCCTGTTGAATCTCGGATTTTGATGATGAAGTCAATTGTCATTTGTTATCTAATCTATGTGTTGAGATAAGTGTGCAGGATTAACTACGATGAGAGTAAGACAAGCAGCAGGAGTTGCGCCGGAGTCAAGATCATGATCACGTTGGGAGTTCGAGAGCTCGACGGAAGTTCGGACGATCGTCGGAGGTTCAGAGAGAACAGATCCGAGAAGTCCAGAAGCTTGCCAAGCGAAGCTCGTCGGAACTCGCCAAGTGGATCGTCGCAAAGTCCAGGAGTATGCCGGATGTCCGCAGAAGGATCACCGAAGGTTATCGGTTGATCGACGGAAGTTGGCCGGAAACTCGCCGGAAGAAGCGATTGACGCATCGGAGCAAAGCTGCAGAAGTTGTCTTAAAGATATTCGTAGTTAGCACGATGATTAAGCATGATAATGGGAGGTGAACCCATTAGCTTAATCTTGGGGCAATTGGGCCCCTGAAAAGATTCAAAGTGGGTCGAATGGAGTGATCCATTCGGACCCTGATTGCACCAGGAGGTGCAACCGTCCCAGCCAGGAGGTGCAACCGCCTGGGCTGTGGGGTTGAGAGGTGCAACCGCCCCAGCCAGGAGGTGCAACCGCCTGGGCTGTGGGGTTGAGAGGTGCAACCGCCCCAGCCAGGAGGTGCAACCGCCAGGGTTGCAAGGCTGGGAGGTGCAACCGCCCCAGCCAGGAGGTGCAACCGCCAGGGTTGCAAGGCTGGGAGGTGCAACCGCTCCAGCCAAGAGGTTGCACCGCCAGAGCTCAAGTTCCGAGCTCTGCCAGGCGATGCAACCACCGAGCTCAGTCTTCGAGCTCTGGCAGAGTGGTGCATCAGCCTGAGCTCAGTCTCGAGCTTTGCCAGGTGATGCATTCACCAAGCTCAGTCTTCGAGCTCTGGCAGAATGGTGCATCAGCTTGAGCTCAGTTTGGAGCTCTCCCAGGTGATGCAACCACCGAGCTCAGATTTCGAGCTCTGCCAGGTGATGCAACCACCAAGCTCAGTCTTCGAGCTCTGCCAGGTGATGCAACCATCGAGCTCAGTCTTCGAGCTCTGGCAGAGAAGAGCAATCGACAGAGCTCAGTCTTCGAGCTCTGCCAGGCGGTGCCACCTCTCTAGTCGAGAGGTGCAACCGCCTGATCCCAGAATTCTGGGATTTGATCGATTTGATCGTTTTGAGCTCGAATTTTGAATTGGGTTGGGGCCTATAAATACCCCACCCATTCAGCACTGAAAAGATACAGACCAATACCGAAATCTTGATCTTTTCTGTGATTCTAAGAGCTCAAAAGTGTTGTAAAGCCTTTAAGTCTCCTCCTTCTATTCTTCAAGTTTTCAATTGTAAAGTGAGGAGAGAAAAGTCTGTAAAGGTTGTCTCCTAAGCCTGTCAAAAGGAGAAGAAATTGTAAGAGGGAAGTTTGGCCTTCGCCCATTGAAGGAAGGCACCTAGTTGACGTCGGCAACCTCATCGGTGGAGGAAGCCAAAAGTGGAGTAGGTCAAGGCTGACCGAACCACTCTAAATCTCTGGTTTGCGTTTAATTTCGAGTACTTTATCATTACTGCAAACCTCCCTCATCACTACTGCTCTCTGCGCTTTCACGAACAAGTTCTAAGAGCTGTTCTTCCAAATCTGCATTCAGACGTAACTTCATATTTTCATACATCACAGCTTACGTTTACGTTTGATTCTGCAGAACTGTTTTCCGCGCTTTTACGAACGAGCTTCCTTGCAGTTTACGCTTACATTTTAATCCTATTAATAACTGCAATCTGTCCTCTACGATTTTAAGAACGAGTTTCAACATTTAGACGTAAAACTGCATTCAGACGTAAATCGGCTTTCCTCGCTCAATCATCAGATTTCAGTTCACGTTTACGTCTTGATTTCAACTGCATACTGCCTTCTGTGAGTATACAAACGAGTTTCAAAGTTTAGACGTAAATCTGCGTCTAGACGTAAAACTGCGTTTAGACGTAAATCTGCGTTTAGACGTAAAACTGCGTTTGGACGTAAATCTACGTTTAGACGTAAAACTGCGTTTAGACGTAAAACTACGTTTAGACGTAAAACTACATTTAGACGTAAAACTGCGTTTAGACGTAAATCTGCGTTTAGACGTAAATCTGCATTTAGACGTAAATCTGAGTTTAAACGCAAAACTGCGCTTAGACGCAAAACTGCGCTTAAACGCAATCTGCACTTAGACGCAAACTGCACTTAGATACAAACTGAGAATTTGCTTTTGCATCACAATAGTTTTTGAACGAACGCAGCTTTTGGTTTTTAAATTATTATAAGATTTCCGCTGCACTAATTCACCCCCCCCCTCTTAGTGCTCTCGATCCTAACAATTGGTATCAGAGCAAGGTTAACTCTCTAAAGGATTAAAACCCAAGAGAGATGGCATACGCCGGAAACCAAGAGGGGCATTCGATTACACGTCCACCCATGTTCAGTGGAACGGACTACACTTACTGGAAGACCCGAATGAGGATCTTTCTTATTTCTATGGATTTTGAACTATGGAACCTTGTTGAAAATGGATTTTCAAAATCTTCTCTTCCAATGATCGATTGGAACGATTTGGAGAAGAAGGCTTTCGCTCTTAATGCAAAGGCTATGAATGCCTTATTTTGCGCACTAGATAAAAACGAATTTAATCGTGTTTCAACTTGCGAAACTGCTTTTGATATTTGGCACACACTTGAAGTGACCCACGAGGGCACAAGTAGAGTGAAAGAGTCAAAAATCAATTTGTTGCTACATTCTTTTGAACTTTTTCGAATGAAACCGAGTGAAACCATTGGCGACATGTTTACCCGTTTCACGGATGTCGTCAACGGTTTAAAAGGTCTCGGAAAGAGCTTTTCGGATTTTGAGCTTGTTAATAAGATACTAAGATCCCTTCCTAAGAGTTGGGATCCTAAAGTCACCGCCATTCAAGAGGCAAAAGATCTGCGAAATTTCCCTCTTGAAGAACTAATCGGGTCATTAATGACCTACGAAATGACATGCAAAGCTCATGAAGAGCAAGAAGACATCCTTCCAAAGAACAGGAAGGATATGGCACTAAAAACTTCTGAATGCCACTTGAGAGAAAACTCAAGTGATGAGGACTGTGATGATGACTTGGCACTTTTGACAAGAAAGTTTAAAAAATTCTTCAAAAGAAACAAGTTTAAAAACGATGTGAAAAATAAACTTGAACCTAAGAAGGACCAAGTAATCTGCTATGAATGTAAAAAGCCGGGACATTACAAAAGTGATTGTCCCCAAGTCAAGAAAAGAACAACAAAGAAGAAGGCGCTCCAAGCAACATGGGATGACTCGAGCGCATCTGAGGAAGAAGAATCCAACACCGAGCAAGTTGCTCATTACGCATTTATGGCCATCGAAGAGGAGGTAACGGATTTATTAGATGCTGATTTATCTTTCGATGAATTATTAAATGCCTTCCATGATTTATTTGATGAATGCAAAGTTATAAATAGAAAATACAAGTTGCTAAAAAAGGTACATGATAATCTTACTTGTGAGTTTGATAAGTTAAAAGTCGAACATCATGATAATTTAAATTCATGTATCAAATGTCATGATTTAGAAACTTTACAAAAAGAAAACTTGCTACTTAAGGACACCTTGAAGAAATTCGAGGTTGGTAGCAAGTCATTAAACATGATCCTTACAAACAAGGGTCATGCTCCCAAAAGAAGTGGGATTGGATTTGTGAGGAGTCCTCACCGAAATCCAACTACCTTTGTAAGAGGCCCCATCTTACACGTTCAACACCAAACCAAGTGTAACTTTTGTTGCAAATCTGGACACAAGACACATTGTTGTCCATTCAAGAAAACAAGTCCAAACAAATTAGTTTGGGTTCCTAAAGGAACCATGATAAACTCTATGCAACATGATAGAAAATATAGATCTGTTTATGAGGCACCCAAAAGCAAATGGGTTCCTAAAGATCATCCGTTCCTATAAAAACATTAAAAGTCTAGGCCGGAGCAAGAAATAATGTTCTGCTCCTTAACTCTCAATAATCATAAACCAAGAATCAAAAAGGAACTCGCAACGCTTAAGTAACAAGTGGAAACTATGAAATCACAAATACTATACGATTAGAAACTTATGATATCCAAATTCACATACCCCCCTGATCTTCAAAACCGGTTCATCTACGAATTAATTCTTGTAGAAACTAAACATGTCATGATCTTAAAAGGGACACCAAACAAACATTCGTATGCACGTTAAAAGATCTATCTTACAAAGAGCTTCTTCCTTAAATAAAAACTCATACGAAATCATGTAACAAACATAAATTGCTCTGAAACTCTCCTCAAGGCAAATTCTCCCAAATCAAATCATCCTAAGTACTCACCTGCTGCAGGCGGTGGCACCTCTCCAGCTGGCGGTTGCACCTCCAGCCATCACGGGTTGCCAGAGGTTGCACCGCTCCAGCCAGAGGTGCAACCGCCAGCAGCTCTGCCCCTTAAAATCACGCTAGGGCCGGCTAAGAAACCGACCCCAACTCACCCCCATTTCCTCTTCTACTCTTCCAAGTCTCCTCCATTCCCACTTCACTCCTCTAAGCCTTCCAAATACCTCCCTTTTCGGAGCAAAACATCAAGAATCCTTCCTTCTCTTGAAGATTTCACAAAGGTACTCTCTAAGAAGTTCTTAAATTCTGTTTTGTTCTTCATTTACTTTAAGCTCATCATCATCCCTTTAAAACAGCAGTAGTAATGGGATCTAGAAGATCCTCAAGGGACAAGGGAAAGAGGAGAGTAGTAGAAGAATTTGATCTCACTCTTTTTGATTCCAAAAACCATGCTGAAAAATTTCTCTCCTTCGAACTAAGAAGCATCAATAAAGGAAAATACGTAGATCTGAATGAACTAAGAGATGTAGAGACTATCCATTGGTTTGCAAACCTTAATCTACTTCCCATTTTGCAGATCAACGAACCCATTTATCCTAGACTAGTTAGATTGTTTTATAACAACATGCAAAAAGATGACGAAGAAAGGATATCAACCTATCTCTTAGGACAACACATTTCAATCACTGATAGATTCATTTGTGATATGATAGGTATTCCCATGAAAAGCATAGGACTTTACTTCAAAGGATCATGGGATGAAAAAACTATTGAAACATCCTACGTTGAAGCCTTAGGAACAATCCTTGCCAATCCTAACGTAGAATCTATTCCTAAAAGTTGTGAACATCTAATGCCCTTTAACACTAAGATACTTCATCATATCATGACTAG
This sequence comes from Musa acuminata AAA Group, assembly GCF_036884655.1. Classification (NCBI taxonomy): domain Eukaryota; kingdom Viridiplantae; phylum Streptophyta; class Magnoliopsida; order Zingiberales; family Musaceae; genus Musa; species Musa acuminata. The sequence goes on from NC_088353.1 coordinate 36,944,596, forward strand.
TATAATTCTTCCTAAGCAATACCATCATGATGAAGTGAGTCAATTGGAATTAGGAATTATGTACCTAATTATGAAAGAACGTGACATTTGTCTTGGCTATCTGATCCAACAAAACATGTTGGAATTATCTACGAAAGATATGATGCTCCCATATGGTGGAATTATTACTAGAATAATGAAAGCTTACGACATTCAAATACCACCAGAAGAAGAAGTAATGAAATCAGATAGATACAGCATAATAAACAAAAATCTACTTCACCGACTGAGATGTCACTATAGAAACGGTAACTGGGTTAGAATGCCTAGAAGAACTGATCCCCCTCAGCTTGAACCTGAACCAGAGCCGGAAACCCCAGTCTTTAGGAGTACCCACTCTCCTCCGATCTGTCCCTTTGAGGAAACACATCCGGTTGAGCAAACTCACACATCATCCATCGAAGATATCGGGATTCGGATGGACCGATTTGAGCAACGACAAGAACGGCTTGAACGTCGACAAGATCAAATCCTAACCGAGCTACAACAAATCCATCAACAATTTGACTCTTTATTTAGGCACTTTAATCTTCCACCTCATGAATAAGCTTGTATAAACATCTGATGTTTTTGATATGACATGTTGTAAACTCCTTATGTTATTCATGAAGGACTTTGTCTTTATGGTTACCTGATATGTTGTACATATGTTACCCTGATATGGTTATCTTTATCTATGTAAGCATATTTGCAAACATCTCTTGTTGTTTATCTCGTCTTTTTTACTGAAACTAAAAAGGTTTAAAAGCCTATGCCTTGAAAATATGAAGCAACATACCAATGTAAGTTGATAAGTCAGCAGCATGACATTGATATGGTAGCTATTGCTAATATGTTTGCTATCAGGCCATGTATCAAACAAAAATTTGCATCATACGAGCTGATATCTTACCATGTGATGCAATGCTACACTTGCTGAAATAAAAATCCTGCTATGCAATATGATATAATGCTGCACTTAAAATAATTGTGTTACTATATCAAAATTATTCGAATGCTATTACATGCCTTGACAACGCTTGATCAAATAACATGTTGCAAATTATGTGACAAATATTTTTAACCAAATGCATGTAAGAAGTTCATTTTTCGGGTTGTATGCTAAAAATGGGATGTTCCCGTACACTCTTATGAAAACTCTTTGGAAAATGACTTTCCTTCGTCAAGCAAAATATATGTGTCATGACTTTCTTTATATGCTTGATAATGCTATCATGCTTTTTGTTGATGACAAAGGGGGAGAAAAATATGAATTGATAAACACTATGTCATAGCTGAACTGCCATAATCATATCTATGTCATAGTTGCAAATACTTGAGTGATGCTATAAAAAATGTTATGCCATCCTTGCATCACCAAGAGATATGTGAACATGTAAACTGCCATAATCATATCTATGTCATAGTTGCAAATACTTGAGTGATGCTATAAAAAAATGTTATGCCATCCTTGCATCACCAAGAGATATGTGAACATGTACTATAGTTTGCATCATGTCTTGATTTGATATTGTAAAGAAAATGCAAACTTACTAGAATATCTCAAATGTGAGCATCATGTAAAAAGTCCTTCGTTGCTTTATATGATTACATGATGAATGGTTACAAACACAATCATACAAACTTGATGATGTATGTCATGGCTTGACATAATTCTTGAAGAGATACATCATGATAGGCATCATGATGGGAGCATTGATAAGTTTAACTGATCTAACTTATCAATACGTCACTTGAATTCTTTGGTCTTGAATTCAAGGTTGACTTATCTCAACTATGGCATATAGATAGGGGGAGTTAAGGACAACTCCTTTATCAATTGATTGTCATCATCAAAAAGGGGGAGATTGTTGAATCTCGGATTTTGATGATGAAGTCAATTGTCATTTGTTATCTAATCTATGTGTTGAGATAAGTGTGCAGGATTAACTACGATGAGAGTAAGACAAGCAGCAGGAGTTGCGCCGGAGTCAAGATCATGATCACGTTGGGAGTTCGAGAGCTCGACGGAAGTTCGGACGGTCGTCGGAGGTTCAGAGAGAACAGATCCGAGAAGTCCAGAAGCTTGCCAAGCGAAGCTCGTCGGAACTCGCCAAGTGGATCGTCGCAAAGTCCAGGAGTATGCCGGATGTCCGCAGAAGGATCACCGAAGGTTATCGGTTGATCGACGGAAGTTGGCCGGAAACTCGCCGGAAGAAGCGATTGACGCATCGGAGCAAAGCTGCAGAAGTTGTCTTAAAGATATTCGTAGTTAGCACGATGATTAAGCATGATAATGGGAGGTGAACCCATTAGCTTAATCTTGGGGCAATTGGGCCCCTGAAAAGATTCAAAGTGGGTCGAATGGAGTGAACCATTCGGACCCTGATTGCACCAGGAGGTGCAACCGCCCCAGCCAGGAGGTGCAACCGCCTGGGCTGTGGGGTTGAGAGGTGCAACCGCCCCAGCCAGGAGGTGCAACCGCCTGGGCTGTGGGGTTGAGAGGTGCAACCGCCCCAGCCAGGAGGTGCAACCGCCAGGGTTGCAAGGCTGGGAGGTGCAACCGCCCCAGCCAGGAGGTGCAACCGCCAGGGTTGCAAGGCTGGGAGGTGCAACCGCTCCAGCCAAGAGGTTGCACCGCCAGAGCTCAAGTTCCGAGCTCTGCCAGGCGATGCAACCACCGAGCTCAGTCTTCGAGCTCTGGCAGAGTGGTGCATCAGCCTGAGCTCAGTCTCGAGCTTTGCCAGGTGATGCATTCACCAAGCTCAGTCTTCGAGCTCTGGCAGAATGGTGCATCAGCTTGAGCTCAGTTTGGAGCTCTCCCAGGTGATGCAACCACCGAGCTCAGATTTCGAGCTCTGCCAGGTGATGCAACCACCAAGCTCAGTCTTCGAGCTCTGCCAGGTGATGCAACCATCGAGCTCAGTCTTCGAGCTCTGGCAGAGAAGAGCAATCGACAGAGCTCAGTCTTCGAGCTCTGCCAGGCGGTGCCACCTCTCCAGTCGAGAGGTGCAACCGCCTGATCCCAGAATTCTGGGATTTGATCGATTTGATCGTTTTGAGCTCGAATTTTGAATTGGGTTGGGGCCTATAAATACCCCACCCATTCAGCACTGAAAAGATACAGACCAATACCGAAATCTTGATCTTTTCTGTGATTCTAAGAGCTCAAAAGTGTTGTAAAGCCTTTAAGTCTCCTCCTTCTATTCTTCAAGTTTTCAATTGTAAAGTGAGGAGAGAAAGGTCTGTAAAGGTTGTCTCCTAAGCCTGTCAAAAGGAGAAGAAATTGTAAGAGGGAAGTTTGGCCTTCGCCCATTGAAGGAAGGCACCTAGTTGACGTCGGCAACCTCATCGGTGGAGGAAGCCAAAAGTGGAGTAGGTCAAGGCTGACCGAACCACTCTAAATCTCTGGTTTGCGTTTAATTTCGAGTACTTTATCATTACTGCAAACCTCCCTCATCACTACTGCTCTCTGCGCTTTCACGAACAAGTTCTAAGAGCTGTTCTTCCAAATCTGCATTCAGACGTAACTTCATATTTTCATACATCACAGCTTACGTTTACGTTTGATTCTGCAGAACTGTTTTCCGCGCTTTTACGAACGAGCTTCCTTGCAGTTTACGCTTACATTTTAATCCTATTAATAACTGTAATCTGTCCTCTACGATTTTAAGAACGAGTTTCAACATTTAGACGTAAAACTGCATTCAGACGTAAATCGGCTTTCCTCGCTCAATCATCAGATTTCAGTTCACGTTTACGTCTTGATTTCAACTGCATACTGCCTTCTGTGAGTATACAAACGAGTTTCAAAGTTTAGACGTAAATCTGCGTCTAGACGTAAAACTGCGTTTAGACGTAAATCTGCGTTTAGACGTAAAACTACGTTTGGACGTAAATCTACGTTTAGACGTAAAACTACGTTTAGACGTAAAACTACGTTTAGACGTAAAACTGCGTTTAGACGTAAATCTGCGTTTAGACGTAAATCTGCATTTAGACGTAAATCTGAGTTTAAACGCAAAACTGCGCTTAGACGCAAAACTGCGCTTAAACGCAATCTGCACTTAGACGCAAACTGCACTTAGATACAAACTGAGAATTTGCTTTTGCATCACAATAGTTTTTGAACGAACGCAGCTTTTGGTTTTTAAATTATTATAAGATTTCCGCTGCACTAATTCACCCCCCCCCCCTCTTAGTGCTCTCGATCCTAACAATTGGTATCAGAGCAAGGTTAACTCTCTAAAGGATTAAAACCCAAGAGAGATGGCATACGCCGGAAACCAAGAGGGGCATTCGATTACACGTCCACCCATGTTCAGTGGAACGGACTACACTTACTGGAAGACCCGAATGAGGATCTTTCTTATTTCTATGGATTTTGAACTATGGAACCTTGTTGAAAATGGATTTTCAAAATCTTCTCTTCCAATGATCGATTGGAACGATTTGGAGAAGAAGGCTTTCGCTCTTAATGCAAAGGCTATGAATGCCTTATTTTGCGCACTAGATAAAAACGAATTTAATCGTGTTTCAACTTGCGAAACTGCTTTTGATATTTGGCACACACTTGAAGTGACCCACGAGGGCACAAGTAGAGTGAAAGAGTCAAAAATCAATTTGTTGCTACATTCTTTTGAACTTTTTCGAATGAAACCGAGTGAAACCATTGGCGACATGTTTACCCGTTTCACGGATGTCGTCAACGGTTTAAAAGGTCTCGGAAAGAGCTTTTCGGATTTTGAGCTTGTTAATAAGATACTAAGATCCCTTCCTAAGAGTTGGGATCCTAAAGTCACCGCCATTCAAGAGGCAAAAGATCTGCGAAATTTCCCTCTTGAAGAACTAATCGGGTCATTAATGACCTACGAAATGACATGCAAAGCTCATGAAGAGCAAGAAGACATCCTTCCAAAGAACAGGAAGGATATGGCACTAAAAACTTCTGAATGCCACTTGAGAGAAAACTCAAGTGATGAGGACTGTGATGATGACTTGGCACTTTTGACAAGAAAGTTTAAAAAATTCTTCAAAAGAAACAAGTTTAAAAACGATGTGAAAAATAAACTTGAACCTAAGAAGGACCAAGTAATCTGCTATGAATGTAAAAAGCCGGGACATTACAAAAGTGATTGTCCCCAAGTCAAGAAAAGAACAACAAAGAAGAAGGCGCTCCAAGCAACATGGGATGACTCGAGCGCATCTGAGGAAGAAGAATCCAACACCGAGCAAGTTGCTCATTACGCATTTATGGCCATCGAAGAGGAGGTAACGGATTTATTAGATGCTGATTTATCTTTCGATGAATTATTAAATGCCTTCCATGATTTATTTGATGAATGCAAAGTTATAAATAGAAAATACAAGTTGCTAAAAAAGGTACATGATAATCTTACTTGTGAGTTTGATAAGTTAAAAGTCGAACATCATGATAATTTAAATTCATGTATCAAATGTCATGATTTAGAAACTTTACAAAAAGAAAACTTGCTACTTAAGGACACATTGAAGAAATTCGAGGTTGGTAGCAAGTCATTAAACATGATCCTTACAAACAAGGGTCATGCTCCCAAAAGAAGTGGGATTGGATTTGTGAGGAGTCCTCACCGAAATCCAACTACCTTTGTAAGAGGCCCCATCTTACACGTTCAACACCAAACCAAGTGTAACTTTTGTTGCAAATCTGGACACAAGACACATTGTTGTCCATTCAAGAAAACAAGTCCAAACAAATTAGTTTGGGTTCCTAAAGGAACCATGATAAACTCTATGCAACATGATAGAAAATATAGATCTGTTTATGAGGCACCCAAAAGCAAATGGGTTCCTAAAGATCATCCGTTCCTATAAAAACATTAAAAGTCTAGGCCGGAGCAAGAAATAATGTTCTGCTCCTTAACTCTCAATAATCATAAACCAAGAATCAAAAAGGAACTTGCAACGCTTAAGTAACAAGTGGAAACTATGAAATCACAAATACTATACGATTAGAAACTTATGATATCCAAATTCACATACCCCCCTGATCTTCAAAACCGGTTCATCTACGAATTAATTCTTGTAGAAACTAAACATGTCATGATCTTAAAAGGGACACCAAACAAACATTCGTATGCACGTTAAAAGATCTATCTTACAAAGAGCTTCTTCCTTAAATAAAAACTCATACGAAATCATGTAACAAACATAAATTGCTCTGAAACTCTCCTCAAGGCAAATTCTCCCAAATCAAATCATCCTAAGTACTCACCTGCTGCAGGCGGTGGCACCTCTCCAGCTGGCGGTTGCACCTCCAGCCATCACGGGTTGCCAGAGGTTGCACCGCTCCAGCCAGAGGTGCAACCGCCAGCAGCTCTGCCCCTTAAAATCACGCTAGGGCCGGCTAAGAAACCGACCCCAACTCACCCCCATTTCCTCTTCTACTCTTCCAAGTCTCCTCCATTCCCACTTCACTCCTCTAAGCCTTCCAAATACCTCCCTTTTCGGAGCAAAACATCAAGAATCCTTCCTTCTCTTGAAGATTTCACAAAGGTACTCTCTAAGAAGTTCTTAAATTCTGTTTTGTTCTTCATTTACTTTAAGCTCATCATCATCCCTTTAAAACAGCAGTAGTAATGGGATCTAGAAGATCCTCAAGGGACAAGGGAAAGAGGAGAGTAGTAGAAGAATTTGATCTCACTCTTTTTGATTCCAAAAACCATGCTGAAAAATTTCTCTCCTTCGAACTAAGAAGCATCAATAAAGGAAAATACGTAGATCTGAATGAACTAAGAGATGTAGAGACTATCCATTGGTTTGCAAACCTTAATCTACTTCCCATTTTGCAGATCAACGAACCCATTTATCCTAGACTAGTTAGATTGTTTTATAACAACATGCAAAAAGATGACGAAGAAAGGATATCAACCTATCTCTTAGGACAACACATTTCAATCACTGATAGATTCATTTGTGATATGATAGGTATTCCCATGAAAAGCATAGGACTTTACTTCAAAGGATCATGGGATGAAAAAACTATTGAAACATCCTACGTTGAAGCCTTAGGAACAATCCTTGCCAATCCTAACGTAGAATCTATTCCTAAAAGTTGTGAACATCTAATGCCCTTTAACACTAAGATACTTCATCATATCATGACTAGTATAATTCTTCCTAAGCAATACCATCATGATGAAGTGAGTCAATTGGAATTAGGAATTATGTACCTAATTATGAAAGAACGTGACATTTGTCTTGGCTATCTGATCCAACAAAACATGTTGGAATTATCTACGAAAGATATGATGCTCCCATATGGTGGAATTATTACTAGAATAATGAAAGCTTACGACATTCAAATACCACCAGAAGAAGAAGTAATGAAATCAGATAGATACAGCATAATAAACAAAAATCTACTTCACCGACTGAGATGTCACTATAGAAACGGTAACTGGGTTAGAATGCCTAGAAGAACTGATCCCCCTCAGCTTGAACCTGAACCAGAGCCGGAAACCCCAGTCTTTAGGAGTACCCACTCTCCTCCGATCTGTCCCTTTGAGGAAACACATCCGGTTGAGCAAACTCACACATCATCCATCGAAGATATCGGGATTCGGATGGACCGATTTGAGCAACGACAAGAACGGCTTGAACGTCGACAAGATCAAATCCTAACCGAGCTACAACAAATCCATCAACAATTTGACTCTTTATTTAGGCACTTTAATCTTCCACCTCATGAATAAGCTTGTATAAACATCTGATGTTTTTGATATGACATGTTGTAAACTCCTTATGTTATTCATGAAGGACTTTGTCTTTATGGTTACCTGATATGCTGTACATATGTTACCCTGATATGGTTATCTTTATCTATGTAAGCATATTTGCAAACATCTCTTGTTGTTTATCTCGTCTTTTTTACTGAAACTAAAAAGGTTTAAAAGCCTATGCCTTGAAAATATGAAGCAACATACCAATGTAAGTTGATAAGTCAGCAGCATGACATTGATATGGTAGCTATTGCTAATATGTTTGCTATCAGGCCATGTATCAAACAAAAATTTGCATCATACGAGCTGATATCTTACCATGTGATGCAATGCTACACTTGCTGAAATAAAAATCCTGCTATGCAATATGATATAATGCTGCACTTAAAATAATTGTGTTACTACATCAAAATTATTCGAATGCTATTACATGCCTTGACAACGCTTGATCAAATAACATGTTGCAAATTATGTGACAAATATTTTTAACCAAATGCATGTAAGAAGTTCATTTTTCGGGTTGTATGCTAAAAATGGGATGTTCCCGTACACTCTTATGAAAACTCTTTGGAAAATGACTTTCCTTCGTCAAGCAAAATATATGTGTCATGACTTTCTTTATATGCTTGATAATGCTATCATGCTTTTTGTTGATGACAAAGGGGGAGAAAAATATGAATTGATAAACACTATGTCATAGCTGAACTGCCATAATCATATCTATGTCATAGTTGCAAATACTTGAGTGATGCTATAAAAAATGTTATGCCATCCTTGCATCACCAAGAGATATGTGAACATGTAAACTGCCATAATCATATCTATGTCATAGTTGCAAATACTTGAGTGATGCTATAAAAAAATGTTATGCCATCCTTGCATCACCAAGAGATATGTGAACATGTACTATAGTTTGCATCATGTCTTGATTTGATATTGTAAAGAAAATGCAAACTTACTAGAATATCTCAAATGTGAGCATCATGTAAAAAGTCCTTCGTTGCTTTATATGATTACATGATGAATGGTTACAAACACAATCATACAAACTTGATGATGTATGTCATGGCTTGACATAATTCTTGAAGAGATACATCATGATAGGCATCATGATGGGAGCATTGATAAGTTTAACTGATCTAACTTATCAATACGTCACTTGAATTCTTTGGTCTTGAATTCAAGGTTGACTTATCTCAACTATGGCATATAGATAGGGGGAGTTAAGGACAACTCCTTTATCAATTGATTGTCATCATCAAAAAGGGGGAGATTGTTGAATCTCGGATTTTGATGATGAAGTCAATTGTCATTTGTTATCTAATCTATGTGTTGAGATAAGTGTGCAGGATTAACTACGATGAGAGTAAGACAAGCAGCAGGAGTTGCGCCGGAGTCAAGATCATGATCACGTTGGGAGTTCGAGAGCTCGACGGAAGTTCGGACGGTCGTCGGAGGTTCAGAGAGAACAGATCCGAGAAGTCCAGAAGCTTGCCAAGCGAAGCTCGTCGGAACTCGCCAAGTGGATCGTCGCAAAGTCCAGGAGTATGCCGGATGTCCGCAGAAGGATCACCGAAGGTTATCGGTTGATCGACGAAAGTTGGCCGGAAACTCGCCGGAAGAAGCGATTGACGCATCGGAGCAAAGCTGCAGAAGTTGTCTTAAAGATATTCGTAGTTAGCACGATGATTAAGCATGATAATGGGAGGTGAACCCATTAGCTTAATCTTGGGGCAATTGGGCCCCTGAAAAGATTCAAAGTGGGTCGAATGGAGTGAACCATTCGGACCCTGATTGCACCAGGAGGTGCAACCGCCCCAGCCAGGAGGTGCAACCGCCTGGGCTGTGGGGTTGAGAGGTGCAACCGCCCCAGCCAGGAGGTGCAACCGCCTGGGCTGTGGGGTTGAGAGGTGCAACCGCCCCAGCCAGGAGGTGCAACCGCCAGGGTTGCAAGGCTGGGAGGTGCAACCGCCCCAGCCAGGAGGTGCAACCGCCAGGGTTGCAAGGCTGGGAGGTGCAACCGCTCCAGCCAAGAGGTTGCACCGCCAGAGCTCAAGTTCCGAGCTCTGCCAGGCGATGCAACCACCGAGCTCAGTCTTCGAGCTCTGGCAGAGTGGTGCATCAGCCTGAGCTCAGTCTCGAGCTTTGCCAGGTGATGCATTCACCAAGCTCAGTCTTCGAGCTCTGGCAGAATGGTGCATCAGCTTGAGCTCAGTTTGGAGCTCTCCCAGGTGATGCAACCACCGAGCTCAGATTTCGAGCTCTGCCAGGTGATGCAACCACCAAGCTCAGTCTTCGAGCTCTGCCAGGTGATGCAACCATCGAGCTCAGTCTTCGAGCTCTGGCAGAGAAGAGCAATCGACAGAGCTCAGTCTTCGAGCTCTGCCCGGCGGTGCCACCTCTCCAGTCGAGAGGTGCAACCGCCTGATCCCAGAATTCTGGGATTTGATCGATTTGATCGTTTTGAGCTCGAATTTTGAATTGGGTTGGGGCCTATAAATACCCCACCCATTCAGCACTGAAAAGATACAGACCAATACCGAAATCTTGATCTTTTCTGTGATTCTAAGAGCTCAAAAGTGTTGTAAAGCCTTTAAGTCTCCTCCTTCTATTCTTCAAGTTTTCAATTGTAAAGTGAGGAGAGAAAGGTCTGTAAAGGTTGTCTCCTAAGCCTGTCAAAAGGAGAAGAAATTGTAAGAGGGAAGTTTGGCCTTCGCCCATTGAAGGAAGGCACCTAGTTGACGTCGGCAACCTCATCGGTGGAGGAAGCCAAAAGTGGAGTAGGTCAAGGCTGACCGAACCACTCTAAATCTCTGGTTTGCGTTTAATTTCGAGTACTTTATCATTACTGCAAACCTCCCTCATCACTACTGCTCTCTGCGCTTTCACGAACAAGTTCTAAGAGCTGTTCTTCCAAATCTGCATTCAGACGTAACTTCATATTTTCATACATCACAGCTTACGTTTACGTTTGATTCTGCAGAACTATTTTCCGCGCTTTTACGAACGAGCTTCCTTGCAGTTTACGCTTACATTTTAATCCTATTAATAACTGCAATCTGTCCTCTACGATTTTAAGAACGAGTTTCAACATTTAGACGTAAAACTGCATTCAGACGTAAATCGGCTTTCCTCGCTCAATCATCAGATTTCAGTTCACGTTTACGTCTTGATTTCAACTGCATACTGCCTTCTGTGAGTATACAAACGAGTTTCAAAGTTTAGACGTAAATCTGCGTCTAGACGTAAAACTGCGTTTAGACGTAAATCTGCGTTTAGACGTAAAACTGCGTTTGGACGTAAATCTACGTTTAGACGTAAAACTGCGTTTAGACGTAAAACTACGTTTAGACGTAAAACTACGTTTAGACGTAAAACTGCGTTTAGACGTAAATCTGCGTTTAGACGTAAATCTGCATTTAGACGTAAATCTGAGTTTAAACGCAAAACTGCGCTTAGACGCAAAACTGCGCTTAAACGCAATCTGCACTTAGACGCAAACTGCACTTAGATACAAACTGAGAATTTGCTTTTGCATCACAATAGTTTTTGAACGAACGCAGCTTTTGGTTTTTAAATTATTATAAGATTTCCGCTGCACTAATTCACCCCCCCCTCTTAGTGCTCTCGATCCTAACAATTCCCTCTACTTTCTCCAGTGATATTCCTGTCTATCTGCTCCTTAGATTTCAGTACAGATTTAATTTCTTGATACGAAACTGTTTCTTTTCCATAAATCAAAGTATCACGGAAATGCTTAAAAGATTGGGGAAGAGAACACAAGAGTAATAAAGCCTTATCCTCATCATCAATTTTTGCATCTATATTCTCCAAATCCATAACCAAAGAATCAAACTTATCAAGATGTAATAGTATAGATGTTGTTAGGATCGAGAGCACTAAGAGGGGGGGGGTGAATTAGTGCAGCGGAAATCTTACAGCGATTTAAGAACCAAAAGCTGCGTTCGTTCAAAAACTGTTATGATGCAAAAGCAAATTCTCAGTTTGTATCTAAGTGCAGTTTGCGTCTAAGCGCAGATTGCGTCTAAGCGTAGTTTTGCGTCTAAGCGCAGTTTACGCCTAAACTCAGATTTACGTCTAAACACTGTTTTACGTCTAAACGCAGATTTACGTCTAAACGCAGATTTACGTCTAAACTCAGATTTACGTCTAAACGCTGTTTTACGTCTAAACGCAGATTTACGTCTAAACGCAGATTTACGTCTAAACGCAGATTTACGTCTAAACGCAGTTTTACGTCTAAACGCAGATTTACGTCTAAACTCAAAAACTTGTTTGTATACTCGCAGAAGGCAGTATGCAGTTGGAATCAAGACGTAAATGTGAACTGAGATCTGATGATTGAGCGAGGAAAGCCGATTTACGTCTGAATGCAGTTTTACGTCTAAATGCTGAAACTCGTTCGTAAAATCGTAGAGGACAGATTGCAGTTATCAATAGGATTAAAGTGTAAGTGTAAACTGCAAAGAAGCTCGTTCGTAAAAGCACGGAAGACAGTTCTGCAGAATCAAACGTAAACGTAAACTGTAATGTATGAAAATACGAATTTACGTCTGAATGCAGATTCGAACGAAGAACACTTAGAACTTGTTCGTGAAAGCGCAGAAAGCAGTAGTAATGAGGGAGGTTTGCAGTAATGATAAAGTGCTCGAAAATAAACGCAAACCAGAGATTTAGAGTGGTTCGGTCAGCCTTGACCTACTCCACTTTTGGCTTCCTCCACCGATGAGGTTGCCGACGTCAACTAGGTGCCTTCCTTCAATGGGCGAAGGCCAAACTTCCCTCTTACAATTTCTCTCCTTTTGACAGGCTCAGGAGACAACCTTTACAGACCTTTCTCTCCTCACTTTACAACTGAAAACTCGAAGAACAGAAGGAGGAGACTTAAAGGCTTTACAACACTTTTGAGCTTCTTAGAATCACAGAAAAGATCAAGATTTCGGTGTAGGTCTGTTATCTTTTCAGTGCTGAATGGGTGGGGTATTTATAGGCCCCAACCCAATTCAAAATTCGAGCTCAAAACGATCAAATCGATCAAATCCCAGAATTCTGGGATCAGGCGGTTGCACCTCTCGACTGGAGAGGTGGCACCGCCTGGCAGAGCTCGAAGACTGAGCTCTGCCGATTGCTTCTCTCTGCCAGAGCTCGAAGACTGAGCTCGATGGTTGCATCACCTGGCAGAGCTCGAAGACTGAGCTTGGTGGTTGCATCACCTGGCAGAGCTCGAAATCTGAGCTTGGTGGTTGCATCACTTGGCAGAGCTCCAAACTGAGCTCAAGCTGATGCACCATTCTGCCAGAGCTCGAAGACTGAGCTTGGTGAATGCATCACCTGGCAAAGCTCGAGACTGAGCTCAGGCTGATGCACCACTCTGCCAGAGCTCGGAACTTGAGCTCTGGCGGTGCAACCTCTTGGCTGGAGCGGTTGCACCTCCCAGCCTTGCAACCCTGGCGGTTGCACCTCCTGGCTGGGGCGGTTGCACCTCCCAGCCTTGCAACCCTGGCGGTTGCACCTCCTGGCTGGGGCGGTTGCACCTCTCAACCCCACAGCCCAGGCGGTTGCACCTCCTGGCTGGGGCGGTTGCACCTCCTGGTGCAATCAGGGTCCGAATGGTTCACTCCATTCGACCCACTTTGAATCTTTTCAGGGGCCCAATTGCCCCAAGATTAAGCTAATGGGATCACCTCCCATTTTCAAGCTTAATCATCGTGCTAACTACGATTATCTCTAAGACAACTTCTGCAGCTTTGCTCCGAAGCGTCAATCGCTTCTTCCGGCGAGTTTCCGGCCAACTTCCGTCGATCAACCGATAACCTTCGGTGATCCTTCTGCGGACATCCGGCATACTCCTGGACTTTGCGACGATCCACTTGGCGAGTTCCGACGAGCTTTGCTTGGCAAGCTTCTGGACTTCTCGGATCTGTTCTCTCTGAACCTCCGACGACCGTCCGAACTTCCGTCGAACTCTCGAACTCCCAACGTGATCATGATCTTGACTCCGGCGCAACACCTGCTGCTTGTCTTACTCTTATCGTAGTTAATCCTGCACAACAAAACAAAACTTCAATCGAGACAATTAATCCTAAGCAATTAACCAAGTTGTCCGACATGTCATTGGTCCCTCGACGCTTCGTCCGATTCTTCGGCGCATCGTCCTCTCGTGCAGCCTATTGCCCAATCGGCCAGTTGACTCCGCAACTCCGATATCCTTGGCACAATACCCGCTCTTCTTGGCCCGATGCCCGAGTTCACGGCCCGAAGCCTTCTGTCGATACGTCGACCGATCCACCGGCCCGACGTCCAATCTTCTGACATGTTCCTTCGGCACAACATGATTATCCTGCTTTAATTGTCTCATCCTGATCGAAGCATCCTGCGTTACTCAAAATGCAGATTAAATCATAAACATATATCAAGTAGTTTCATCATCAAAATACGAGATTCAACAATCTCCCCCTTTTTGATGATGACAACCACTTGATGACGGAGTTAAACTTAACTCCCGGAGTTTAAACAAACTCCCCCTATCAATATGCCATATTGATAGAACCTTGAATTCAAACTGAATTCAAGTCATTGCAATATTCATCATGAATACTTGCAACACGTCAACATGAACATATGCATAAACTTTATGCATCACATGTCATGTCATCAACATACTTTCATCAACATACTTCTCCCCCTTTGTCATCAACAAAAAGGAGAAGTATCACAATCAAGTGTTTGTGATATAGATTCAACTCATTGCATGAAAAACATAATATCAAGTTTTATCATCATGCAAGTTTGCTAATATCAACATGAAAAATTACGATGTAAGCTTTTGATATCATAACGCAAACATTTCAAGTGTTTATCAATTGTAGCATTTCATCACATGGTAAGATATCAACGCGTAAAATTACGATACAAGCTCTTGATATCTTAACGCATGATGCAAACATGGCATAATGCAAGTTTGGCAATCATAGCATCAATTCATATATTTCTCACCCTTTGTTATCAACAAAACGGAGAACGATATAAGCAAATTTTAAGCATAAGTGCTTGTAATTATTCATGTCATAACTAGGTTCATGTCATTTTCCAACAGTGAGTGATAGGATATCAATTATACAAACATCTCAAGGAAAACATGACATGGAGATAGCTTTAAAAACTTCTTCCTTTTTTTGTTATTATCTTTTTGCATGAAGGAGGAAGACTATTTGTGATACATGCTATTTGTGAGTTTACTTCGAGTGAAGTTAGAATCGATGAGAGATTAAATCATGCTTCATTTTTACAAGGACCAAGATATGTATGTGAAATAAATCCTTGCAAGTAAAAACACTTTCATCCATATTCATCAAATCCATTTCTCAAAAAATATTTTTCACATGATGTGTGTATGAGAGATGTATTTGCTAGTTAATTACATATGTCAAAAATCAATGAACTAAACTTGATATGACATATGCTTGTTAAGTTTGGAAGAGAGTGAACTTGATATGTTAGATTCAAGAGAATCCGAAAATGAAATTTGACTCTTTCTTCCATTCGGACAAGGTTTTGCTATAGATATTCAATTACAATCATGAAGGTAAAGCATGCTTGTTATCATGGAAGTTTTGTATTCAAGCACATAATTTTCAACAAGTAATTGTGTAAAATCATTATGCCAATCAATTGATTCGATCATTCAATCAAGAAGGTTCGAAAAATAATTTTAACACGTTCAATCATTAGGACGTGTTTTTGCCATAGTTTTTCAAATACAATCATAAAGATAAGACATACTCATCATCATGATAGTATGATAGCAGGTTTACCAAATACAAGCTGGCAAAAAATTTGTACATTTTAAGGCCCGCAAGCTAGCAATTTTGAGATGTTCAAGAAAGCAACTCTTGCTTCTTGATATATGCAAATTTGTCAAGTTTTGCTTTTTGAGATATTCAAGATAGTGATGTTCAAGAAGACAATTTTTCTTCTTGAAATAAGCAAGTTAGCAATCTTTGCTTCTTAAAATAGGCAAGCTAGCAATCAAGTTTTTTTCATCTTTTGTACAAGCTAGCTATCTCCCCCTTTGTCATTGTCAACAAGGGAAAAACCCTTTACATCAATTTCTAAATCATGACAAAGGTAAGTAATCATTCTTATTTGTGCATCATTATAGTTTCAATGCACAAATTCATTAACATTACATTTCAAAAAATTTATGCATGATACCGAAAAATCAATCATCATCATGAGCATATCAAACATGATATTCAAGCATCCATGATATATCATTTTGGCAGCATGATCATAGATATTCAAACGATGGTATCTAGAATTCATTACATCCTATTATGTATGATCATTAACTCCTCATTTGTATTTCATGCATTATTTCATTTCATCTCATAAGGAATATCAAGAAGAGTTATTGGATGATGAGATAAATATTTTATGAATACACAGAATATCATAAGTGTTTCATGTATCCATATTATCACATGAAGCATATTATCATTTTTAAGATTCATAACATGAATAACGTTATTACTATTTCATCAAAATCAGTTTCGAGATTCACATAATATCATGAAATCATTAATCTCGATAAAATGGGAAAAACATTTTCTTTTTAAGTGATTCTTTTAACACATCATAAAAAAGAAAAACTCATTCATAATTCAAGTGATTTACAAGATATCATAAATGAATTTATCACTTGTATTTCACCAAAATCGAGAACTCTTAGAGATAGAAAATGATTGAAGCATTTAATCTGATTGAAGAATGATTCATATTTAAAGTGTAGCATTTGTCAAATCTGAAATCATCAAGTATAACTTTAATATTTTCATTGCAACATTAAGCAAGGTTTCATTGAACATAATTTTGAATGATTCTTATAAATGCCTAAAACTTCTTTAGTTTTAATTTATGATTGACTTTATAATAGCATGCTCAAATTTTTATTTTTATGTCAAAACCATACATTATCTTTAATAAACAAAGACAATGAAAAATATCAAGCCTTCCAGACAAAAGCCATGTATCGTCATTGAAAAGCAACATGAAAATCATCAAAATATACATTCTGGCTTCTCAAGCACATAAATAAGATTAATCTCACTAGGTGTAAGATCATTAGATTTCTATCTTGCATTTACATAAGACATGCAATTTTCATTATCATTTTCAAGATTACAAGCATGATCATATTTTTGCATTTTCATTATTAAAAATATAATTTTCAAGAAAATTTAAAGAGAAAGAAAAATGCATCATGAAAAGCATCATGTAATTTCGAAGTAAATTAGGGGGATTTCGATTACCTCATCATTGTAGGCTATTAAGGCGTAGTTTGCCGCCTTGCTTTTGTTGACTTTCTCTTCTTCGGAGGAGCTCGATTCATCCCAATTTTTGTTCTTCTTCTTGCGTTTAAAGCAAGTAGTTCGATTGCTTTTTAATTTTCGTTTCATTTGTAGTTTAAGTTCACCATCACTTGAGCTTATGCTCAAGTGGTCTTCAAATGTTCTATGTCCCAAATCCTTCCTGTTCTTTGGAAGGTTGGTTTGTTCATCATTGTCCTCATCACTTGAGTCATCGCTCAAGTGGCATTCATTTGTCCAGAGTTCCAAATCCTTCCTGTTCTTTGGAAGGTGGTTCTCAAGTTCTTCACGTGCATTGCACGTCATTTCATATGTGATCAATGAACCAATTAGTTCTTCAAGTGGTAAGTTGTTTAGATTTTTAGCTTCTTGTATTGCAGTTACTTTTGAATCCCACCTTTTAGAAAGAGAACGCAAAATCTTGTTTACGAGTTCAAAATCCGAAAAACATTTTCCAAGAGCTCTTAAACTATTGACGACATCCGTGAAACGGGTGTACATGTCGCCTATAGTCTCACTTGGTTGCATTTGAAAAAACTCAAGATCATGCAATAAAAAGTTAACTTTCGAGTGTTTGACTCTACTAGTTCCCTCGTGCGTGATTTCAAGAATTCGCCAAATGTCAAAAGCCGTTTCACACGTAGAAATCCGATTGAACTCATTTTTGTCCAATGCGCAAAATAAGGCATTCATAGCCTTTGCGTTTAAAGAAAAATTCTTCTTCTCCAAAACCGACCATTCGTTCATCGGTTTGGAGGGAAGTTGAAAACCGTTTTCAATGATACTCCATAAGTCTAAATTCGTAGAAATCAAGAAAACTCTCATTCGAGTTTTCCAATAAGTGTAGTCCAATCCGTTAAACAACGGTGGACGAAAGACCGAAAAGCCCTCTTGAAGAGCCATTTCTCTCGGGTGTAAATCCGAAATGAGAAATACCCCGCTCTGATACCAATTGTTAGGATCGAGAGCACTAAGAGGGGGGGGGTGAATTAGTGCAGCGGAAATCTTACAGCGATTTAAGAACCAAAAGCTGCGTTCGTTCAAAAACTGTTATGATGCAAAAGCAAATTCTTAGTTTGTATCTAAGTGCAGTTTGCGTCTAAGCGCAGATTGCGTCTAAGCGTAGTTTTGCGTCTAAGCGCAGTTTACGCCTAAACTCAGATTTACGTCTAAACACTGTTTTACGTCTAAACGCAGATTTACGTCTAAACGCAGATTTACGTCTAAACTCAGATTTACGTCTAAACGCTGTTTTACGTCTAAACGCAGATTTACGTCTAAACGCAGATTTACGTCTAAACGCAGATTTACGTCTAAACGCAGATTTACGTCTAAACGCAGTTTTACGTCTAAACGCAGATTTACGTCTAAACTCAAAAACTTGTTTGTATACTCGCAGAAGGCAGTATGCAGTTGGAATCAAGACGTAAATGTGAACTGAGATCTGATGATTGAGCGAGGAAAGCCGATTTACGTCTGAATGCAGTTTTACGTCTAAATGCTGAAACTCGTTCGTAAAATCGTAGAGGACAGATTGCAGTTATCAATAGGATTAAAGTGTAAGTGTAAACTGCAAAGAAGCTCGTTCGTAAAAGCACGGAAGACAGTTCTGCAGAATCAAACGTAAACGTAAACTGTAATGTATGAAAATACGAATTTACGTCTGAATGCAGATTCGAACGAAGAACACTTAGAACTTGTTCGTGAAAGCGCAGAAAGCAGTAGTAATGAGGGAGGTTTGCAGTAATGATAAAGTGCTCGAAAATAAACGCAAACCAGAGATTTAGAGTGGTTCGGTCAGCCTTGACCTACTCCACTTTTGGCTTCCTCCACCGATGAGGTTGCCGACGTCAACTAGGTGCCTTCCTTCAATGGGCGAAGGCCAAACTTCCCTCTTACAATTTCTCTCCTTTTGACAGGCTCAGGAGACAACCTTTACAGACCTTTCTCTCCTCACTTTACAACTGAAAACTCGAAGAACAGAAGGAGGAGACTTAAAGGCTTTACAACACTTTTGAGCTTCTTAGAATCACAGAAAAGATCAAGATTTCGGTGTAGGTCTGTTATCTTTTCAGTGCTGAATGGGTGGGGTATTTATAGGCCCCAACCCAATTCAAAATTCGAGCTCAAAACGATCAAATCGATCAAATCCCAGAATTCTGGGATCAGGCGGTTGCACCTCTCGACTGGAGAGGTGGCACCGCCTGGCAGAGCTCGAAGACTGAGCTCTGCCGATTGCTTCTCTCTGCCAGAGCTCGAAGACTGAGCTCGATGGTTGCATCACCTGGCAGAGCTCGAAGACTGAGCTTGGTGGTTGCATCACCTGGCAGAGCTCGAAATCTGAGCTTGGTGGTTGCATCACTTGGCAGAGCTCCAAACTGAGCTCAAGCTGATGCACCATTCTGCCAGAGCTCGAAGACTGAGCTTGGTGAATGCATCACCTGGCAAAGCTCGAGACTGAGCTCAGGCTGATGCACCACTCTGCCAGAGCTCGAAGACTGAGCTCGGTGGTTGCATCGCCTGGCAGAGCTCGGAACTTGAGCTCTGGCGGTGCAACCTCTTGGCTGGAGCGGTTGTACCTCCCAGCCTTGCAACCCTGGCGGTTGCACCTCCTGGCTGGGGCGGTTGAACCTCCCAGCCTTGCAACCCTGGCGGTTGCACCTCCTGGCTGGGGCGGTTGCACCTCTCAACCCCACAGCCCAGGCGGTTGCACCTCCTGGCTGGGGTGGTTGCACCTCCTGGTGCAATCAGGGTCCGAATGGTTCACTCCATTTGACCCACTTTGAATCTTTTCAGGGGCCCAATTGCCCCAAGATTAAGCTAATGGGATCACCTCCCATTTTCAAGCTTAATCATCGTGCTAACTACGATTATCTCTAAGACAACTTCTGCAGCTTTGCTCCGAAGCGTCAATCGCTTCTTCCGGCGAGTTTCCGGCCAACTTCCGTCGATCAACCGATAACCTTCGGTGATCCTTCTGCGGACATCCGGCATACTCCTGGACTTTGCGACGATCCACTTGGCGAGTTCCGACGAGCTTTGCTTGGCAAGCTTCTGGACTTCTCGGATCTGTTCTCTCTGAACCTCCGACGACCGTCCGAACTTCCGTCGAACTCTCGAACTCCCAACGTGATCATGATCTTGACTCCGGCGCAACACCTGCTGCTTGTCTTACTCTTATCGTAGTTAATCCTGCACAACAAAACAAAACTTCAATCGAGACAATTAATCCTAAGCAATTAACCAAGTTGTCCGACATGTCATTGGTCCCTCGACGCTTCGTCCGATTCTTCGGCGCATCGTCCTCTCGTGCAGCCTATTGCCCAATCGGCCAGTTGACTCCGCAACTCCGATATCCTTGGCACAATACCCGCTCTTCTTGGCCCGATGCCCGAGTTCACGGCCCGAAGCCTTCTGTCGATACGTCGACCGATCCACCGGCCCGACGTCCAATCTTCTGACATGTTCCTTCGGCACAACATGATTATCCTGCTTTAATTGTCTCATCCTGATCGAAGCATCCTGCGTTACTCAAAATGCAGATTAAATCATAAACATATATCAAGTAGTTTCATCATCAAAATACGAGATTCAACAGATGTACCTTCAATCATCTGAAGCATATACAGACTCTACTTCAAGAAGAGACGATTCTCCACTGTCCTCTTCATATACAAGGCTTTAAGCTTGTCCCACGTGCTCTTAGCCGTAGTCTCCGTAGCTACCTCCCGTAAAACCTCGTCAGAGAGATTTATAATGATGCTTGATCGGGCCTTCTTATCCATACCCGTAAGCTCTTCTTTTGATATATCATCTGGAATGCTTTCGGCTCCCTGTAGTACCAAATCAACTCCATCTTGAACCAGAATGACCTCCATCTTGAGTTGCCACAAGCCGAAGTTGACATTTCTATCGAATTTCTTAACAACAATCTTTGTTATTGTCATCGTTGCCAAAAGATCCCAGAACCAGGCTCTGATACCAGTTTGTTAGAGCTAGCCCCAAGAAATTTACCACAAGGTAATTTTGGCAACACAACAAGGACAATAAAGCGAAAAATAAAAGCGACAAGAACACCATATTTACGTGGTTCGGTCAATTAACTTTGACCTACATCCACGAACGAAAGAGAAGCAAATCACTACTATAAAAAATGGACTATTACAAATGCCTTAGGAAGATGTTCCTAGGCTATAAAACACCCGAAAATACTAAACAAGAAAAACCTAGAGTATAAGTTCAAACTATTTAACTAAGTGTGGGCTTAAACCAAAGTAAATACTTAGGTTTTCTTATGATGCCTCTTGTGGTGCCACTTGTGGTGCATCTGACTTCAAAGCCCAAGCCCTTATTTATAGTTCCAATAGGAGATAACAAGCCTAGTTTCATCGGGACTATGGGACTTGCCAAACTAACACCTATGGTATTCATCTGATTTCATGAGAAAATAAAGTGAAGAGTGAAATTATAAGGTGAGTCTACTAGTTGATCAGCCGTATGAACATGAGAGACACGAAGTTGACGTCTGACAACTTGATCTCGCACGAAGTGAAAGTCGATGGCAATGTGTTTCATGCGTAAGTGGAACACTGGATTGACACATAAGTAGGTAGCTTCAATATTGTCACAATATATTATATGAGTAAGGGTAGAGCTGGCTTTGAGTTCCTTGAGGAGATTTATAACCCAATTGAGTTCAGCAGCAAACGGTAGCGATAGCACGATATTCAGCTTCAACTGTAGACGGGGTGATTATCTTTTACTTCTTAGAACTCCAACTGATTGGATTAGACCCAAGAAAGACGAGATATCATAAGGTGGAGGTACGATCATCAAAGTTTCCCACCCAATCAGCATTAGCAAAGGCATAGAGATGAAGTAGAGTGTGTTTGCAGAGAAAAAAACTATGATTGAGGGTCCCTTTAAGATACCACAAAATTCGTTTGACCACAGACCAATGCATAGCAAAAGGCTGGTGCATGTATTGAGATAGTTTATTGATTACAAATGAGATATCTGGACGGGTGAGAGCAGGTATTGTAAGGAGCCAATTTCTTGGTGGTATTGAGTTGAGTCTATAGGAATGCTGACATCACATATTTTGAGTGATGCACTAGTAGAGAGAGGAGTTACAACCTCTTTTGCATCCTACATATTTATCTTTGATAATAAGTCTTAAATATACTTTCTTTGTGATACGAGGAGATCTAAGGATGTAAATATTGCTTCCATTCCCAAAATGTAGCTTAGGGGTCCTAAATCTTTGAGGGGGAATCAATCAGCCAATTACTTTAAAAATGTCTGAATCTCTAAGGTATCATTACTTGTGACAATAATATCATCTATATACACTAGAAGATATATTGTATTCTTATTTTGTTATTGTAAGAATAAAGAGGTATCAGACTTGGAGTTGATAAAACCAATTGATATCAGAAATGATCCAAGTTCAGTATACCAAGCTCTTGGAGCTTGACAGAGTCCATAAATGGCTTTCTATAGTTTGCAGACATGTCTCGGATACTGGTGATGAATAAAACCGAGAGTTGCTACATAAAGACATCTTCAGTTAGAGTCTCCGGTAAAAAAACATTATTAACGTCCAATTGGCATAAGTGTTAGCCCCTTGAGATAGTCAAACTTAGAATAAGTCGAATTGTTGTAGGTTTAACTACGAGGTTGAAAGTCTCTGTGAAGTCAACTCCAGGTCGTTGATGAAACCCTTTGGCAACTAAACGGGCTTTGTATCTAGCAACGGACCCGTCTGGGTTTCGCTTAATTCAAAAGACCCATTTACACCCGATGATGTTTTGTATAGGATGAAATGACACAAGAGTCCATGTAGAGTTATGAAGTAGGGCATCATATTCTTCACGCATGGCTTTACGCCAATGGCATGGCTTTACACTAGTGTGGAGATTTTTTAGCTTACGTGATTGTGGTAGGTTCATTGGTCTCAGGAGAGGATTGTATGAGAGCATGTAGGCCGAGAACCTGACGTGGTTTAAAGATACCACTTTTTGAGTGAGTTATCATTGGATGTTTAAGAGCTGTAGGTTATGGTATTGGTATGAGTGGTGGAGAGGTATTGACATGGGTTGGGTTGGGCTAAGATACATTAGTGGCACTAGGTAAAGAAGGTTGCTGTGTTTCTGAGGATATAAAAGGCAGACTCCATAAAAATAACAGAAGACAGACTTTTTGAGTTTTAAGATCGTAGCATCAAAATGCAAGGCTTGGATCTTGGTGTGATCTTATGTGGTGTATAGGGACATAGCCATGGATAACATAAACAATCAAATATTCTGAGTTTGTAAAGAATATGAGATTTGAAAAATAGTTTTCCAAATGATAATTGATATTGGAGGACTGGATTGAGCATACAATTAATAAGGTAAGTGGCAGTTTAAAAAGCTACAGACCAAAAAGTGGTTGGCATGGAGGCTTAATGTAGAAGAGTGAGACTAGTTTCTACGATATGTCGATGTTTACGTTCAACAGAGCCAACTAGTTGAGGAGTGTGTGAAGGTGACTTAAGGTGTTGGATGCCACAGGATGAGAGATAGGATGTGAGGGCTTGATATTCACCGCCATCAGGATGCGTAGTTGCCACCTTTGGATAATTTGAAGGGGATGAGAGTTGCTGCATTGATGGAAATAAGGCTTGTATGTGGGAAAATACTATGGTTCCCTGCGGGAACAATAACTGGAGCATCAGAGATAGATATTGAGGACATATGGAAGTAGGTAAAAGGTTGTAGCGACAACAATGATCAGGGAAGAAGAGGTGGTGGTGGTGCAGATCAGTGTCACCTGAGGAAGGTTGTTGGCAAACGAGGTCTTTGTTGAAGGAGAAGGTTAGCTTTGTGTAAGACAGTTATAGATCTTTATGTAGCAGATCAGCAGTTAGGAATCTGGGCAACGATGCAGTGGTGCAACAAGTGGTATGGAAAGATTCCAAATGCTGCTTGTCGAGATAAAGGTGGAGCAAGATGCAGTGGCTGCCCCGATCACCGATTAGAGGCAGCGGGAGAGAACTACAAAGATTATTCGATAATAGTAGAAAGGGATGGTAGGCCTGCACCAAGACAAGGTCCTCTCCAGGACCAAGACGTGACCCGGCAGGAGCGTGTCCGTAGGAAGATCAAAACGCTACCACAGGATGCCACCGGAAGTAGTGAGGACGATGTTGCCGGAGGCGAGGACAGCCAGGAGCTGGTCGATGGTGCCTAGCGAGAGGGTTCTGGCGACCAGGTCCACAAAGAGGGTTGCTCGATGGTTGCGAAAGCAGATCAGGTCTGGAGCAACGGTTCAATGACGGTGCACTGACAGAGGTGGAAGGTGGGAGGTGAGAGGTGGGTGATTGCGGTGGCTTGAGTTCGTGTACGTAGCAGCGATCCACGCGATGCTGTGCGTGACGTAGCTGTACGTATACGTAGAGGAGAGCGTCGGACCACCCAGCATGTAGATTGTTGAGGGCACAGGCGTCCCCTTGGGAAGATGAGCGAAGACTGCAGACTATTGTGGCAGATCAGCGAAGACTGCCGCGATGAGGAAGATGAGGACTGGCCGCGAAGTCTCACTTGGAAATGTGGCTGCAACGATGATGGTCGCTAGTCGAAGGCGAAGGTTTGCACCTCTCTTCTTACTGCTCTAATGCCACAATAAAATGATAGAATGAAGAATGAAATTATAATGATAAAAAAAAAACACATCTCAATTAATGTCATATAATATATATTTATACATAACGAAAGAGAGGATTTTTCTCCAACGAAATTTTGTCATGCAGTCGAGGAAATCTCATCTGCTATGTAGCCAACGAAATTGCACTAGGAAATCCCAGTAGTTAGGAAATCTCTCACTTCCAACCTGGGATAAATGTTACGAGGGAAGTAACACCCTCTACAACTTTGATCTTGCCTTCTCAATCAGCACTCTTCTTAGTATTTTTCCTGCGGCAGACTTGGGTACAGAGTTGACAAAGGTAACACTTCTCAACCTCTTAATAGGTGCAACCTGTTGATGCGAGACAAAAATGACTCAGAAAGACATTTGCAACATGGAAAACCGGGTTTAAAAAAGGAAAAATTAAAGGGAAATTTTGAACGATAATTGGATTGCTAAGTTCTTTGGATTTGTCCTGTTCTAAGTCTTAACACACTCCTGAAAGAAATGAGATGCTTTAGACTTTGCTGACAAATAAATGGTGGATCTTTTAAGTGACAGAACAACTGAAACCATTTATGATGAAACAAAACGATTTTATAGCTAAAACAGAGTAGGATTGTCATAAGCAAGTAAAATAATGTGATCAACAACTCATCCTACAACTAAGTCAAGATTAACACATAGATCTTCCGACCCTACAGATGTTTATGTCATTTAATACAACGAGTTTAGCTCCCCACTAGGAATCCATTGCCACCGAGTTCGTTTCAGCTATATTCATATTAAATGTACCATATAGGAAGGTGTCAAAAGGGCTAAAAGAATAAGGAAGTCTTTTAATCTTTTTGGTGTTTTTTAAAGGAATATTTTAATTGTTGTAGGATTCTTTCTTTACAAAAAAAGAAAAATTGTATACTCACTCTGCAGTATATGGAAAACAGAATAAAAGTAAAAATAGACACTCAGTGTTACCAGTTTCGAGATGAAGTTCTGGACATCTTCTTCAGTCAATGAACTATTAGGAGATCGGACCACATAAGCAATCGGAACCTCTCCAGCTTCAGTGTTAGGAAACCTGAATGAGAAACATAAAGAATTGTTGGAATTTTGCAGTCTGAAATTAACCGCGTAATGCAATGATTAACCACAAGTGCATCTGAATCTGCTCGATGCTGTCTCCGAGAGGAGACTGAAAAAGAAGTTGCATTACAATTTCCGACTTACGGAATAACAACTGCATCTAATATCTCAGGATGTGAAAGAAGCAATCCCTCCAGTTCAGCAGGTGCAACCTATCAAAATAATAAATAAATACAAAACTGAGTTTTTGACATAAAAGGGAACTAACAATAAACAAAGTTTACATTTAGTAAGCAAGAGACTAATCATCAAATCATTTCTGCATCCAAAGTACTTACTATTGCTTCAGTTTCTTCAACTTTTTGGATAGGTTCTTAATGCTTTTCATTTTCCTCAGGGAAGTAAGATTATATTATGCAACCAAAAATGAAACAGTTTCTTTCTTTTATTATACAGTTATGTGCTACTGTTACTATATAACACAAAAATAGATTCTCTCGGCCGTCGTTTCCGATAATTGGATCATAGTGACATCCTAGTCTACTAAACACAAAATTATCTGCAACTCCAGATCTAAGTTTCCAGTTGCACACTGAACATGACACAACACATGAATTTGATAATAAAAGCTTACCTGATGACCTTTGTACTTGATGAGTTCTTTAATTCGATCAACGACAAACAATTGTCCCTTTTCATCAAAATAGCCAAGATCGCCGGTATGTAACCATCCATCTTTCAAAGTCAAGTTTGTTGCTTGTGGATTGTTAATATACCCTGAAGAAGTTTGCAACAATGCACTCAGCAGCAGCAGCAATGTACAATAATAGAAATTAAAACATAGGTTAAAAATAACAGAGACCTTATCCATCATATGTTTCTCAAAGAAATTCTCTTGAAATTATCTTTAAAGAAAAAAAGAATAGCAACAAATGAAGTTCATGATCAATGATGTCACAAAATTTGAAGGTAACCTGCAGTCATTTTGCAGAATAAGTAGGAGCTGAAGGAGAACTAGAACTATATCATGCTACATGTAAGGTAACATTTAAACTCCTGATGTTTAGGTAATTTTGATAATGGTTTTCCATAGATATAAAGATCATTGATAAAGAGCATAAAGGTAGAAGAACATGACAACTTTGAATCAACAACTTGTGGAACTTTACTCTTGCTGAGTTTAGGAGAATTTACCTACACTGTGACAAGATTTTACCTTGCATTATGTTTGGTCCACGGAAGCACAATTCGCCTAATTGATTAGGTGGTAGAGGCTTCAATGTGTCTACACTGACAACTTTAGCCTCCATTCCAGACACCATTGTTCCAGCAGAACCAAAATCACGAACCTCACCCGGGGCAGGAATTTCTAGCGATATGAGTCCACAAGTCTCTGTCATACCATATACCTGTTTGGAACACAAAAGCAAACAATCAAATATATTTAGTCACTCCTGTACCTGTGTTTGTCTTCTCTCCAATGGAAAGCACCAATAATAATACTCCACTCATTCATTATATTCTAGGCAAAGAAATTTATCATATTCTAGCAAGAGCAGCAGCATTCATTATTAATTAGAACAATAACATGTACCGTACACAGTGATCAGCTTATCGACCAACTAATGCATTTCAAGTGGAATTTATAATATAAATGTGGAGCAATGATAATTATAAATTAGGATGGCTTGTGGAAATTTGAAATTTTGGCATGCATTATTGAGGTTAATTGTTAATGGCAATAGTGTGCACAACAATTGCAGATTATATAATTCAGAATGCTACTCTTCACATGTGAGACTATTTACACTGCAATTTACTGGACTATTCCAGAAAGAAACACTTATTCTAGCATTAGAAATTAGTTCAGTGTGAATATTAAAGCACAATTCAATTCTAGGAGAAAACTAACTATATAAGCTCAGAATGTAATATCCCAAAATTCAATTCTAGGACCTCGTTGTGAATACAAAATTTATAGGGACTTAATTGAATCGCCTCCCACCACTTGCTATGTTACAAATATTTATTTATTTATATTATATAATTTATAAAAAAATCCATTCTTTGAAGAATATGTGAATATTATTAATTTTAAATAAAATATAATTGCATCAGCTTCGAAATGATATAAAAAAAAGATTTGTTAAAACTTCTTATTTTGTAAAAAAGTCATCGACATATTATTTTTATTATAATGGTAGTTATCTAGTCAGAGATTATACATTGGTACTTATTTAGAAACAAGTTTCTTCTAGACACAGGGTGATATGTGTTACCTATACTATTATACTATGAGGGTTAAATATAGTTTTAGATCTTGTCATGGAGATATACTGTGGTTGTAGTCATTGACAATACTACAACTTCTATTTTGGCATATATATTTTAGTTATATTTATCTATAGAAGCCTTAGTAATATTTATGCTTATTTTGAAAATTTAATGATAGTATTTGCACTATAATGTTTTATGTTTTATGCCTTGACAAGCAACTGCTTATACTTTCATTATGAAAATACATTTAAGTTTTATTATGCTTTAAAAGATATTGTTAGAAAATCATGATTTGAAATACATATAAAATTGATGTTTTGTAAATTATATACGCATAAAGAAAGTACTTAATATTTATGCATATTTCGAAAGCATAGGTTAAATATATAAAGAATTTATTTATTTTAAATAAATATTTATTTATGATAAATTTCGAAAGCATAGCATAAGATATCTTTAAAATTTTCAGAATGCATAATAGAACCAGTATAATTGAAATAAATACAATTTATCTAACTTCACCAGTATAATTGGAGTACTTGCAAAGAGGTCCGGATGATACCTGCACTATGTCGGCGTGAGGCAAGTTGTTAGCGACTATTTCCATCACTTCCTTCCCTAAAGGCGCTGCGCCAGAACCCACAAGCCTCACCGAGCTGAGATCGTACTTGGTCACCTTACCCTGCTTAGCAAGCGCGATCATCACCGGCGGCGCGCAATAGAAGTGCGTGACCCTGTACTTCTCGATCGCCCTCAACATCGCCTCCATGTCGAACCTGGACATGGACACGATACTGTTGCCCCTCTGCATTTGGGCGTAGGTGATCGGTGACAGGCCGGCTGCATGGAACATGGGCAGAAAGCAGAGGAAGGTGTTCTGCCCCTCCCCCCTAAAATCTTGATCCGCCGTCATCATCATGGCGGTGCAGATGAAGTTTCGGTGGGTCAGCACGACGCCCTTGCTCGTACCGGTGGTCCCCGATGAGTAGAGCAGCGCCGCCACGTCCGACTGGTACACCGGCGGCGGCGAGAACCCCGCCGGATCGGAGTTGGCGACGAGGTCGTCGAAGAAGGTGACGGGGGTCTCGGGGGGAGGGGACAAGGGAGAGCCGCTGGGGCCGATGATGACGGTGGGGAGGCGCAAGGCGGCGGCCTTGGGCCAGAGATCCGGGGTGGTGACGACGAGCTTGGCGCCGGCATCGCGGGCCTGGCTGGCGAGTTCGTGGCCTGTGTAGATCGGGTTGACGGTGGTGACAATGGCACCGAAGGAGACGGCGGCGAGGAAGGAGACGGGGAAGTGGAGGGAGTTGGGAGCGAACATGAGGACGACGTCGCCCTTGCGGATGCCGCAGAGGGAGGAGAAGCCGGCGGCAGCGGAGAGGACGGCGGACCGGAGGGCCTGAAAGGAGAGGGAGGCGCCGGTGTCGGCGTCGGCCAGGGCGAGGCGGTCGGGGTACGCGACGGCCCGGCGGAAGAAAAATGGGACCATGGAGAGGTCGGGGTCGTCGGGGAAGGCGATGTGCGCCCGGAGCGAGCGGTAGACCCCGTCGGAGCCGTAGCCGGACTTGACCTGCATCGTCCTAGCCGATCGACGCTCGCTCTTTCGCATCCGAGATTTAAAAAATATAAATTATCATTTCATTATTTCTCATTTTATAAAAACAATTTAAATCTAAATCTTTAATTTTTTTTTTAACTTTATTAAATATTTTTAATTAAAAAATATATCGGATCATAAGAAAAAAAGTTCTCCACCCAAAACTCAAATGTATTACAAAGTAATAAATTATTTTAAAAATAAATATAAAAGATTAATTAATAATTACATGTTAGTAGTAACCTAAAAAAATAAAGATAATCTTTAATATTCATAAAAAAATATATAAATATTTTTAATAATTTAATATAAAATAATAAAATATAAATTTATTATAAAAATTATATATTAAAAATAATTATTATTATTATGTAATAAATAAAATGGGACATCAATCATATGCAACACATCTCGTTTAAATACGTAATAATTAAATAACATACACTTAGCAGTGTACTCCTTCAACAATGGATGAAGAGATATATTATATAAGATAAATTTCTTTGAAGGAAATTTATATGGTATTATAAATCGTAGATGAAATGATATTTCTCACTTGTCTAAGTGAGGTTATGTATCTCCTAATAACAAATAAAGGAACTGTTTAATTATCACATCAACAATCAGCTAATCATGAAAAAAATCATTTTACCTACTCTCAACAAAGATATATAGATAATCATGATCATTTATTTATATTCATACATATATATATATATATATATAAGAAATAATATAATAAAATATTACCAAGAATAATACTTGATATATGAAGTATATATCTCCTTTTAAGTATACTTTCAACGTGGACAACTCGAGTAGTTATATATATTATATGATAACAATCACATTAATATTTAAAATCTATCTTATTAAATCAGATTTTATTATTTTAAAAATAATAAAAATTTTAAAATTAAAAATATTATTATGCATCATAAAATTTATAATAATTCTAATATCAAAGAACTTAAAATATAAATAAAAATTGATAACAAACCTCTCCTCGGAATTCTTTTCTCAATTCTCTAGACTCAATGAAGAATGATGAAAAATGATCTCTCTTTATATAAGAAAAATTCTCCTTCCAAGATAAGTAATAATTTAACTTTTATTTTTAATTTATTTTTATATATAAAAATAAAATTATAATATTTATTTCTTATGATTCATAGAATTTGAACTATTTACTTTCTAAAAATTACATCACTCATTAGGAATAAATTAATTGAAATTTTAACTTATTTATATAATGAAAATTTTTTTTTAATTATTTATTTAATTATACGACAAAAATATATTAAAAAAAAGTCAATAATTTAAATAAAAAATAATATATTATTTATGATAATTAATTTATATTGAAGGATAAAAAAAATGAACGTGATTACCTGCTCTCTCGATCTTGTTTAGCTGAGATTTTTATATTGAGCGTGACGATTTAGGGCGAGACGATATAGAAAGCGAGGGAAGGAGAGAGAAGACTATCTTTGTTATGGGGCAACTGACTCGAAGCTACCATACAAAAAAAATAATGGCTCCAACCTCGTCCAGCCCAAACGGACCCAACATGTTACCTATCTCAACAGGAGTGGGTATACTTGTCTATTTTGAAAGACTTTTTATTTTGAAGTGTACTTTCATTTGTAAAACTTAGTGTAAAAATTATAGAATAAAAATTATAGAATATAAGATCATGTGTATTAAAAACACATGAGTGTAAATATAATCTATATTGTTTGATCATTATATTTTTAAAAATTATATTGAGATCTTTTATAATATTTAATCTTCTTACTTCAATAAATTTTTTTAAATTTTTTAATCTTATAAAATTATTTTTTAACTCTATATAGGGCTCTCAATGTTTTACTTTAGTAAACATAAAAATTTTAATATAATTTTTAAAAATATAAAGATATAATTAATTATACAAGATAATTTACGATTAGCCCTAATAGCAAGAAGATTATTACGAAGTCTCCAATCCCTCCTACCCACTGCCCATTCATATTTGGAAGTCTTTATTTGTTTTTTCATTTAGATAAGTTCAAATGACCAACCCACCACCCGGTCATATTTGGAAATTTCTTTTTTTGACTTCATTTAGATAACTCCAAATGACTGTCCATTTTCTTGATTGAGAAACTTTTTTATTTTTTAAGATCTACTTATTAAAGATTAAAGAAAAGATATGGAAAACAGTTTACCATATTGTTCTATATTGGAATCACATCTTGACCCTTTACCTTACCCTTTGTAAAATAAAAATTTATTTTCTTTTTTTATTTTCTTTCGTGATGTAATGATTTAAATTATCAAAGAGATAGCGTGGTGACAATTGATTATTTTTATTTATCCAATCTCCTCTTCAACAACTATCCTTTTTTAAAAATTTATTTTTGTAACGATTATATTCTTGATTATTACCTACCTATGTATTAGATCAAAATAATAAAGATTAACAAAACCTATAAATAAATACTAATGATAAATATCATTAATAAAGATATTATTCTTTGGTAACTTATCAAGTGTATCTAACCTTAAATGGAAAAATATTGATAGGAAGAGTAATGGGAATTTGATGCGAGAGATAAATAAAAAATTTATTTCTTATTTTTTAAAATTTCTAAACAAATCTTGATATTTTTTCTTCACACACACGCACATATAAATACACCATTCAAAAATAATAATAATACTAATCTGCAAGGAGAATGATAGGAATGATTTTGCTCCATGCTAACTCATCTGCCACAAAGACTAACACCTAAATAAGGCTCTAAGTCATCAGTCTCAAAATGGCATCCGCAGTGCATCCCGATATGTCTCGCATCAATGATTGACAATAACCGTCCTACTTTATCAAGATTAGAAAATGATTAGACGATTCACCTAATCTTATCCTAGGCCAACTAGTAAGAATGCTTAAGGATCAGGTATAAAAAGGAACCCATAAGCTCATGCTGAGGAGGGGACTCTCTACATACTAACTCAGTCATACAGCTTACATTGTTATCTTCTTCGCTTCGCTGATTTAAGCATTGAAGGGGTTGACACTTGAGGAGGGGATTGACACTTTTAATAGTCTTTTTCCCATCGTTGACTTAAGCATTAGAGGGGTCGTGCCAACAACTCTTGTTGCTAGCCTGTCATGCAAGAACATCGACTGTTAGGAAGTGACCCCGTTATTAGGATGTAGTCATGCAACCACAAGATTATCCTCCATTCGAGGATACCTAGACGACCCAACCCTATAGAGAAACCTTGCAACCAGGAAGATCCCAAATCACTTACCTGGTCATCCTGAACCAAGTCCTTAGTAATAGAATGACTTCTAACCGGGTTGCCTATGTGGTCTTATCTCACAGTCTTCCACGTCAGCTAGGAAAAGTGCAAACTCACTAATCGATGGTACTTATGACATCATCTATGAAAGATTAAGAATAAATTTGTAATTTAATTTCTAGTAGTTTGTCCCTGTAAGATTTTATCCTTTTATAAGCAAAAGCTAGGATGATAATTAGAAAAGTCTCTTCTATTATAATCTTTCGAGCAATATTATCATAAATGAACTTTTTTTTATTGACAAATAATCAGAATCTGAATTCAATTATATCTATAATATATTTTATCTAGTTAAATATAAAAATTTAAAATCAAATTAATTAAATAAAAATATATTTTAAAATAATTTTATCTAATTGTATTATGAAAGTTTTGAAAAGTATTTTACACATTGCTCTAAATTTTAAAATAAACTAATAAGTCTAACAAATATAATAATATTGCATTAAGTTCGATTACTAATACGAGTCAAATATAATAATATTATATTATGTTATTATTGTATAAGTATATTTTGCATGAAATGTTGTCGATAAATTTGGAATGATATATAATGTAAGAGCTTCAAAAGACCTCTCACATTTGTAAATTTTGGAATGTTAAGTTTAATTTTAAGATGATATACTCTTACAATAAAAGGTTAAAGTTCTTATTGTATAAATTCTTAGACTTATAGATTTAATAGTGTGGTTAATATTTTGTTAAGTTGGATTGAAAAATTTCATAAACGTTTGAGTGATGTGGTGTATGATTATAAACTGCACCGGTTTTAGTTTTATGGATGTGAATTTTGGCTTGAATGTTTTTTAGTGTTCTCAAATGTTAGTTTAGATCTTGGATTGGATTATTGATGAATTATAGTATTCTTGATTTAATATAGGTTTATGCCTTTCAAATATATTATTTTGGGGGGCGTGACACACAGTAATTGAGGGTAGATATGTCCAATGAATTTTATATCACCTTATACCGTTTGAGGACTATGGCATAGTAAGAATAATAATTCATTAAGTTAGAAGAAGTTCTCAGTTAGAAGAAGTTCTAACAGGTGCAACTCACAACTAGCTCGGTATTAGGCCTAGAGGGTCACACACATATACTGGACAATATGATGAATAAAGAATTGAATATGTGATATCCAATAAGACCATATTTTAATAGATCTATTGGGTGAGACCCAATAAAACTTATAGTGGTTATTAGATGGAGATCTAATATCCATTAAGTTAATAGTTATTAGATGAGGATATAATACCCACTAAGAAGGATCCGTTAGGATTTAATAAAGGAAGTTGTTTATAAATAGGAGTTGGGGTTCAAAATGATCATAGGATCGACCCTATAGCAATCAGCCTCCTATCTCCTCCTCCTCATCTTTCTCTCAATTATGAGCCTATCCTTATTGTTAGAGGACAACAAGAGGGTTGAGCTTTCTTTTGACTGTTATTGCGTGGTAGTATGCAATTACAAGAAAAAAGCTTGCTATGCGAGGAGGTGCATCATTGTTGCGTTCGCTGTGTAGATTACCGCTACAAAGAAGTTCGCAAGACCTCCTTTATCCCATGGACCAAAATATGTGATTTAGGGTATATATTATCTCCCATATATGACAATATCTTAATCTATTGATACGACTTTATTGCTTTAAATTTTATGCTCCCGGTTGTCATATGGTGATCCAATAAGATATGTTTTGAGAACGACTTTTGTTTTAATTTTTCGTTGTGCATGTGATGCTCTCTGAGGTTTCTCAACAGGACATTGAGATAACCGGATAGACCAATGTACTATATACTCATTGGAGAATAAGTTCATTGAATGATTTGTTTACAGAATGTTAGATAGTTAATGATATCTTATTGTTAGATAGTGAGTCCATAGCCCTAATTATATATCTGGTCCTTAAATTTGAGATACCAAGATGCTTTATTTGAAGACTCCATTCTTTGATATCTGATTTATATGTTTGAAAGTTTTAGATCTAGTACAGATGATCATTGAGTATGACAGTCAACCTTATGAAAGTAATTAAGTATCAATAGATGATCATCTACTCTCGGTATCATGAGAGAAATATCATGTGTTTTCACTCAGGCAAATTTTTAGCCAGGGTTAATTGGATCATGATGAATTTGATAAGCATGAGATTCAGATTCAGATTCAGAGAGAAGGAGTTCTTCGAGGGAATTCGATTAAAATGAGACTCAAATAGATTTTGTATGAGCTTAACAATACTACATCCAATATACATTCTATGATATATTAGATAGATGATAGACTATAGATACACAATAATTGAGGGTAGATAAGTCCAATGGATTAGATCTCTCTATACTATTTAGGGATTATGACGTAGTGACATAGTATGTCCATAGTTAATAAGTTGAGTAAATTATTATAAGGATAATAATTTATTTAGTCAAAAGGAGTTCTGACAGATGCAACTTATGACCAGCTTGGTATTGGGCCTAGAGGATTGAATATGAAATATCCAATAAGTTCCTATTTTAATAGATCTATTGGGTGAGACCCAATAAAACTTATAGTGGTTATTGAATAGGAAACCAACATCTCCATTAAGCTAGGGGTAATTGGATGTAGATTCAATACTCATTAAGACATGATCTATTAAGGTTAGTAAAAGTGCTCTCTATAAATAGGAGAGGAGCTCAAAGGATCATAAGCTAGACCCTTATAGTCGTCACTCTCCTCATCTTCTCCCCTCTTCTCCCTCCTTCCGAGAGGACAACAAGAGGGATCGATTCCTCTTTATTTACTACTACGTGATGGTGCGTGATTACAAAGAAAGAATACGTTACGCGAGGAGGTGCATCGTTGTTGTGTCCATCACGTGGATTACTGCTAGAGAGGAGTTCGTGAGAGCTCTTTTATCCACATACTAGAATATGTGATCTTAAGGGAATTTCTCGTATCCTTTACGCGATTTTTATTGTTTCGAGTTTTACATTTTCGTTTATCTTGATAAATTTATTTTAAAAAAATAATTTTTACTTTTTATTCTTTTACTACGCATTAGGCATGTAATACTTCATAACGTTTCATAATAATAATGATTGGGGTTATTGGTGGAGAGATATTTTTACTAAGGTAATAAAAACTATTTTAAGTAAAAACCAATTAGTGTGCGTCGTTCACCAAAAACCCATAATAAGAGTTTTTTTAAGCTACAATGGTCATGTAATAGTGCATTAAGTCTAAAAATGACGGAATAATCGGTCGACGAGGTTTCTATTATTCCAAAGAAATACCCGTCATATTATGTCCAAGCAACAGATCAGTCCCCGATATCGTGTCATTTTAATATAACGGCTTGCAAATAACGGGCGCCGTCCCGTTACAAACCCCCTGACGTTAAAATTATCATCTCTATCTTCTTTCATCCTCACCATTCACCGCTCCGATGGCGGCTGCAATGGCGTTCGCCGCCTTCCACCCTTTACCTACCCTCCGCCGTTTTCCCTTTCTCCGCCGCATCTCTGCCGCCACTGAGTTCAACATCTCGTTCGGCGCCGCCCCCTCACCCGACTTTAAGGAGGCGGTTCCTAAAACCCTAGTGCCGGACCCTTCCTCTCCGGACCCCTCCGCCGCACCCATCCCCATCCTCATTCCGTGGATTGTTCGCGGCGAGGATGGCCAGCTCACTCTCCAGTCCACCCCTCCCGCCCGATTCCTCCAGGCCATGGCCGATGCTAAGATGGCGAAGAAGGAGAAGAAGAAGGTCGACAAGAAGAAGCCGTCGGGAGCGATAGCGACGGCTCCGTCTTCTCTCGTTTCGACCACATCGGCTCCCAAGTACTCCAAGGCCGCGAGAAGGTTTTACAATCAGAACATTCGGGAGCAGCCGCAGCGGCTCAGTAAAGTCCTCGCTGCTGCTGGAGGTAAATCACCCAACCCGTTGTTTCTATAATTTGGAGAAAAGCTTCAACTAATGTTCTTTATTATCAGCTCCTGGCTGCTGCCGGAGGTAAATCTATGGTGTTATCTTGTGTATTTTCTCTTTAATTGTTTATTCTGTTTTAGTGGCATCAAGGCGGAGTTGCGAAGAATTGATTTTTGAAGGGAAAGTGACAGTCAATGGGTCAGTTTGTACTTCTCCACAGGTATGTTTTCTTCATTATTCTTTTGTTAGAGTTAGTGGAAGATAGACTTAGATCATTAGCTGCTGATCGTTTAGTTATTTGTAGCTAATATTTTTTAGATGTAAAAACTGAACTTCTGCTAATAAACTATTATTAAAAATCACTTGTTCGTATCATCTGTTGCATCTTCTTGTGACTTAAACCATCATAAAAAATTGTTCATGGCTGCACTGAAGAATCAGTTGGCTGCATGATCTATTGCAAACTCATGTGAGATTGAGGTTTTCTTAAGAGCATTGTGAGCCTGCAGTCTATGATAGCCATCAACTGTCAATTTTTTCTTTTTGTAAAATTTTGTTGGGTCAATGGGCAAAATTTCAGTGTGTAGTGCTATCAGTGATTTTTATCCTTGTTTACCATTTTTGAGATGATGCTACTATATGTTGTATCCTTATTTCTCTTGATTGATTTTTGTGTTGTCCATATCAGTGTTGTCCTTTGACATCCTGACTAGCATAATTAAACTGTCCTTATTGTTTCTTTGTACAACATTAACTTGTAGTGTACTCTCTTAAATGCATGCTTAAGCTTGTGATTTCTCATTACTTATTTGAACTTAATATTATATTGCTGTAGAATTATTTTCAATTTTCTTTATCAGACACAAGTTGCTTCTTATCCTGTCTTTTACATTTTCCCATAGAAAAATTTCTTTTTTTTTAATAGGTACAACTGTGAGCCCAGTTTTTTGAGTATTTAATAAAACTTTCTCATATGATAACCTCTTAACTTTGAATTTGCCTAAACTCTGTGAAATTCTTCCTATGGAAAAAATTGCCAGAATAATCTCATAAATGTATTGGATATATTTTTGGTGATATGTAGACCCGGGTTGACCTTGCGAAGGATTCAATATATGTTAATGGGAATCGCCTGTCTAAGAAGCTGCCTCCTAAGATGTACTTTGCACTTAACAAACCAAAAGGGTTGGTAATTTGTGAATCATAATCCCTTCTCACTTACCTTTTAGTTTAATGTGCTTTTGTATTTAAGGTTATACTTTAAAGATGCAGGTATATTTGCTCAGGTGCTGAGGATTCAAAATCAGTTTTCTCCCTCTTTGGTGATTTTTTGAAGAGCTGGGTATGTCCATTTGACATTCCTATTATGGACTTTGGATGATGTCATTTGACAATACAAGCGTATACTTTGTCTGGAAAAAAAATTATGCAAGTCTTCACACGCATGCTTAACACAAAATAAGCCTGTAATGTTATACAAGAAATGTTGAAGCTTTGATTTTTTTTTTCCCTTCTGTTTACATTTTTATTGGTGTAGGTTTCTGTAAAGGTTCACATTTTTTCATATTTCCAGAGTAAATCAAATCCAGGGCTACCAAAGCCACGACTATTCACTGTTGGTCGCCTGGATGTTGCAACAACTGGCTTGATTATTGTTACTAATGATGGTACAAATAATACGGCATCTTAGACATTATCCTGTTATGTTGCTTTTATGATTAGTCATTTGGAGTTCTATGTGCTAATAACTTGTCTTGCATTAATTCTTCTCAGGTGATTTTGCTCAGAGAATTTCTCATCCCTCATCTGAATTAAGAAAAGAGTATGTTCTTGCTTGATATTTATGCTTCACTTTAAGATAGCATAGATACATATCTTATTTACCACAAATGATTGTGTAGTTAATATTTGAAGAGTGGATCGCAAAAGTGTCTGTTCAGGTTATGTTCATGCCTCTAATAACCAGGGAAAGATCAATTGCAATTCACAATGAGCTCAATAGTTTGTCCTGGCCAGATTGACTGAGTTGTCTCAATGATGTATTTTTATTTCATTGAAGCTGTTAATGGAAAGCTACATATTTCGCTTTATACGATACATAAGTTTGATGGGGTTAATTGTATCCAAAATTGATGAAAAGCAATCATGCCTCATGTAAGTATGGAGCTTATTTTCACAAATTTCAGAATAGACATTGAACAACCTCTGATGTCCCCATCGTAACAATTCTTAGTCCTGCTTATGGGAAGTGGTTCTTTCAGTATTTTTTGTTTAGAAAGTCGATATAAAACTGCAAATGGCAAGGAGTTTTCGTACATCCATTTCCTAGAATACTGCTTTGTAGAAGTTTTAAATTGATGCTTTAGGTCAAGGACAGCGTTTAGGAAATCAAAATACTAAACATGTTTGAACTGGTTGTGTTTCTCTTGAAGCTGGTTGAGCTCCCTTTTAGTGATCATTATATTATAGAGCATGAACATCCAAAACTTTTGTGGTGTGATAGTCTATTAGAAGCTTTGTTAAAGAAACCATGAGATATGATTGCTCTAGTGGAAGCTTTGGTAAAGTGTCCATATATACATTGACACCCTACACACTGGTCGGGATATTCTTCCAGATTAACTGAACATGTCACCTCTTCCCTTATTTTACCTTTTTTTTGTGCTTTTCTTCTTTCTCCCTTTTCATAATTGTTTTTGTGCCATACAACTACTTTTCTGGTTACAAATTTTTTGATGCATTTTTGTTGTTCAGAAGTCATGAAAGTAACAGACCTAGCAGCTTATTTCTGCAGAATGCAGATGTTCATTGTTTGCTTAATTGTGATATTTTTGAATTGGAACATTTATGTCTTAATATATATCGAATCTTAACAAATTATAGTACATCATTGTTTTGGTTTGATGGTAGTGCACCACTTGATAAGATTGAAATTTAATGTGATTGTTATACAAGACCTAGGAATCTCTTAAATATTTTTTAAGTCTCTTCCAAGCTTTCTTATTTTCTTTACATAGCTTTATTTTATGCATCTCTTCTGGGTAAGATTTATTTCAAGTTATTCATTAAGCTAATCCTTTTTCAGAATAACAGTTGATACTCAAACAAGGATACTCTGTTCCTGTTATTTAATGTTTCAGCTTTAAATTCTTCAAATAAAGCCTTCCTGATTATATTAAATCTCACTCTTTTTATTGCAGATATATAGCAACTGTAGATGGTAAGATCAATAGACGACACCTCGGAGCTCTAAGTGAGGGCACCGAGGTTGAAGGTGTCCACTGCATTCCTGATCTTGTGGAACTACTGGCAAATCAGCCTGATGCGTCAAGGCCTAGACTTCGAATAGTGGTACATAATACTTTGTATCAGTTGAGTTGTATTTTAAACATTATCACATTATTAGTATCAATCTAGTGAAGGTATAGATAAATAACAATATATTCATCATACACAGATTGTCAGCCTTTATTGGTTTAGATACATTTGAAAAAGGCAAAAGACCAACTATTTGATTTTTCCCCCCTTTTTAACCTGCATTTAAATTTTGTATAATTTTTCTATGATTATTTCATCAGTATTGATCTGAATTGTATTCTTGATGCATCAAGTATAACCAGTGTGTTGTAATGACTTTTGACAGGTTCATGATGGGAGGAATCATGAAGTACGTGAACTTGTAAAAAATGCAGGATTGCAGGTTTGTCTTTGTTTTTATGTTTTTTCATTATATATTTTTTATTTCTTTTGTGACTAGTCTTGTCGTAGTTGCAATCAACATTTTTTCAAGTATCATTCTTCTAATTAGAGTATTTCTTTTTGTTGCTGAATTTCAAAGATTGGCTGCTTGATTCTGTGGTCAGTTAACTAGCAAATCTTGATGCCTCTTTTGTCTTGTTGATCACCATAAGCTCATCGGTGTATTTCTCCTGCAGTTTCTTTGGAGCATTTTTCTGTAGCCATTTAGACATTTGTCCACAGAAATAACTTTCACATTTGTCCTTAAGGCACAGATCAAACTTGAGTGATTCTTCATGGGTATTTTAATTTATTCCTGGAGATTATTCTTGTTATAGCTTCATCAGATGGTGTTTCTATTAGTAATTAATAACATATAAAGAGCAATCTGTTACCTGATTTTGGCCTCTTGGTCTTTCTTATTCAACTACTACAACATGATAGATTAAAAGGAATTCTAGTAAATAGCAATATGCTAATATCTAAGGCAACTGGTTTGGTTTGTCTTTCCACCCTTCATAGTGTATATTGTTGCCTACTTCACCCAAGATACTTCTTCATTTCACCTTTGTCATTGAATTATGAGCATATAGTAAAATTCTTATTCGATAATTGCAGCTGTTAGCTGTTTATAGAGTCGGTCCATATCTCAGATATGGTCTTTCTGAGAGGATTTTAAGTTCCTGTCTCTTGTAATTGACCAAATGGCAAGGTAGACTGCCAGATACATATAGGTCTGTTTGGGGATTGCCTAGCAAGTGGTCATCCCACGACATTGAATGCAGTATCAATATGAAGTGAAAATACATCTGGACAATAATTACTAATGCTATCTTCATAAGTACTGCTACTAATTATTAGAGTGAACTTTTTGTAGGGAATAATGCCACCGAATGTTTTGGTCTATTGGCTAAGATGGTGGAATGCTATTCATAAAATATCCTGTCTCCCATCAGTATTTGAAAGACAAATTTGAGAATGAGTTTTTGAAAAAATTAGACACAAGTTTTGAGATTTTAGACTTTTGTCTAATTAAAGCATCACTAAAGGGAATTAGTGGTGCTTTCAACTAGAAATTCATTTTCATTTGCATGAGGCAATTTGGTAACATGCTGGTACGTTGTGGAGAAAAGACTTTGCTGGTAGGTACAGGTGTTTTATAACTAACAAAATGTATGGCCACACCTCTGGCACAATGAGTAGCATCCTATTGATACTGTGCCAGCACTGTCAATATTGAGAAGCTTTAAGTAGGCTCTGGCTAATAGTACAGCGTTGGATCTATGCTGACTGACACTGGTTATGTTTGCAAAGAGTGCATTTGTGACGCAGTACCAGCTGATCAACAGTTCTTTTCATAGTGAGTTCTCTGACCATATCAGTTGCAATAAGAATATATATTGAACTTGGGCATTGAACTAAGTTTATGTTGTCAGTACCACTTAAAATTTCTATTTATTTGCAAATGTCCGCTCAATTGCGATCCATCTACACTATGCAATCTATATATTACCCTGAAAATTATCAAATATTTCATGTACCTTCCAAAGTTTAAAATTATACATGTACTGTTCAAAGTGTATTTCTAAAATTCAAATATGTACCTCTAACTGAAGCAAAACCCCACTCTTATGATATGGTATACTAATTTGTGTGTTTATATGTGTACGAAAACATAGATGGGAACATATGCTGCATATATCTATTCATCTTTGTGTATTCTATAAGGATTTGCTATTTAATTTAACATCAGGCGTGGTTATTGAACCAAAAGCTTTTTGATACTTTTTGTTTCTTCTACTTTGTGTTTGCACTTAGACTTTGTTGGCTAATTTAATCTATTTTGATATCGTAGCTTTATTCGTTGAAGCGAGTAGGCATCGGTGGATTCAGGCTCCCATCAGATCTTGGGTAATTCCTTTTCTTGCCTATCTTTTGTTGCTAGTTATCTCCACTATATATATTATATATACACGACACCAACAATTCGCAATGTCCCTATATAAAGATGTTTCTCCAATATAAACAGCAGATTTTGCTTTTGTGCACCTTTATGTCTTACTGTTAAGAGACTTGGTGCATGGACAATTGAGCAGACGTGGTAATTCACTAATGCAGATTGTCCAAAATTTTCATGAGCCTATGTGCATGGACAATGTTCTCCATAATGCATGTCCAACAACTGAGATGGATCTACAAAGCCGAATTTTTCCTCAATGAATATATTCAATAATAAAGATGTATAATCACAAATGGTTACCTTAAAGGATTAGTTGACTATTAATTGAAGATTTATTTATTTTTTAATGTTCATTGAATAGGCTTGGAAAGTATGTTGAACTTAAACAAGCTGACTTCAAGTTGTTGGAAGGGAACGCTCAAAAGAACACTTGAGTTGTGTGTAGGGTTCAGTAGTGATATTGCTTATACTCCCAGAACAAGCATCGTATATGAACATGTGATCTCCATGTAGCATCCTTGATCCAATTAGGCATCACATTGAAATCATTTGCTGGTAAGCCTTCGCAACCATGGATCACATTGCATTGTAACTTCCTCTAGCTGCAAACCAGTGCTTTATCATTCATCTATTAATTTTATTCAGGCAAGCACTGTGCAACTTCAATGGTAACTGATGAACTTCTGAAAAGGATGGTGAAAAGATCCAGCTTAAACAGATGAGATATACTTATTGCTAACTACATGAAGCTAGTTGGAAGAGAGATAGGTTCATTGTAATCCTGTTCTATATGTCAATGTCTAAATGGCACATTGCTTTATGTATAGTGTCTTTGCACATTAATTGTCTTGTGCCTTTTCATCTTAGTTGTTTGTTTTCTTCATTCAATCTATGTCTCTAATTTAAGTTCTATCATCCATAATGAATGAACAAGAAAAGCTTTTAAGGAATGTATGTTTTGGCAAAGGTAAATGGCATAGAGGAGATTGAATTTATAACCTTTTTATCGGCATTCAAGTCATCAACTCTTGATATATTATCATCAAATTAATGTTTTAGATTTAAAATAAAATTTTAAGTCTTAACTTGGTAAATGAATAAGATATATTAGTATTATTTTAGATTAAAATTTATTCGATGAGGATTAAGAACTCTAGTTTTTACTATTTTCTTGTATACTGGTGGGTTGTATTTACACGTGTCCGCATCTCTGTAGTTCTAGAAATAGTTCAATTTCGTCGTCACGAAATTTACGAAAACAAATTAAATTAAATTCTTTTCAGACCCGAGTTATTGATGTAATCTCCATAATACCCGGTGATCAGTGTTTATATTATTTTATGTCATTTGGAAAATTGACTTAATAAAACAAGAAATATGTGGAACCATATAAATTAGTCTCTGTCAATACGATGGATTAGTGTAGCCATTTGTTCCGGACCGTCATCTCTGGGGCTTTATGATTCGGGCAAACGACGCTGGTTACTTCGTGTTTCGTTATTGGATCAGGGGGGTCAACCCATGCGACCCTCCCTTTCTTGAGGTCTACTGCTGTGCGCTACCGGTTTGGAGTTAGGGTTATTTATCGTCGGCCGTGGATTGACGGAGAAGGCAGATGGCGGTCCACAACGGCTGCTGGGTCCTTCTCGGCTAGTACAACGGTGGCAAGTGAGCTCTCGTATTCGTTTAATTCCTCTTTCTCTCTTGCTAACTCGATTCCTTGCATTTATCTTTAGATCTTTTGTTGCCGGAATCGTCCGTGCTCGATCCTAATCCGCCCATTGTAATCAGTTGTGGGAATCGTTTCGTTCCTGTGTTTCCTACCTTTACCGCTGAAATCTTGGTGAAATGATGCAACTTAGCTTAATTCTCCAACTCCGATTAGACTTCCACCATTTCGGCCCATGGCGGATCTTGAATCACGATACATGACATGTAGACCATTATTATTTTTCTTAAGCTAGCACATACCTTTTTCAATACCTACAATTATCTTCTTCTCCTTCTTCAGTCTTATCTTTATAACCATAATTTCTTTCTGAGTTAACTGAATGCCAGATT
Organism: Musa acuminata AAA Group; assembly: GCF_036884655.1. NCBI lineage: Eukaryota > Viridiplantae > Streptophyta > Magnoliopsida > Zingiberales > Musaceae > Musa > Musa acuminata. The sequence goes on from NC_088353.1 coordinate 36,989,399, forward strand.
TTGAGATCTGACTTCTATATGTTGTGATTGCCAGTTTTGAAATGTTTGTTCTTTTATCTTTCATGTTAGTGAATAAAAACAATTGAAAGACTTCGAGAAGCGAGAATAATGTTGCAGCCAACTTTTTCAAGATCAAACTTATGCTGCGGATGGATCTGTATAATCTTTGGCGTCATTTCATTTGTGGTATTTTGTTATGCTGCAATAATATCCAAGCTTCTTTCAGAATCAAGAAGTCCGATATTATTTTCCATTCAAAATGACTGGTAAATGTTGCATATCTCAGTCCCATTGTGGTAAAATTGAGTTTAAGATAATTGCCGATGGAATTGGTTTAGATAAAGTTTCCAGTAATGCTTGTATGTAATATGATCTATATCTCTATTTTTGAAGTTGTGAGTTGTCACAGATATTTTTGGAATCACTAGTAACTTCTTCCTTAAATAGGATTGATAAACACTTTATTTTGTGCTCTGGATGTTTTTCTTTTATAATCATTGGACATGTTTGTTTTACTTGTTGCAAATGTTCATATGAGGAAGATTATGATAATTGAGTCTTTAAAGGGTGAAAGTGAATTTTAAGAGAATTTAACAGTTTCAATTGCTGGGTGGTTTATAAATTCGCTTGCATTCTATGTATGTATATACTTATGCATATATTTGAAGAAAATAGTAATACTTAGCAAGTATCAGAATTATTTTGGATGCTGCTATATGAAGATAAAAGTGGTATGGATGAATATTGGTATTTGCTTTTTTGACATTTCACTAAGTATTTGCCCCCAGCTTGTCGTTGCATATCACAATCTTTTAGTGCCAGAAGTCCAATATTAGGATTTCTAAGGCATGTCACCATCTAATTTTTAATAGATATTTGTATTTAGACTATTCTTGACCAATTAGGAATACAATGACTGATGAGCTCCCAACAAGTTGAGTATATCTTCCAAGGCCAAAAAACATGCAAATATTGGAATTGACTTTTTAGCTTGTCATATGGAAAAAGTCTAGAAATAATTAAAAATTCCATTGAGAATATGTAAAAACTTGCAAAGTCAGACAGAACTCAAGTTAGACATAGACCATAACAACAATCAGCCAGCATCAATTTTTCGTGGTCATATTACAGATTCACAGCTCAAATATGGATCAATGACAACTATTCCCTCCCTAGTGCACAAATTGGACTACAACAATCAGACAGAACTTGAGTTATACATAGACCATAACAACAATCAGACAGCATCAATCTTTTGTGATCATATCACAGATTCACAGCACAAATATGGATCAATGACAACTATTCCCCCCCTATTGCATAAATTGGAATACAGAGTGAAGCAAAAGAATCAGAGCTCCGTGTAAAGTAGTTTGCTTTCTGGTACACAACTGGTTGAAAATTAGATAGTTTTTTTTCTTTAGGGGAAAATTAGATACTCTCCAAGAGTTATCAGCAGTGCTTTCAAATGTTGCTTTGTTGCTGTTGTAATGCCTATAGTGAATCGGCCATAGTCTAACGAGCTAGCAGCAATGCTTTCTAGTTTCTAATACACCCAGAAGCTCCTCCCTGCACCTGAGAACAGCAAGGTGTGCATGCACATATCTGGATCAAAACAGAAAACACAATGGTCCACTGGATTTTCTGGCCATAGCTAATCTCAAGTATACCAACAAAAAGCCATGAGGTCCCAACTATTTGGGGAATGACAATGTTTTATTCAGATTCCATCATCTCCAACGGTAAACAAAACAATATTGCAAAATATTTGCTGATAATTTGTAGGTTGAAATTTTAAAGCTACATCTACATTTAAGCAGATTATTATGTGCCTTCTCTATTTCACAGTTGTCATACATTTTCTTGTCTTCTTCTCAATGTCTCATTTCTCTGTTGTCAGCAGGTACTATTGCTTTCTGGTTCCCCTTACACTACCTGTAATGATCATTTTGGTATATTTGCATTGGCTTAGTATGAAGCTCTTTAAACATGCGTGAAAAACTCCTTGTTTTCTGCCTCCACTGCAATAAGTTGCATACTTTTTGCCCCAAGGCTGGTTTCCCCCCAGAATTCTAGTTGGACTGTAAGAAGAATTATTCGAGCATTCATCCCCTTTAAAGTTTTTTTTATTCTTCAAATCAACTACTTCAATTCTACTTGCTTTTCATGAGTCATAAATCATTTGACTTAATTTCATTTCAGAAGCGTATTTCAAAACCTGTGGAGATTCCTTGGTGATGCGTGTGGGCATTTACCTCTCAGAGAAATTGCTGTGATGTTGATCTATTCTACAAAATGTTACAGGAGGTTGTCATTTTTATTAGAGCTTCTATCGTGCAGAGGTTTATGAAAAGAACGTATTTAGTTTGATTCACCTTACTCTCTCACATTATACAAAGATGCACAACCCCAGTATTAATCATCAACTGGTTCATTGGTAAATATTTGATTTAATATAATCATGTGTATATGCTATTGTACTTCTATGTTGTAAAGATGGATTTGTCATATATTGTACCAGCTAGTCAGGTTGTAAACCAAAGTAGGATTAGGAATTCTATCCTCTCCTAAGAATTAAATTGATTCATAGAGCTAGATGAATTTACTGTCATTAAATTGGATATAAGTTTTTTTTATATTGTATGATTATAAGATTATTATGTTGGCAAGTCAGTTATGTCATCAAATAGGACCATTTAGGATTAAAGCACGATGTTGAGACATTATTAGGCTCTCACATTACAAGGACGTCAAACCCTGTGAGAAGAATTTGAATTGTTTTAAATATTGTTGGATAATTCTATTACCATCAGCTACCCTAGGTAATGGATAACTTATTGAATTGAATTGTTATTTTTTTTTTCTCTTCCTCAACTTCCTCTCTCTCTTTCTCTTATGTATATCTCTTAGCTCTAAGTATCGTTTCCTTGTAACTACAAAACATAACTGTACATGCAGATATCAAAACAATTATATCAATTTGTTTTAGCGTACAATTGCCACATAAACCATTTTAGTTGTAATCTATGACTATATATATATATATATATTTCTGTGCAAATCTTAAAAATTTGTGGATATGCCATCGTAGTCAGTCTTCATTAATTGATCATGCTTAGTCTAAATTTAATTTGACATTAGTATCCCCATTCAATATATCAGAAAACATAAGGGGACAAATATAGTAAAGAGATTTTAGATATTTAATATTTTTGGTATTTTCTGATATTTAGTGATATATGATTAACAACAGTGGATCTAAGTTTATCATAAATATTGTAACGAGTGATATATATATATATATATATATATATATATATATATATAATATTTAAGAATATAGATGGGCATATATATTTATATATAATACTAAAATTTGTAACAGAAACATGTGTTAGGTCTAACTTTGAAAGAATAGATATATAAAATCGCCAAGAATTAGTTATGGTTTAAAATTTTAAATGCCAACTAACCAGCTAAGTAGTGGGCAGCATGAGATCCCAAAACACTAGTGGCTCGAAGAAGAGAGACGAACGGCGGATCCCTTTTAGTCTCACACGATCGCTCTAGTTGAACGGTCCGAAACGTCGAATCATAGCATCGCAATGCCGACGGCTCTGATCCCCTTATAATAATCTCATCGCTTTATTTCTCGCACGCGAAGTGGCCGCACAACAAGCGGGAATGCAGAGTGCTCAAACGTTCCCATTTTGCATGTTGGATCCTAACTCTTTGAGATTTACTGATTGATCCCTCGATTACTTTTATATTTTCCCTATGGAGCTCCTTTTATCATCTTCTTCGCTTTATCGGTGCGAGTGGTTCATATATATGTTTATATCTATTTTTAATTTATTTTTTTATTGACATCATCAATTTGGATGATTGACTCAAAATATAAAACTTATTGCATTACCTCGAGAATTGCAACTCAGTCGATTAGAGAATTTCACTAGAAATAAAAAAAAATTATATCACGTTTCACTCTTTTCTTATATAAAAAAATTTAGGTCCAATTATATCTAATAAAATTCTTTCGACAATCAAGTTAATATATTTTAAGTAATGATTTGATAAATTTAAAATAATAGTATAGTTACAAAGATGGTTTTATACACTATTTATTGTATAATCATCATTGATTACAAAATATTGAATAAGTCTTGTTTAATCGAAAATAGTGGTTATAGATTTTTGTTTTCCTATTCTTATATACGAGATTAATCTACAAAATTCTTGGGCTGGAATGCAAAATAATCTTTCTTTGGTTTAGTCCCTCCCTCCATCTAATTTAAAACAAGAGAGCCGAGTCGAAGAGAGTTGTGGCGGTCGCGACGACGGTGAGGCAATCGTGCCGGCCTCAACTCGCGCGACGACGGTGTCGCAGGCGATTCCCTTTCTCCCTCCATCAATCCCTCTCCCACCTTATAAGACTTCCCACAAGATGACCAAGGAAGAGGGCGACGACATTTCTCCTACCATCAAACCCTCTTCATCAAGATCAAGAACAAGACCGAGAGGCGGACCCTGTTTCGCCATCGACACCTTAGGGTTGTTCCCGTGCCGTCCGCGATGGCGTCCAGCGCCCACTCCCGGGGATCGTTACGCACCGAGCGACAGGTTCCTCCCGCGAGGGGCAACGGCGGAGGGAACCCTCCGGCTCGCTCCAGGTCGTCCTCCGCCAAGCGTTCCTTGAGAGTCTCCTCCGATGATGACAAGAGTACCTCCTCTTGTTCTTTTTGTGTTTCTTTCTTATTGCTGTTCTTCATTGCTTACTTGGGTTCTTGGACGGTTCTGTTTCATGACCGTGAGAAGTGTGATTCTGGGTGATGCTAACATCGTTCCATACTTCAAGACGATGAAAACTTGTGGATAAATGATAGTGTATATTGCAGGACTGGCTGCATTTATAGAGCAGTTTTACTCGTTACCTGATGGTTAGGAACCTTTCGTGTTGCTTAGAATTATGTAGTGCCTGCTTTGAGACCAAGAGAGGAAGTCTTGATACTAGAGGGAGAAAGATCTAGAAAGACACAATTCGAGAAGCTTGGTTTAGAAATCCTAAAATGTAGATAATTATGTGGGATTGACTACTTGAGATAGGGTAGGCCTCCTCTATTGATGCTATTATTTGTTCTAGCTCTTAAATTTTATTAAGAACCTTCACTCTAGAAAGTAATTTGAAAGCTTTAAAGGCCCTGGAAATTCTGGTCCCTTTTCTAACCCCATCTCGCGTCACCTTGATGTTGAGAATCTAACTCCCATTTCCACATGGGAAATCCAAATATTCAGCCTAAGAATTACCTTATGGTACTTTGATTTTTCTCTGGTCTAGCCATTAACATTTTCAGAGACAAGATTAATTTTGTTCTTAAGTCTACCAGTTCTTTTTCTTTCTACCTTCTCTTACCCTTTTATGTTCTCACAAAAGAGGCAGATATGTTTCAGAGGGTGTTTCCATTAAAGGGAAAGACGCATCAAGTGATGCCAATTGGTCAACTATTTGCAGAAGTGAGAACTTAAATGGTTTGAGAGTAATCAATGTCAAAGATTTAAATTATACCATCATGTTGGGTAACTAGTGCTGGAGACTCCTAATAAGAGGAAACACCTTATGGAGAGAAAATTTTTAACTTCAAAAGAAGAAAAACCTTGCATGTCTCCCTTGTTTGGAGATGAAATCTTTATCAGAATAGACCCGCAAGGATTGCTTCAGATCATCTTCAGCAATGGGCAAATCATTAGATTTTGTAGGACTAATTATTTGACAGCAGTTTTATTGAAAATATTTATCCATTCATGTACTCTTCAATTCTGAGGCAGTAACTATTTGTGGCTTTGGTATTTTTAGAAGGAACTCATGATTAAGATATTACTTTGCTTCAGTGAATTGGCTTTTAGCTGAAGCTTTGTATTTGGTATTGCTCCTCCTTATCAACAAAATAGATAGGAAAAGACCCCCTTCATATTAAAAGAACATTATCTTGAGATTTTTTTTTTCTTTATTTTGTGAATTTTTAAATCTTGAAGCTAGTCCATATTGTAATTTAATATTGTGAAAGAGACACTTTCCACACTCTAAATGTTTTTACATATTTCCTTGGTAAACAGGTTCTCTTTGAGAAAAGTTGGATTTCATATGCCTCTTGCTTGCTTGTGGAGCTAATCCTGAGTCTACTAATCATATATATTTTTTGATGCATTTTAACTTTGTAGATGTGGAACCTTTTGTTCAACTAATTCAATGATGACCCTACCCTGAACTGTCACAATGAGATTTGAATGAGGTGAAGGAAATTTTACATTGCTAGAAAGTAGAGATGTTGTTGTGACAGTCTCTTTCTCTTGATTTTTTTGGTGTATTTGGAAGGAAAGGAAGTTTAGAGAAAGGATTTAAATCTTTACGCAATACTGGTTTTGGTAGCTTGTCCAACCTATATGGTATTAGTATACCAGTGTGCGTTCTTGTCACCCTCCCGAAAATATGTATCTACATCCAGTAAATTGTACCATTAAGTTAGAAATTTGTTTAGCGCAATTCAAAAGTGCAATCAGGAGATGTTTTTGCTTTCTACTAATTTATCTTTGACAACTTTCTTTGATTTTCTTACATCTCTGTTGATTTAGCCAGTCCATTTTGTACTATACTCTTTTATAGTCTTTTAGTTTGTCTGGTCATATGATAATCAGCTCCTTTTATTACAGATTCTGGAAGAGTACGTGTAGCCGTTAGAGTTAGACCTAAGACCACTGAGGAAAATGATCTGGACTTTACGGATTGTGTTGAGCTACAGCCAGAGGTTCGACATTTTATTACATTAGGGTGCACTAATGTGGATATTTCTCCTGATTTAACAATTAAATCATAAGATTGATTTTTTTATCATATTAAATTCTTTAATTGATGTCTTTCAGTTGAGGAGACTTAAATTGAAAAAAAATAATTGGAGTTCTGAGTCCTATAGATTTGATGAGGTTTTTACAGAAAGTGCTTCTCAAAGGCGTGTTTATGAAGCTGTTGCAAAGCCTGTAGTGGAGGTTAGTTGTGTATATTCCATTGTTTTTTTCACTTGATGGAATGGAGATGTGCTTGCACATGCATAACAAGTCTATTTTTGAATCTTGACTAGACTTTAATTAAGAATGTGTTCTATCAGCCCTATGCCATGTCCAGTAATTTTATTTTCAATTAGAAATTAGAACTACAACTAAGTGTTCACAGATCTAATTTTTTTGTTTTATTTTTTCTTGTAATAACATGGCACTATCTCAATTTCCTCATCTGTCATGCATCTGTCTTAGGATTATGTTGAGACCATTGTGAAGTGATCTTATGTGGTGGATTTTGATTTTAATTTGTTATTTCTTGAAGTTTTATGTCATATATTTGTATATCTTCTTATGCTTCTGTGAAATGCCACTGTTTAATCATACTTTGGATTAAGGATTGAAATCTTGCTCTACTACTGAAATCAATTAGTGTTTGGACCAGTACGGTATTAATATACGAATCGGTTTACTGACATTCAGTACTGGTCAATACTAGGTGACCATATAGAGAGAGAACATGAGTAGGCAACGATGATGTGAATAGGAGGATGTGATGGCAATGTCGATGAGGAGGAGGTGACAATGCAGAGGAGGATGAGTTGGTGGAGGAGGATGAATTGGGGAGGAGAAGAAGGAATATAACAGGAGGAGGCAGAGGTGGTGAAGGAAGAGGCAGAGAATAGTAGGTGGCAATGACGAGGGAGGAGAGAAAGAGAAGACAAATATCAATAGTTGCCTATGGCTTATTAAAAAAATATCTAGTACCCCTATTGAGTCATGTTGGGAAAAGGAGAAGAAGAAGAGGAAGCAAAGGAAAAGAAGAAAGTGGTGGCGGAGGAGATAGAGAGAACAACGATCAATAGCTATCAATTCTTGAAAGAAAAGGTCTCCAATACTGGGCAGTAGGATAGAGCTTGGTATTGGACAGTAGGCTTATCGCTCGGTACAGTTCAGTATCAATAAGCTTATTGTCTGGCAAGCCTGGTGTGATCAAAACTTTGAAGCTTGCTTTAGTATGAAAAATGCACCTTTTGAATTTTACAGAGCATTTGAACCTTTAATAAATCAACATATATGTTCATTTTTTTGTCAGCGTTCTATTAGTTGAAGCCTTTAAACTAAGGAATAACTTATTGTAGTTTGGTAGCCAAAATAATCTTCTGATGATATCTATGTGAATGCAACCTTCTCAATTAGTACCTAATTCTTGACTCAATTCATTCACTAGCGGAAAAGAGGCAACCTTCTTTGATGTTTATAATTGTGTAAGCTCCACCGTTCCAATATCCTGTAATTCTCCTTCAGTTTCAACCTTTAAAGACACACTTATAATTTTACCACTTTCCTAGATATTAGTTTGATAAGGAAGGCAAATAATCTTCCAACTGATGTTGCATTTCTTCCAACATATGCAGGGTTCATTTATGCATCTAATACTGTGTTGTGTAACAGAGCATGAACATGTGCAATTTGATTTAAATTCATACACCTTACATTTGATCACTTATATCTTTACAAATGTGCACATGGGATGATGACATTGACATAATAGGAATGCAACATACAATTGAATGTATGATATGTTTCAATTATGTATATATTACAGTTCAGTTCTTTTTTAACCATACAATTGGTTGCACCTGGAGATTGTGTCAGTTACTTTCTGATGCAAATAATTTTCTAGGTGCTTCTTTAGTTTACAATATTGGGGCAGTACAACTTCATGTGGTCCTGGACTTCTAGTACTTTGTTCTTAGCTTAAGACCAATAAAAAAATATTTTATATTAATAATTGGAAACCACAAACACTATCAGTGGGGTCAGTTGAAAAACTATCGAGTATTTTAAAAGCACCCGTTCCAAAATCAGCACCCACAACAGCACTGATATTTTTTCAGCGTCAATGTTTACGACTCCAGCCCACACCAGCACTGACCCGCATTCACCAGTAAAAACCACAAATATTTCCTTTTGTTGATGTTTGTTGGTACATGATCGACACTTCACTGCATTCACGAGAGTACTCATTGATATGTTGTCTCCAGTATAAATCCACTGAATTGCTCCAGTGGAAATGGTTCAGATGCCTTCTTATATTAGTAATCTGAAATCTGGATGCTTTTCATTGATTATATTCCTTAGAAGATGGTTTGTTAAACCTTTGTTTTTGGTACTCTAATTCACTTATTCAGATGCCTTCTTATAGTAGTAATTTGGAATCTGGATGTTTTTCGTTGCTGTTGATTATATCTCTTAGGAAATTGTTTAACTGAATTGTGTAGAATTGTATATCATATAGTTGTTCAGAAACTTGTAAAGTATTTTTATCATATTTATTTTGAGATTCTTTTAGATGGGCTTATTCAATGCATCCTTCATTTTGACATGCCTTTGCAGAGTGTTTTAGATGGGTATAATGGGACTGTGATGGCTTACGGTCAAACAGGCACTGGTAAAACTTACACAGTTGGTCGACTTGGGAAAGATGACCCATCTGAACGTGGTATTATGGTTAGAGCTTTGGAGGATATTTTTGCTAATATATCTCCTGGCTCTGATATCATGGCGATTTCCTACTTGCAGGTTTGTGAAATAGAATCTCTGCTACCTTGTTCTTTTAGCATTGTGCACTTGTATAGGCTTTGTATAAGTGTTGCATTATACTTGTTTATTCATTATTCCTGGCCAGGACATTTTTTATAAACTCGATCTTGGTAGAATGCAGTTGAAGAGTATATTATTCATGACTCATGAGTTCCATTACCTGCTTCATTATATTGGACCATATAGTTTTTAGCCAAACATTGTAAGTTTCAGATAATAACCAATCTTCCTGCCAAAAGCGTTGACTTGGTTTTGTCCAGTATTACCAGTTTTGGTGGTTTCAATCATTGGTTTGATGTTTTGGGCAACAGACTTGTGTTGATCTCTGGATCAGTGATTTAAAAAGCATTAGGCGCCAAGGTCCAAAAACGCCCGAGGCGCTAGGCGCTCGCTCGAGCGAAGCGAGGCGCTAAAATATAAAAATATATAATATAATTAATAAATATAATTATTTAAAATTTTAAATAAAAATATGCTATTAAATTAAGAAAGGGAGCGGCGAGCAGCGGGAGGGGCGAGCGGCGACAGAGGCAGTGTTTGCGAGCAGCGACAGCGGCGAGCGGTGACAACAGAAACGTTTGCGAGCAGCGAGATCGGGATCGGGAGCGGCAGCGGCGACGGCTAGGGTTGGGTTCTCACTTATATCGATTTTAGTTGGTTCGATTGAACCAACTAACCATCAGAGATCGAACCAGGACCGAACCAGACCTAAAATCCTGGTTAGGTCTGGTTCGGTTGCCTTGGTTAACCCAGGCGCTCGCCCGAAGCGCCTAGCGCTTGGGCTCGGGCGAGCGCCCAGGCGGCGCCTGTTTGAAGCGTGCCGCTTGGGAGATTAGCGAGGCGCTCGGGCCTCGTCTCGCCTCGCCCGAGCGCCTAGGCGAGCGCCCGAGCGCCTTTTTAAATTACTGCTCTGGATGGACCGGCATGGGTCTGGTACATGCTGGTGTACTGATATACGATACACTGATAGGTGCTGCATAACTTTTTTTTAAAGATTCAAGTATATATGATACTGGGAGGCACATGCAATGGTCTGTGCTGCCATTACATGCCTGTCTGGACAAAATGTAGAACCATGGTTTCAACACAAATCTCTCTCTGGTAAAGCCTCAAGGCTGTATGCAGAAATCTGGTAAGCTGTAACGAGGAAAAGGAGACAAATTTATGTTTGTTTTTGTACCACCACTTCTGGTCATTTAAATTTTGTTGGACGGTATACATTTATGTTTGTTTTTGTACCACCACTTCTGGTCATTTAAATTTTGTTGGACAGTATACATCTTTATTAATTTAACACTACAAATCTATTTTTTTAGTATTATTTTTTCTTCTGCGAGGAACTACCATATGTAATCTTCACCTGGGAACTTTGTTTTTTGACATAAACTATTAAATTTTGGAGTGATTTTGTCATTTACTTTCCGATCTGTTTACTTCTCCATGGTTTTTTGTTTGTACTCCTGCTTTTTTAATCCTCTAAAATCTAAAGGACACTTTCTATATTGAAGACAATTTAAAATTTTGAAGAATAGTATGTCATTGTAAAGCAACTTGAGTGACCATGATTCTGATGGAAATAGCTGCTTCTCCACTTAAGTTGCATTGGTTGACCGTTCCCAAATGCTGAATTGGCCAGTGTTTCATGCACTAGGGTGCCTTTGAACTACATGAGGAAATAACGTTATATCCCTTGAAAGTGTTGAGCATTTGCAAAAAATTCTTAATGAATGTTTGGTTAGTGGTGTAATTAAATTATTTGAAAATTTTACTCCTCACAGTTGAAAGAATTTCCTTACATGTTACAGCGTAGTCAATACAATTTTTTCTAAATATAATAAGGGTGATTGCCTTATTCTTGTTTTCTTCTTTAGTTGTACCTAGAAACCATACAAGATCTGCTGGCACCAGAGAAAACTAACATCCCTGTAGTTGAGGATCCAAAGACTGGTGAGGTGTCCCTGCCTGGTTCTGCAATTGTTCAGATAAAAGATCTTAATCAATTCTTGGAGCTGTTGCAAGTTGGTGAAGCAAACCGCCATGCTGCGAATACTAAGCTAAATACTGAATCATCTCGAAGTCATGCAGTACTAGTGGTGGGTGCAACTCCTGTAATAGTTTTTGTTGTCTAGTTCTGTTTTATCTTTATTTCTTTCATGATATAATTTATTGCAGTTGTATATTTTTTGTTTCTACTCCCATCTTTTATTATTTCAAGGTTAGAATTTTTTTAATTGTCTATGTTTGCATTATTATTTGATCAGAGTTATCTTCTGCCTATCCTTGCTATTTGACATGTATCTAGGTCCATATTAATAGATCTTTGGAAGGAAAAAAGGAAAATGATGCCTCCTCCCTGGCTAATGTTACAAATAGTGAGCTATCTTCTCACCATTTACCACATCTTTTGAAAAGCAAGTTGCTGATTGTTGACCTTGCAGGATCAGAAAGAATAGATAAATCAGGTATGCTTATATTGATACATTTTTTTTAATATTATTTCCTTCTTTCATGTGCAATATTATGATATAGATGATTTAGTGGCAGGATCAGGGTTCATATGCTAGAATCATGGCTTTTATGCAATTACCAAGGTGTGATGCTGTCAAGTGTTTACCCAAATGATTCAGAATATTTTCTAATTTCATCAGGAACTTAGCTTTAATCACAGGCTCTACTCTGATGACAACCATTAAATCGAACTAGATTGTTCAAGTCCACTAATGTTGAGAACGTTGCATTACTGGCTTTAAGCATGGTACTACACTTTGGCCTTAGCTTGGTCAAGGCTACTCTCAAATGTTTCAGTTGCATCAACAGGCTTTTTGGAATGTAATTGTTGAACCATACTTCAGGCTCTGTACTCATAAACAAATCATTAAGGTTCGCATCGTTGGTCCCTGTAAGCTTAATAATGGCACGGAGAACTGCTTGGTTTCCAATGAGTAAAATCTCCATTGGGAAGTGAGAGCGTCCTCTTGCTATGTGATATTCCATCAATGCATGGCATTAAACTTGACTTAAGTGGAAGGTTGAGATAAAGCATCCATTAAGTCTTAGAAATTTAAATATTGTGAGTTGACAAAATTTGAGAAAACTAAATAATCCAGAATGAAGTTGGTAAATGAAGTAACGTACTTTATCTGCAAATGATCTTTGTCAAGAGTTGATGGATTAGCTCAATCAAAGTTTCCTTTACGTACTTTAATTTGAACATTTATGCTGGTTGATGATCTAGTTTATACCCATTATGTTTCAGGTTATGATTCGAGAGATATTAGTCTGATAATTAAAAGTTCTGAGAAGTCATTAGCAGCTTACATCACATCTCTTCACTATGCCAATCAAATTTTGTAGGCATTGAAGGCCACATGATTGAGGAGACTAAATTTATTAATCTTTCGCTGACTTCCTTGGGGAAATGCATTAATGCACTAGCTGAGAACAGTCCTTATATACCAACAAGAGAGTCCAAGCTCACGAGGTTGCTTCGTGATTCATTTGGAGGTGATTTTATCTACCTTTTGCTTCTGAATTGATTTGTTATTATTTTTTCTTTTAATCCCTTAGAATCAAATGTCAGCACTTTTCTTTTTAGTGGCAGAGACTTTCTGTATCGCATTGTGCTTTTCATTCTGGATTGTTTCTGTTTGGTATTTGTGTACCACTCTCCTAATGTTTTATGATTCACTAGTTATTGTGTTTCCATAATGAACGGAACCAGTAGATGTTTGTGTGATGAAAATGATGACAAATGTTGCTGTTACTTGTTTTGTTCTATAAGAGTTCATTTTGCTTTGTAAATGAAGTTTACATGTGATCTTATTTTAACCTCTATTTGTAGGCACTGCACGGACATCTCTCATAGTTACGGTTGGTCCATCAGCACGATACTATTCTGAAACAGCAAGTACAATAATGTTTGGACAGAGGGTTAGTATTGTTGAAAAACAATGGAAAGAGTTATAGTTGTGTGTAGCATATGCATATTTATGGAAGATAGTGTTCTTATCTGTCTTCTTCTAAAAGTTTCAGGTTCAACCTTCTAGACTGTTTGTTCAATTTTTGTATGTAGTTTTAAGTGCATTATCTTATTTAACATGACAGAAACATAACAAAAGATCGTCTTCCACTTTATTGTATACCCTTTCATCCAGTTTTATCGAGGCTAACTTCTGCTTGTTCCAATAAATGGATGGAAGGTATATTTTGGCAAATATTAAAATGTGTCCTTTTTTAAAATGTTAAATGTTACTCCACAGAAACAGCATCTTCATGAATTATTTAAATACACACCATGTTTTTACTTAAGATGAAATCATCTGATGCCCTAAGTAAGCCTTTCCAAATGCTTATTATAAGCAATACTATTAGGGCACCTAGGTGGTTCACCTGGGTCAGATTGGGTGCCTGGTGCCTGAGGCTTGCTTTTTCTCTTATGCAGTCGCTAGTTACAAATAATTATTACTAAGGAGTGATGGGATTTGACTTAGAAAATTAGGAAAAATAATATTTATCATTTTGACTAGTGCAACAAGTGCGAATTTTTTGACAATTACTACATTGGTTGCTCCAATATTCTTTATTGTGGTTTTATTTTATCTTCTAATTTTATGTATGTTTGTAATTTGAGTAATACCTCCTGTTAAAACACCATTAAATGAAACATCGAGGTGAAGATTTAACAAGTTTTTGGATTCTTGTTCAAATGTTCAGTATAAGCCGGTGACTATCAAGAACATCTTTTCTCTATTGATAAGTTAATGCAGTAGATCATATGGTATTTTATATAATATTTTTGGGAAATATAAAATGTTTAAAGTGCTTGTAAATTTTATATATTATTTTTATGATATTTTTCCCTAGAAGCCTGCTTGTGCACATGGCCTAAAAGCTTTAAGAGTTCACTGGCCATGCCTTTTGACTTTTGACAATCTTGAATTAACAATGCTAGCAAGATACGTGTTGATACACCCTTCAAGTTTCACACACATTTAGAGAGAGAGGTTTCAGCTTCAAGAAGGCTAATCATATCTTGATGTGAGGAGATGAATGGTTACTGTGATAGAACCCTTGCAGATTCTAAACTTGGGGTTGATCTCTTTAGGAGATCGGTCTCCTTGGAACTCTATAGGGGTTTCTCCCTCCAAGTTGCTACTCAAAGGCTATAGAAAAGATTCATCTATTGCTTTTGAAAAGAGGAGGAATACATGGCTATTTATAGGGCTTCTAAACCCTAACTCCTAATGGGACTCCTACTCAAGACTCCTACTTCTAACCAACTCCTAATAGGACTCCTACTCAAGACTCATATTCCTTTACAACTCCTAATTCTTCTCTAAGAAACAACCTCCTAACCCTAGCTAGCCTCTTCACCTTTTTAATAGGGGTCAGCTTAGATAGGTTTTACATGAATATCCCTCTCAATTAGGACTCTCCTAGCTAAAGTCCTAACAGACCCGCCCTCTTCAAATCAGCCTTGTCCTCGAGGCTGACGATTCATAAATTCTGGGAATTTGATCTTCAAGTAGTCATAGTTCTCCCAAGTGGCATCTTTTGTTGGTAGGTTCGCCCACTGTATTAGCACTTCAGTAGTGGGTCGTCGTCGTCGAGTCACGATCCGTCGATCAATAATGACACTTGGCTGGGTTTGGAGTTCTCCTTGGGTAGTCATATTTGGTGGGTGGCTTTGAGTTTTCTCCGAGCACCTATTTACAACTTCCGTCTAATCGTTGGTTTGTGGGTGATATGTCGTACTCCTTTTCAATTTAGTACCCTATATATGAAATAACTTTATCCAAAATCTGCTCGTGAAGATGCAAGTAGAATTTGTCACAAGCACAATCCGTCCTTTATAGCGTAATTCTTTTGAGTTTCAATTGTAATGAGCCACGGAGCTCGGTGCTTCCTCCAATTTTTTTATGATCTTACTGGTCTCCGGATCTTCCTGCTATTCCCTCTTAATACCTTAAGGAAGTCACTAGTTGAAAGTGAAATGATAAAAAATTCAACTTACTTTGGAAGCCGTAAAAGCGCATCTGCAACAATATTCTCTTTCCCCTTTTTGTAAGTTATTTTATAATCATATACAAGAAGCTTTATTACCCATTTTTGTTGCTCGGGAGAAGATATCTTCTGCTCCAAGAAATATTTTAGGCTTTTATGGTCGATCTTGATTTGAAAGCGTCACCCGATCAAGTACAATCTCTATTTGGCCACCGCATGCACAATCGCGAGCATCTCCTTGTCATAAATAGTCATTTTAAGATGGGAAGGAGATAATGCATTACTGGTATAAGCGAGGGGGCGGCCATCTTGCATTAGTACAACACCAATTCCGACACCAGAGGCATAAGCTTCAATAACGAAAGTCTTGCCGAAGTCGAGTAGCGCTAGTACGGACGTTGTCGTCATTACGACTTTAAGTTTGTCGAAGGCAGTGGTGGCTTTGTTTAACCATTGGAAAGCATCTTTGTTCAGCAAGGAAGTAATTGGTGCACTGATCTTTCCATCGTTTTTTATGAACTTGCGGTAGTAGCCTATTAAACCGAGAAAGCCACGTAGCAATTTTATTTTCCTCAAGGTCGACCAGTTCTGCATTACTCCAATTTTAGATGGGTCCATTGCCACACCTTCCTCTGATATGTATGTCCAAGATATTCCACCTTCTGTTGAAGAAAGCAAAAATTCGTAGTGGTCGTTGTGTGTTCAAAAGGTGATTTTCGGTATGTCTTCTTTGCACACTTGTATTTGATGATACCCGGATCAAAGGTCTAGCTTTGTGAAGATTTGTGCTCTCTTTCATCTAGCAATTCATCTACTATTGGAATAAGGTATTTGTTCTTGATGGTTATGCCGTTGAGAGCTCGATAATCAACATACAATCGCCATGTTCTGTTCTTCTTTCGTACGAGGAGCACCGGTGAAGAGTAGAGGCTACAACTTGGCCAAATAACTCTAGTTTCGAGTATCTCTTTTACAATCCTTTCTATTTCATCCTTCTGGAGATGTGGATACTGATATGACTGAGTATTTGTTGGAGGTTTGCTTGGAAGAATCGTTATACAATGATCATGCCGACGGGTAAGAGGTAGGTTGCGCGGTTTGTCAAATATATTTGAAAATTCAGCAAGCAAAGGAAGTAGGTTTAGATCTTCAAATTTTATTAGCTCTCCCTTAGTTTGCTACTCAAGTTGTACCAAAATGCCGCTGCATGCTTTATACAAAATCTTCTCCATTTGTTGTGTGCAAATCGTCGTTACGTCGCCCCCACGTTTCCCGTGCAATATCATCTGTTTCTCCTTATTGTAAAATTTCATAATTAGTTTCATAAAATTCCAAGAAACATCACCTAATGTCGTCAACCATTTAATTCTGAGCATGGCCGCATGATCATCAATAGGGAGGAGGAAGAAATATGCAATTATCTCTTGGTCTTGCAGCAATAGTTTTACCCGCGGGCGCCTACGATCATACTTCAAAATCCATTCGTCGGCGACCTTAACGTCAAACTTGCTGCAATTCTCGATAGGTAAGGCCATCCGGACATCAACCTTACTGTTTAAAAAGTTATTAGTGCTGCCCGTGTCGATGAGAACAGTGATCGGTTGTTGTTTGAGAAGGCCTCCAACTTTCATCGTTTGCGGGTTTGAGTAGCCGGCTAGTGCATGTACTGTAACTTCGGTCGGTTGTGGCTCTTCTTCTACATCTTATTCTTCATGTTTAAGGCTCTCTTCTAGATGTTCAATGACTTCTTCTTCTACTGGTTCAATCATAAGAAGTCTCCCTTTACTACAGCGATGCTCACGGCTCCACGGCTCGTCGCAATGCCAACATAACCCCTTCGCAGATTGCTCCTGAAGTTCTTCTCTTGTCAAACCTTTTGGTGCAAGGACTCTGTTGATAGTAGGGGGGGCTGAGGGCTTCGGTATTATTGGTTGGGGAGCAACCCTAGTACTCCGGGCTTTATGGTTCAATTGCTCCTCTTGAAATCGTGCGAAAGAGATGGCTGCCATAAGCGTGTATGGTTGTCGCGCTTTAACTTCTCCCCAGATCTCCGGCTTCAAGCCCTCAATGAAGGTCCCTAATAGCTGTTTTTGAGACCAATCATGAGTTTGATTAGATAACCTTTCAAACATGGTTTGGTACTCTTGAATGGTGGAGGTTTGTCGGATCTTTGCTAGTTGTTTGTCAATGTTCTCGTAATCGGTTTGTCTGAAGCGGATCAACAGTCCTTCTTTGAATTGTCGTTATGAGAGGACTCCATGAGTGTGTTCAAACCAGTCAAACCAGTGTATGGCATCCCCTTCAAGATGTATAGCTGCAATTTTCACCATAGATGCGTTCGCGGTTTTGTGGTACCGAAAATATCGCTCCGGTCGCGAGATCCAACCAATCGGGTCTCCTTCTTCCCATCTAGGGAAGTTCACCCTCATGCGTGGATAGTTGGGGTCGGTCATAGAGCCTCCCCTCCCTTGGAAGTCATCTCTTCGGGCTTTGTGCGATTGGACAGAGCTCTCTCCTTGATGTGATTTCTTCGGGCTTGGTGGTCGGCCCAATCTGAGTTCGGTAAAGAGCGTCCGAATCTTATCCTTTATTTGCGCCTCGAAGGCTATGAATTTAGCATTAATTTCCTTCTCAAATGCCATAGTATATGCCGCCAAATCTGTGATGTTAAGATCTCTCTTTTTTTGTCGGGTTAAAGGCATGTATAGGTTGAGAGAAGTGATGGTCGAAAGGGCTGGTGGATTGGTGGATGTAGGCTGCGGTTTAGGCTTGTTTTGTGGCTGTTTTGGGTGCAGTTTGAGGGTGTGGTTTGGTGGAGTTTTAGGGCTGTGGATGAAAGTTTTGGATTTGTGGTAGATGGCAGCAAAGTTTTGATAGAAATCAGTGAAAGTTGCTGCAAGTATATGCTGTGTTGTAAGAGCAGAATTGTTGTCGAAGAAATAACGGTTTCTCGATGAAATTTTCACCAAAAACTTGAGAGATTTGAGGAGGGAATTGACAGCAAAATCTCAGTTTATATGACAGCAAGGATGTCCAATTTAATCAAGAAAATTTCGGCAGTATAGCAACAAGGAAATTGGTGCAAGTTGCGATAGCAGAATTCACGTCGAAAAATTTCAGCGGTTTGCGACGAAAATTTGCAGCAACACAAAATCGTTTTTAGAAATGAATTCCTCAATAAATCAATCTTAGATGGAAGCCAAGATGATCTATAAAGTGTATAAGAAATTTCGTTCAAAAAGGATTGCAAATAGATCGATTAAGGCAATAATATGTGGCTGAAATTTTCTGCAGATTTTCAAGTATAGCAGATTAAACATAAAAGATCAGTGGTTTATATTGAGAAATTTTCAACGAAACCAAAGGGAAATCCACTGTAGGAAGTGTCAAATCTATCATAAAAATTTCGTAGAGAATTGGACAGAAAAAACGTAGTAGCAAGATTAAACAAACCGTGCTATGCAGTTGAAATTTTATAGTGCAGATTTTCAAGTATAGCAGTTTAGACGTAAAAGATCAATGGTTTATATTAAGAATTTTTTGACAAAATCAAAGGGAAATCTGCTGTTAGGAAGTGTCAAAGCTGTCATAAAAATTTCGTAGAGATTTGGATAGAAAAAACGTAGTAGCAAGATCAAACAGACTGTGCTATATGGCTAGAATTATGCAATGTATCTTTCGTCATAGAGATGAAAACTTTGCGACGAAAAGTTTATGCAGTAATATAGGAACAATTTTTTTTGGATTTTCGAATAAGGATAACTAAATTGCAGCAACAGTAAGGTAGGAGACCAGAACCTATTGTAATTCACGGGAAGATCAAAGGATGATCCGCGGTGGTGGAGATGATGGCGAAATTTGGCGACGATCTTTTAAGCAATTGTGGGAATTGCTTTGGGCGGCTGTGGAGGGATGATGGATGGCTGTGGAAGGGCAGCGAGACGCCAAGAACGCTGCTCTGATACCAGGTGATAGAACTCTTGCAGATTCTAAACTTGGGGTTGATCTCTTTAGGGGATCAGCCTCCTTGGAACTCTATAGGGATTCCTTCCTCCAAGTTACTACTCAAAGGCTGCAGAAAAGATTCATCTATTGCTTTTGAAAAGAGGAGAAATACATGGCTATTTATAGGGCTTATAAACCCTAACTCCTGATAGGACTCCTACTCAAGACTTCTACTTTTAACAAACTCCTAATAGGACTCCTACTCAAGACTCCTATTCCTTTACAACTCCTAATTTTTCTCTAAGAAACAACCCCCTAACCCTAGCCGTCCTCTTCACCTCTTTAATAGGGGTCGGCTTAGGTAGGTTTTACTTGAATGTCCCTCTCAATTAGGACTCTCCTAGCTAGAGTCCTAACATACTATCAGTGTTATTATGTTGAATCGACTTTAGTGATACCTTTTGTATTATTTTGTTATCATTCTTACATGATTATGTTGATATAATGCATCTGTGCTTACATTTATATCATGCTTAAAGAAATTTGTGGACCAATGTAACTACTTTCTTAGTGAACTAGTCGTAGATGCTTTTGCACATTATCTGATACTCTTTTTGCTTCTTGGAAGGTATCATCATATGTTGAATCAACTTTAGTGATACCATTTATATTATTTTGTTATCATTCTTACATGAATACGTTATATATATCATGCTTGAAGAAATTTGTGGACCAATGTAACTACTTTCTCGATGAACCTGTTGTAGATGCTTTTGCACATTATCTTATACTCTTTTTTCTTCTTGGAATGTATCATTGTATTATGAACTAATTTGTGATTTTTGTGGATATGTTCTATTTTTTTCTAGGGAAAGATCAAGCATTACTGTGTATGAGATAGTGAACAAAATGATTGCTCTCTCTCTCTCTCTCTCTCTCTCTTGTTGTTATCTTGGCTCTATATATCCTTTTTTTTCCTCAATATTTTCATATAGTCATATATTCATTATGTAATATACGTTATTCATTACTTGTAGTCAAGAAAGGGGGAAATGGCGTATTGTTACACGTAGTCCTTTCAATTTAATCACCAACAAAATGCAATTGTTGTGGATGTAATTAAGTTGGCTTACATGCAATTGTCATTCTGATTCTAGTTTTCTAATGCACTCTTCAAGAAATTACACTTAGGAAGAGCTAGTACTTCTTAGTTTTCAAACATCATTAATAAATTGACTCGGATCACAGGAGGCATGCCGTCTATTTAATACTTAACTTCTGTTTAGAATTGGATGTGTATTTACTGAAGTCACATGCAATATATATTTCAAATAACTATCATTTTTTGGGAGTTTCTTTATGCAATTTATGATGTCTGCAGGCAATGAAAGTAGTTAATGCTGTCAAACTAAAAGAGGAAGTTGATTATGAGAGTCTTTGTAGAAAGCTTGAGTACCATGTGGACTATTTAACATCAGAGACCGATAGACAGCAAAAGCTTAGAGAAAATGAGAAAGAGCAGTTGGAGAAAAAATTGAAAGAGAAAGAAGCATTCTTAGTTGAAACAGAAAAGAAAATTTCTGTTAAATATGAGGTATCATTTATATCTTTATTTTGTTTCTGAAATACAATTTTCATTTCTTGTTGTAACAATTTTGTGTATGTAGCTATATTTTTTGAAAAAGGAAAAAACTATTTATTAAGCGTTAAAGTAGGTCAGTGCAACAAAAGTATGGATGGGATTGGAGCCATGACCTCCCCAAAATCGAGTAAGACCTCTAACCTCCCATATGTTAGCAAGAATATGAGCCTCATAATTGAGGCTACAGGGGTGTGTAAAGAACAAAACAGTAAGTCTATGAATAAGAGCTTTAATGTCTTCTATAACAAGCCTAATGGACCAAGGGGGCACATTGAGCTCCAAGACAAAATTGATTACATTAGCACATCAGTACAGATGCTAAAATTAGTGAGACCCTCGGCTTCAGCAAAACGAAGACCTCGCAGAATTGCTAAGGCTTCAGCCAAGAAGGAGGAGGTTTGGCATGGCTGGCAGCAGCAGCAATGATCTTTAGCTTGGAGTCCGTCAAGATGAACCCTGCTCTGCAAGACCTTTAGAGCAATCATAAGAACCATCACAGAAAAGGGAGAAAGAAGTTGGGGGTGAAGGATGGTTAGAAGTAGGAAGTGAAGAATGGCTAGAAGAAGGAGGTGGTGGTAAGGAAAAAGAGAAAGAAAGTGATTTTGGCATGTTACAAGTCCCCTCAGGTAGATTACTAACGGTGCGGTAGGCAAATGTGGCAGCAATAGCTTTGCTGAACAAAGAGAAAGGTTCGGTATGGTGGTTGTGAAACTTAGGATCCTTTCTGTTTAACCAAAGGAACCAGAGCATGCTGGCTATACTGCCCGCATCTAATCCACATGGATGCAGAGTTACCCATATTTGTTCCTTCATCAAGCCAAGCTCCCTATTTCCAGTGGTTAAACAGTTTAAAGTAAACTCCCAGATGATTTTGAATCAAATTCCAAACAACATTGACGAAAGGACAGTAAAAAAAGATGCAAGGGTGAGAATCCGAAACAAGTTGACAAATATAACATGGTCGGTTTCACAATGGAATATGTAAGAAAATCTATCTGAGGTGGGTAAGCGATTCCAACAGAACTTCCATAAGAAAAGTTTGATTTTGAGTGCTACTTTAAGATGCCAAATGGTCTTCCAACTGTACTAGTCAGTAGCCTCAATATCCATCCCTCTTTTGACATACTGATAAACACTGCTGGCAGTGATATCTCCCAATGGGCTAGGCAACTATTAGTTGACTATTTTGGCAACTACTTCTGTTTTCTATTAAATTTAATGTTTTTCTAAATGGCATCATGCATTTATTTTTCTAACATAATAAGCATATTTTTATTCCACAACTTTTCTAACAGCTATACTTTTACCTCTGCCATCCTGCATTTTTACAAAATTTCTGCTCTTTATTTTATGCTTTTATTTTTTTCATATGACTGATTTCAGCATTTGGAGAAAGAAAGAAATCATTTGGTATTAGAGACCCAAAGTTTATTGAAGGCATTGAACATTCAGAAGAGCGAAAAGGATAAATTGTCTCAAGAAGTTTGCCATCTTGAAATATCATTAAAACAAGCCAAGGTACTAATTAGTTTCCTTGAGAGATCTTTGTTGTTGTTGTTGTCATTGTCGCGAACGTTATATATTTCTTTGTGTGGAAGGATGGATATTGGTGTAAGATTTCTTTTTGTATCTTCGCAAGAGTTTTGTTGCTTGAAATTGTTTCAGTTGAAGTAAACATAGATGGTTTAAGCATATAGTGTTTGCTTATGATTCTTGTTAAAACAATTTGCCTCCTGAATCAACTGAGTGTTTCTTGACTTAGGTGCAATAAGTAGATAATATTTTTGAAATATGGCTTTATTTTCCAATTGATCATTAATAGCATTTTTATCTAACAATTTTCTTAATTTTTGTGCCAAATCTGGATTCTTGAGCTGATTGTGGATGATGTTAATAATGTTGGTTTTATAAGATTGATGTAGCTAGCTAAATCTCATTTCTTGATCAAATGGTAGGAATCAGTGGTTCGATTAAGTATGTCACTGCTTTGAAATGTAAAACAACATCAAGTTAAGCAAGAGGCCACGATATGTATATAGAATTATATATACCTATTTCGATGTTATTGAGCAAAGAGGACAGAGAAAATAAATATTTTAAATTAATAAATTTGATATTTGGGAATCTTGTGATTTCTTTGTTCTCAGGGGGCAAGCAATTGTTTTAGGAACTTAAATATTAAAAACATTGTTTGAAGGTAAGTATTGATTTGATCATGGTATGCAATTTCGAATGGTATCGCTCGGTACGGGCGGTATGTACCGGTCCGATGGCATACCGGTACGCGGACCGTCTGCTACTGGACGGACCGTGCTACAGTGCTACAGTGTTATACTGTAGCAGTGCTACCCCCGTGCTACAATAAGAGGAAATTGCTCGGTAAACCCTAGTGTACCGTTCGATATGCCCTAGTGTACCGCTCGGTACGCCGGTACCGTACCATACCGAGCTAACCTCGAAACACCGGTACGGTACGGTATTGCATACTTTGGTTTTGACAACCACCCGCAAATGGTCATGGAAATGTATTATGTTGTAGCCGTTGCTACAAATATGGGCTAATTTTTCTATCAATTATGCTAAAATCAGAAACATATCGTGGTGTTTAGAAATGATTGCATATATATGAATATGGAAACCTTAAAGCAGGACTATCAATATGAACAGTAATATCCTACCATTTTGTTCTTAAATTAGAAATTTTGAGAGTACTAATGAAGTCACAAATTCAAGGAGAAATACTGGTTTAAGCATATTTGGCATGAGTAGGGATGAAAAGAACAACATTGACCCCCAGTCAGACAGCTTCTTTCAATCAGGGTTTTAATTTCGAATGATACGAGCGGTACGTACTGGCTCGCTAGTAGATCGATATGTGGACTGCCCGCTATTGGGCGGTACTGTCGATTGAGGTTGTTTTCGCCTCATTACCACCTGAAATTGATCGATGACGGTCGATTTCGTTCGTCCCACTACCAAGCGGTATTAGCCGAGGGAGAAGGAAGAATAGGGAGAAGAAGAGGGGGAAGAAAAGGGAGAACTTGGAGATCCGACGTTGCTCTCCCTTGACGATCCCAATCTGTTGTCACCCTACCTTGCCAGACGCCGCAGATGAGATGTTGCCTCCTCGTCTGAGGCGACGAGGCCTCGACATCGTCGGCGACTTCTTCTAATCTACGCGGGGTGAAGAAGCCTCGACGTGGGAAGAAGAAACCTTGGCGATGTCGCCGAAGCTTCACGGGGAGACCTCGGCATCATCGACGACTTCTTCTAATCCACGCAGGGAGAAGAAGTCTCGGCGTGGGGAGAAGAAACCTCGGCAACGTCGCTGAGGCTTCGAGGTTTTCTTCTCCCTACACAGGGAGAAGAAACGACGCGACGTCGCCCCTTTATTTATTTTTTTTGAATTTTATTAATATATATATTTATATATTGAGTGGTATGCCAGAGTGTACCGCTCAGTATACTCGTACCGTATTGTACCGAGCTGAACTCGATACTCCGGTACGGTATGGAATTACGAACCATGCTTTTAATCACCAATTTGTTCCATCTGCCATACTACACATCTTGAATGACAATTATCTCTTTTATAATTTTTTTTTAATGTATATCAAGCCTATTTGCCTGGATTTCCCTGCTTTATATTGTTCACAGTCTATAGCTGTAAGAACTATATATTTGGATGTGTGTATGATAAATCTTTTAATTGCTATATTGCATGTCTTTCTGCTAATTGAAGTATTATCCCTAGTAGCAACAGGAGCTTGAAAATTTAAATTATCAGAAGGTACTTGCAGAGACGACACAGATGTATGAGAAGAAAATAGCACAGTTAATTAAACAGCAAGAAGATGAATCCTCTCGTTGTGCAGATTTAGAAGAACAGTTGTCTGGGATGAGGAATTATCTGAGTGGTAATAAAAAGTCAGTTCAGGTAGTCTTCTCCTTTTTCATGCTATGAATTAATTTGGATATATCGTATGAATCTTCTCATGATTGCAACATCTGCAATTGTTGTCCTCTGCTTGTTCTGCAGT
Organism: Musa acuminata AAA Group; assembly: GCF_036884655.1. NCBI lineage: Eukaryota > Viridiplantae > Streptophyta > Magnoliopsida > Zingiberales > Musaceae > Musa > Musa acuminata. The sequence goes on from NC_088353.1 coordinate 37,014,683, forward strand.
TCTATTGTGATGTCAAAGATCCCTTTGGCAAAATGCTAGGAAAGTCTAGTATATTGCTACTCATGTTTGATTGAACTTGGCTGTATGTGTTCTTTCTTACTTGCTGAACAAAAAGAACAATGGACGAAGAACATTGAATTATTTGATGAAAAGTATGAAAACAATAATAGAATATTTCATCGATTAAATCACATTCTATGAAGTTAGTTGCTTTTGCTCCCAGATCATTATGAACGATGTGTTTGGTAATCCAAAATGGATGCCACAATCTATTCAGTGAGTAGGATGATGTATTTTTGTGGATTGTGTCAGTGAAAATGAACCTTGCAGCATAAAAGGCTTACAAGTCTATGTTAGCTGTGCACCATGAAGTCATTATGATTTCTTATGACTCCTTTAATTCAAGGATTAATTCAGAAGCTCTCTGCAGGGAATCATTTATATGTTAAATTTATTTTTTCAGTGATCAAAACAGATAATCATATAATGTACTCTTAACCATCTTAATCCAAATTATATTCTTGGTAAGGTTGTCTAGCATATATGAGACTTTACAATTGAAAAAACACACTTCTTGAGTTATTTTACTTGAAGCACTTAACTAACCTCCTAGAAATTTCCATACTGCCCTTTGATGTGGTCACACCCACTTAAGATGGCCTGTGAGTTTGATAGGATTACAAATTTTTGATCTAATATCATTGGTTTAGATGTTAAATATCCTACTGTTATTACCAAAGTTACTTTTTTCCTTCGACAACTGCGTATTTAGGAATTGGTGATAATTCTTTTTTTGTTCCATGTGGAAGAATAAAGTAGATTAAGAGCAATATGTGGTTAATGAATTTTATGATTATACACATACATATTAGAGCTATGCGTGATTAAATACTGTTGCCAACTGGTTTATGAGTCTGGTGCACTTGGACTTGATATTTGTTGTTGTTTTTGCCTTATATTTCCTTCTGAACCCACTATATTAGTGGCTATCCCTTTTCTGAACTCAATATCTTCATTCTGAATCTTCATTGAATGAGGAACTATGAGTTGTTATACTCGGCAACAAGTTATTACAAAACTTACAATCTCTTCTGTTTAGGAACCTGCTCCATCATTGTTATGGCCTTTTCATTGTGATTGTTTTCTGAGTCTCAAGGTGTTAAGATAACCAATTGAGTTGTCATTTTCTTAGCATCAATCACCGAAATGTAAACTTCTTATATAGTCATTTACTTCAAAATGTCAGATGCAGGAGAAAGAGATTGATGAGCTTAAAAGGGAAATCTTAAAGTTGAATGAAGATGCTGCAAGTACAATTCAGTCCCTAAGAGCAAGGAACAACGAACTCTCGCTAGAAAAGGTCTGAACTTATTTAACTTAAAATTTTAGATCATATTTCCAGATATTGTTCAATGTCGTGTTTGATGATTTGAAGCATTTTTCTATACATGGTATAAAGTATAAACAAGTATTAATGAATAAACTCATATTTGTAACTAAGTTATACTATATCTTATATATGCATTTCTTCCCTTTTTGAAGTGAAGCATATATGTCCTTATAATAAGGGTTCTTCACAAGTACAAGATATAGAGGCAAAATCTTGCCGATGTCTTTATATACCTGAAATGAGTATATGCAAGGATCAACAAATTTTACGAGTGTATATGACCATTTAACTCTTTGTAGGTATATTCAGATTTTGATCACTTACAAAAGAAGGGAGATGAAAGAAATTTTTGAGGAAAAATTTCTATAATTTGTTGATAAATTCTTTTACCCTTTGAGGATATTTAGGAGTTATTTTTTTTTCTTTCTAGGAGTTGTTGAATGGAGAGCTTAAAACTTTGAAAGACAAACTGCTATATGAAGAAAGGAAAAGGAGGTGCCTTGAAGATGAAATTATCATATTGAAAAATGCCTTGAATGATGACAATGCAGAGTATGAGGTAGTGGTTCTTTTTATTCAAAAGGTTATTTATTAACTTCTACATGCATGTTGGTTATGATCACCCTTTTTTCAATAACTGTGATTCTTTCAGTCTAAAAGGCCATATAAGGGAGATATTACAACTAGATCAACGTTGTCACTTGGAGGTCCTGCAAATATTCCCAAGTCCAACAGGTCAAGGGAGACCATATCTGGTCAAAAGGACACTATCTCCAAAATATTTGAGGAAGGCAAGACCGTAAATGTTGATTTACATTTGGATATTGAGAACTTTCTGATCCACCACTGTTTCTCTAACATGCACTCATTTGCATTTTTTAGTTGGTCTATCAAATATATTAGCCTTATTGAAGTCTGAGGACTTGGATGTGCAAATTCATGCAGTAAAGGTAGTAGCTAATCTTGCTGCTGAAGGTATGTAAAATCCTGCATCCTGTGTTTTTGAGATTTGGATAACAATTATATTAGATCAATTCACCAATTAATTCCAGACATTTGTGATTAGATATGCTTGACTGTACAAGTATACCATCTCTTTTGGAATGCTGTCGTTTTCCAACTTGAAAAAGGAGCTTTCACTAACCTTGTATGCATAGACATTCAACCCAAGTGCACTCAAGGTTAATCTGTGGATCATATCCAGTATTTTACCAGCAAAAGAAACAGACTTGTTGAAAAGAATCTTCAAAACACCTTCATACTAGTTTCAACATATATGCTATTAGTCTTTAGCTTCTTGAAGATAACTTAGAGGGCTAGACTGCATAATAAAGGACCAAGCATGGAATTAGTGGATTCCAATTTGAGCATCCAAAAAATAACAACTAGCATATGATTAGGATACACAACATGTGAACCCAAAATAAATTGTCTCTGTATGATAAATTTTAACAGAAGACTTGCCTCACTAGCTAGCCTTGACACCTTGGCCTGGGACATAGACCAGATTTCTACTCTATGGTTTCAGTTACATGCCACTAACCCCAAAAGGTAGCGGTTGTCCTCAGCTAGTTTCAGAATTGTCAAAATCCATAGTTATGAGTTTCATTCTGAAAAATTGCTACCACACAAGATTTGGGTTTCTTAGCTTCCAAACTTAATTACACAACAGATCTCTCTCTGTATTGCAAACTATGCAGAGTTTAAGCGATCACAATTTTTGCTCAAAATATGCCACCAAATTTTGTCCATCATTAACGAATCACGTGCTTAATATCCATAATTACACATTGAATAACTAATAACCACTAAATGAAGAAATAATAAATATGTAATAGACTATTAGAAATCTTTCTTGAATAAATTCTTCAATCGTAACAGTACATGAACATGCAAGACTTGCATAAGGCTTCCCAGACTTTATCCCACAATTATCCCTGATGAAATCCTGGGTATCTAGATGAAATGTATCTTTTGATATTCTTTCTTCTGAAAAAAACATGGCAGATAGCCTTTGTTTAGAACCTTAAGACTTGTGATCATTTGTATAATATTTGCATAATTTGACTGGGTCAACATCCATCTATTGTAAAAAGCTGCTATTTTTTATTTTTTTAGGATTTCCTTAGTGGTGCTATTTGTATTCATTCTATGTATATGCACATTTATCATCTTTCTTGCTGAAAAATGATATATTGGATTTAGGTTTCAGGTACAAAGCAAAACTTATGCTAACATCTAAGGCTCGTCGTACCATGGTGTACCGTTCAGTATGGATGGTATATATCAATTTGATAGGGGACTGGTACAGGCGGTACATTGGTATACCCCAATGTATCGTGTGTTAATATGCTCAGTACAGCTTGGTACAACTCGGTACGTACCATACCGATAGTTGGTCGGTATACTGGTACGGACCAATAAGGCGAACTATACTAATATCTACAGTGATGCACATTACATTGTGATGATAGCTTCCAGTGTAGAAGTCATGACTAGGAAATGAAAGTTAACTATGTTATGCTTCTGTGTTTTGTGATTTATGGTTCCCTCTCTTGTTTGAAGTAGCTGTTTTAACTCGAGACTGTAGCTATTGTTATGTTAGTTTTTATATACTTCTCTTTTCCCTTGCAACCAGTAGCTTATGCACAACAGTGTTCGACTCTTGTTTCTCTATGAACTAATACTTTGATGCCAACTAGTCTAAATTAAAGATTGTGAAAGCTGATGTCGGATTATTCCAGTCATTGATATGTTTGCATAAAAACTTGAATTTTGCTGACTTTTTCTAGTAGAAGTTTTTTTTTCCTGAATTCTGATTTTTAAGTTCCTCTAGCAGTAAAAGGAAGTAAAAAGATTTATTCCTCAGTCATGATTCTATTGTATCTGTTATCTCAAAATCAATTTAGGATTTTCGACTACGACTGCCTTTAATTGCATGTAATTATTAACATGTCATTTTAGTGCTACATTATCTTTCTTTTTTTATTTCCATCTCAGTTGCTTGCCTCTGCATTTTGCAGATGTAAATCAGGAAAGGATCGTTGCGGAAGGAGGCCTGGATACTCTTCTTCTGCTTCTTGAATCATCGGAAGATGCAAATATTCATCGAGTCACTGCTGGTGCTATAGCTAACTTGGCTATGAACAGTAAGTGGACAATAAACATATATCTGAAGAAAACTTGCTATTTTTTACTCATATATAGTTAATGATTATAAGAATCATTGTTTTAGTAGTTCATGATCTTTTTGGAACTGCAATTTCTAAAACTTGCATTTGAGTTCATGAGATTTTGCCAATCAAGATTTCAAATATTATGATGGTATACCAATTGTACCAAATATACCACACCTATCTGGCCACATACCAGTGTACAGACTATGTTGGTTGATACCAACATCTAAATAGACAATACTTTTTTTAATAGTTTTGGTAGGCTATTCAGATTGTAACAACAAGTAGAGTTATGGTCTAATAAGATTTTGGTCTAGGTTGTCACGGACTTAGCTGGAATTACTTGAGTTGTGAATCACCCTTGCAATATCTATTCGCAAAGGGCCAGCTTAATAGCAACCTCGTACAGGTTCCGAAAGACCTGTAAAACGTAAGTTGGCTAAATTTAGAAAATGAGCAGTGGACAAGTCTCAATGTCTTGCAAAAGGGGAAGCCTATAAGCAATTCAACAAACACTTGGTATGCAAAGAGAGAAAAGAGAGGAAGCGAAAATAAAGACTTAAAAAGGCAAAAGAATAGCTACAAGTTTGTAAACGGTCGCACAACTAGGTGTCGGGGTGTAAGATAAGTCCATCCACACTTTGCATGCAAACTTGTTTATCCAAATAGTGCTCAACACTACCCCAAAGTCCCATATAGTTTTATGCCACTCGGGTGGTTCTAGGGGTCTGAAATGACTGACGTTTTGCACTGCACCATAGCCCGCAGAAAAAAGGTCACAACACGTAAAAACGAGGCCATTGTGGAGCAGTTTTGCGCAGTCTAGCAAGCGATTGCTATGTAGCATTGTAAGCTACATTTGGTTACAGAAACCAAGCAAAAATACACAAAAACAAGGCAAACACGCTGCCAGACAATTATATAAGCAAACATAAGTGACGAACGGTTCGTTGACGAAGGTGTCGTGAGCGCATGATAACACTCTTCCCCCCTTAATTTGTCAACGCCCTCATCGACACTTGTTGGTAGGCTTTGATGACTTTTTCTTTATGTCGCAGGGCATCTTTTGGCTTCCAACCAGTTCTATTTTGGGAAATTTTCACCACTTCACTAAGTATTCGATTTGCTTCGCTTTGTTGGGTAGATTTGTCTTGTGATCCAAAATCGTCCCAGGAATCGTGCATCTTGGTTATTGATAATGTTATGCGGAACTCCCCAATACTTTACCATATTCTTCATCATCAACTTGGCCACCGTCTCCATTAATGATTGTAGGGGAGCAACAAGAAACATTGCATACTTCGAGAATCAGTTGACTACCACAAGTATCGACACTAATCTCCCTGTTGTCAGGAAGCTTGATATGAAATCCAAGGAAATGCTCTTCAATGGTCTATCTAATATAAAGGCTCCAAAGACCCACTAGCTTTCCTTTCTCCACTTTATCTTGTTGGTATGTGAGGCACGTCTGAACATGCTCCTATACATCAGTCCTCATCTTTGGGCAATAACAGGCCCTTTCCATGAGAGTCAAAGTTTTGTGAATGCTCGGATGCCTCGTCCAAAGGAAATCATGATACTGCCCAGTGATTTAAAAAGACGCTCGGGCAAGGCGAGGCCCGAGCATCTCGCTAATCTCCCAGGCGGTGCGCTTCAAACAGGCGCCCGCCGCCTGGGTGCTCTCCCGAGCCCAGGCATTGGGCGCTTCGAGCGAGCGCCTGGGTTAACCAAGGCGACCGAACCAGGATTTTAGGTCTGATTCGGTCCTGGTTCGGTCTCTGATGGTTAGTTGGTTCAATCGAACCAACTAAAATCGATATAAGTGAGAACCCAACCCAAAGGACTTTGGGGGATAGATTGATGCTGTTAAGGTATTTGAGTGCTTGCTTTTAAGGGTACTCTCACCATGTGTGGCCCTTTGCATAAGAAGCATCTGCCAGCTTTTGAGACTTTGCTTTTCGAACTCGACCCCTTTTAGGAACTCTTTCACTTCTATTCAAGAGCAGTCTTTTTCCCTCAGGAATACTTAGATGGTTGGTTTCCTGAAGACTGTTGCTTCTTCCCAAGTCCTTCAAGGAAACAAATTCAATAAACCTTTCTGCAACTGCTATTGTCCCGACCAAATCGATAACATTTTGTCGATGCAACTCCTATTGTGCCCAGGGTTTCAGGCCATTAAGGAAGCTCAGCAACTTATCCTTATGTTTTGTATATCCAACATCAATGTTGAGAACTGCTTCACATAGTCCCAAATGGAAGTGTTTTAATGGAGTTGTCTCAGCTTCCTTTGTGCAACGAACCCGGTGTTCTCGAGTAGGAATTGATTTATAACTCCCATTTTAGGTCTTCCTATGTATCCACTTGATATCGACCTTTTGGATCTCTTCCCATCATGTGCACCACTAGAGTTTCATGTCCCCATTTAAGTATATGGTCATGATCGACACTCTGGTTTCTACAGATTCAAGCCTTGTTGCCTGAAAATACTGCTCCATGTCAAATATAAAATTATCAAGTTTGTTTATGTCCCTAGCACCACCTAACAATGTAGCTTAGTTGTCCTTAAGTTTTGTGGCGGAGCAATGGGGGTGTTGTTCCCTCCGGCATGAAGAGCTCCCGTGAACACAGTTTTCCTTGTCATTAGATCTGCCACAAATTCTTATTAGTGCTGCACAAACTCTTGTGTGTCTTCCATTAATCGATTGACTTAGGACTCCACTATGTCAATTCGAGATTCTGCCCCCTCTTACGAGTTCTCTACCTCAAGGAACTTTGCTGGCCTTGATAGAGCTCCTCTAAGCTCACTTTGAGGACATCGAGGAGGGTTTCCGTTGTTGCAAGCCTCTCATGATTCTTTGCTTTCCCATAGTTAGCACTTCGGATTGCGCTTCCTCTGCTTGTAAAGAATTGCCAACTTCTTGCTCACTATTTTGGCTATTGCGCTCCTCTTAAGAGGCTCTAGCAGCTTGAGTGCGAGTTTACACTTACAACCCACCTATAGCTGCCTAGGGCAATGACCCTACTTGAGCCGTCCTGCTCGATTCACCATAGTGCTTTGCCATGGCAAGAGTGTGAATTTTCGTTATTTGCTCGAATCGCTTACCCGTTTTGATGCTAAATGTCACGGATTTAGTTGGAATTGCTTAAGTCATGAGACACCCTTGCGATACCCATCCATAAAGAGTCAGCCTAAGAGCAACCTCGTACAAGTCTCGAAGGACCTGCAAGGAAGAAAGTTGATTAAATTCAGAAAAACGAACAACGAACAAGTCTTGCTCAATTCACCATGGTGCGTTGCCATGGCGAACTTCCATTGTTTGCTCGAATCGCTTACTCGTTCTGATACTAAATGTCACGGACTTAGTCAGAATTGCTTAAGTTGTGGGGGCACACTTGCGATATCCATTCATAAAGAGTCAGCCTAAGAGCAACCTCGTATAGGTCCCAAAGGACTTGCAAAAAAGAAAGTTGATTAAGTTCATAAAACAAGCGGTGGACAAGTCTTGATGTCTTGCAAAAGGGGAAGCTTACAGACAATTCAACAAACTCTTGGTATGTAAAGAGAGAAAAAAAGTGGAACAAAAATAAGGACTTTAGAAGACAAAAGAACATTCGCAAGTCCACAAACGGTCACTCAACTAGGTGTTGAGGTGTAAGACAAGTACGTTCACACTTTGTGTGTAAACTTGTTTATTCAAATAGGGCCCAACACTATCCCAAAATTCCATCTAGTCCTATGCTACCCGAGTGGTTTTAGGGGTTTGAGATGAACAAAAACTTACAAAAATAAGACAAAATATGCTGTCAAATATTGTATAAGCAAACATAAGTGACAAACGGTTTGTTGATGAAGATGTTGTGGGTGTGGGACGACTGTTTGTGATAGGGTACTGGTACCTGCATTAAATTCTTTTTGCCAGTATTGTATATAATTACAAGGACTAAGAAAGAAGGCCTAACGTAAATCTATAATTACAGTAAGAGTGTCATTTACAAATCTATATTTTGAGTATCTTATATCATTATCAATTTACATATCAATTAGAATTTGATGTATCTTTTTTAACCATGTTGTCCATGAATTTACTTGTTATTTCTAGGTTCTAATCAAGGCTTAATAATGGGTAAAGGCGGTGCACGGCTACTAGCAAATATCGCTTCAAAAACTGAAGATCCTCAAACACTTCGAATGATTGCTGGAGCAATTGCTAATTTATGTGGGAATGGTTAGTTTCTGTTATCTTGCATCACCAGTGTTGTTAAATGTTTAGGGTTCCGAGTTTATTTTAGGTTGTTAGTTACTTTATTTATTGTGGCAAATTAACTACTCAAATGTATCATATTTCACACTATAAAGTACTATGACCATAATGGTAAATCATAATTTTCTCTTTCCTTTTAAATTAAATCTTGTTTAATCTCATGCATACCCTGTGATGCATATTCTATCTTCAGGAAAGAATTTATGAAATATTAGATGATGTATTATATGGTGCCTTGCCCTTACATCACAATTGCCACAAATATTAAGCATTCTAGAACAAAGCTGAAAATTTGCAACAAGCAATTGCAGCTTATTTGTCCTTTACTTTTGTTGCAGGTGTTCTCATTCTGATTCTCACTTCTTTTTATAGAGTATGTCTCTTTGAACTGGAATTTCATGCAAACTAACTCAAGTTTTGGAATCCTTTTCTTTTACATGTGATATTTAACTGAGATAAAATTGCAAACAAGTCTTTACCTCTGTAGATTTTTTAGCAGTTGTTTTAGCTGTATCAAACTACCAATTGTGATTTTCTATACTTTGAAAACCATTAAATGCACCAAAAGATTTGTTTTGACCAAGTTTTTAGACAAGTTGTCTTCAAAGTGTAGAATGAAATAATTGCGGGAACTTGTTCTCCAGTTAAGTTGCTTAGGTTAACTTCTAAAATGAACTCCCTTTGTCTATTTGCTCTTCACACACACACACATATATATATATCGAGTGTGTGTGTGTGTGCATGGTTTGTATTATTGGTCAGTACTGGTGTACTGACCAGTTATCGGTATGGTACGTACCAAGTATACTAACACATGGTACACTAGGGTGTAACGATATACCGCCCATACTGATCCTCTGTCGGATTAGTACGTATCGCATGTACTGAGCAGTACGTTTCGATATGTCAAATGTTGTGTATGTGTGTATGTGTGTGTGTATATATATATATATATATATCACAGAATAGAAGAACTAAAGTCATATTGTAATACAAGGTTTCAGAAATGAGTTGCTTAAAATCACCTTGTAATACAAGTAAATAATAAGAAATTATGTATTTGTTCCAATTAACGAGGTTATTTATCCCTTAGAGAAGACTCTTGGATGGTTGAAAATAAGTTGGAAGTGTGAGCAGAGCTCTTTATAGTTTATATAAAGGTATGCAATTTCGAATAATACCGTCCGGTGCGGGCGGTATGTATTGGTCCGTTAGCTTACCGGTACACGTCGTCTTTTTCGGTGACGTCGTCTTTTTCGGTGACATCGCCTTTTTCGGTGACGTCGTCGAGGCAACGCGGCGTCACCTTATATATATATATATATATATATTCTTATATATACCGAACGGTATACCGCTCGGTATACAATTTCGTACTGTACCGAGCGAACGTCGAAACTCCGGTACGGTATGAAATTACATACCTTAGTTTATAGTTTATAAATATTTCACAAATTAGTGTAGCCAATTGACATGGTTTAAAATACATGTTAGTCAACTACCTTTTTTTTTAAAGGTGTTCAGCATATATTTTGTGTTATTTCATGGTCTTGACACCTCCTTGTTACTTTTCCAATTCCGGTAATGTTATGAAACCATCTTTTATGCACTTTGTGAAAAAACATGTGTTCTTTTGGTGCACAGGTTTACTGCACCAGTGATTCATTTGATGTAATTTTACTATTCCTAAAACTATCAGTGAACAATATAATGAGGACGAGCCAATGCTAATAATTATAGAACCTCTGATGTGTGGCCCTACATTATGTTTTAAACTAAAGATTGCTTCTTTTGGAAATTGTGGATTTATATATATTTCTTAATCTTTTTTTCTGATTTTTGTGTTCTATATATGCAATTGAAATATCCAAGAATTCATCTTTCTATCTCTTAGATAAAAACAAAATTTTGCTTAAGACATGCCTTTTGATTGACAGAAAAGTTACATGTGACATTGAAAAAGGATGGTGGTCTCAAAGCACTTTTGGGAATGGTGCAGTGTGGACATAGCGATGTCATAGCTCAGGTTGCCCGAGGGTTTGCAAATTTTGCAAAATGTGAATCACGAGGTTATTATAATTCTTTCTTGTTTTATGAAATTACTGATCACTTGTCAACTTAAGCTTATTTTACGATATGACTTACTTTTTAACTTTTGCATTTTTTGCTTTGAAAGATATGATTTACTTTGTAATACCTCTTCTTAAAAAGGATTAAACCTAGCTAAGACTGATTATCTTGGATGAGATGGTTCTTATAATGTTGAGGCTTTATAACCTGAAGTAAAACAGGCCCAAAGTTAAACGATTGTGAGAGTTTGATTAGATATCATCCTAGGTGTTCCTGGTCGATTACACCAAACTCATTGTTGCATCCACTAAATAAATAACATTGTAGCAACGTTAAAAGAAATAGATTGACCGATATATACTGACTAGAACTTGCTGGACTGACCAGGAACTGGCACATGTGAGTTTGAAATCATTTTTCGTTTTTTTAATCTGGACAATTGTTGACTGCTGTCAACAGTCCTCTCCTCTTCTACTTGTCCTCCTCCTGCTCCCCTCTTCTCTTACTCTCTTAGGTTTGTGTCAACTGATTTACTGGGACACCATGTGTTGTGTACTGATCTCAGACTGGTATGGTTTTTGGACCAAAACTTGAAACCTTTCATTAAAGTACTTACAATTGAGTTTATGGTTCCCTACTCGTGCTGCTCAGTTCCTGGCATGCTACAGTATTACATGAATATACAACATTTATTGGCATGGGATTGGTGTGGCTTGTTTAGCATGGTTATTCACTAGCACTTTGTCTTCTTCTATGCATCTATCACAAGTCCTTTTTAGGCTATGGATCTCGTGTTGTGCCAGCCCTTAGTCAGCATGGCTAAGGTGCATGGTTCATTAGTTACATGACCATATTATGACAAGGAAGTTGGGAATCATTAGTTGGTTTTCATGGTTTCTTGTTTCTCTAATTCAACATGAACTTTGCGTGGCCTTGGATCCAAGTACATGAGAAATTTAGACCAGGTTAACTGACTGCAAAAATCTGCTTTACTTTCCACATATCATTCTGATTAGATGTGTTTATAAAATATGTTTTCTTTTTCAGGAATGGTATAAGTGCTATGCTTGATAATGATGACAGGGACCAAAAATGTTCTAGTACATTATGGTAGCTTGAAATGTTTTGAGTATGCTTTATGACCAATTTCATTTCTTCAAATTTGGAGTTCTGGGACATTCCTTGGTGTTCAAAATCAGAATCTCACAATTCTAAATATATATTTTTCTTTTCACATTTAAGGTGACATAACGTTATGGTCCTGAGTTTAGCGTACTGTCTTTTTGTTCTCTAAGGTGTAATTACACACCTGTTTTCTGACTTAATTCTATGCACAAGTACAAGTAGAATTTTATACGATATTTCACCAGGATACTTTTATTGAGTCTTTGTAATTGTTTGTTCCAAAGGACATAGAAAGGGAAGGTCTCTTCTTATTGAAGATGGAGTATTAAATTGGATGGCCACTAGCTCTGCTACATTTTCAGCTTCAACAAGACGGCATATTGAACTTGCATTCTGTCATTTAGCTCAAAATGGTACATATGCTATGAACTCACACACTTTCTATTTTTACATGTTGCCATTCGTTTTAACTTTTCTTTCTATCATTTTTTTGTGAAAATTTGGCATTTATAACAGGATCAGTCTGTTATGCCCTTGGTAGATCAGTGATGAGCCATTTTGTATTAAATTATCATAATACACATTTGGATGTCTACGATGGATGTCCAAATATGTTTCTGGTTTTGCCTATCATAATACATTATTTTAACCGGAACAATCATTTTTTTTCTAATCTTCATTGCAATACCAGAGTCTTCATGATCTTTATAACAAACTGTGGACTTTGTGGCATTTTTTGATTTAGCTCTTTGCATCTATTTGATAATAAACTTTGTTACACCATAACATGTTATTGATCGTTATCGTTAATCTTGTCTTTATGATATATTATTCATTCATTATTAGGTATATCATAAAATTGATAAATTATGCTTTGTATTGTTTTATTGAGATGGTGATGAGAACTATGGTTGGGTTAAATGAGCTTTAATACATCAGCAGGTTAAGAAGCTTGTTCTATCAACTTCCAAATGATATAATGCTTTCTAGACTAGTACAGTATTCAGGAAAAGTATTTTTTGAGCAGAAGGATAAAAATAGAACAACAGGTAATTCATCAAACTGCTTTGGCCAAGGATAAGGATGTCGGACTTGGTGATGTTTGAGCCAAGTTTTCATATTAATTGGACTGAGTTTTACTTGAAAATGACTACATGCAGAAATTAGAGTTTTCTTCTCTAGGCAAAGATAAAATAAAAAGGTATCTACCAGAAACAACTGCTACAATCACCCATTAAATACAAAGAAATTAAATTAGCAGAGTTGATAGTGTAGCAGATCATTGACAATGTTTGCGATGAAGCAGTCTTATATCAAATGATTTTGATGTGCTGGTATGTTATACACTGACTTTCAATAAAATTATAAACCATATGATCTAACATGTATTTTGCATGGACACGATTGCCATTGCTTGTTTCAAATGCGAGTTTGTTGCTGGTTAAAGTTGCTTTTGAAGTTAATGAGATAATTTATTTTATGATTTAGATTCTTTTGTCACATACATGTGGTGCCTGAACTCTGGCTGATGAACCATTTTGATTTATTACATGTCATTCAGAATATTGTTTTACATTTTACACTTGTTTAACCATTTTTTTCTAAGAATGATGATGGATCCTTTGTAGAGGATAATACACTAGAGATCATAAGGAGTGGAGGGATCAAGGAGCTTATTCGCATATCACAAGAGTCCTCTAGAGAAGATACTCGCAACCTCGCAATGAAAGCATTGGATTCAAACCCAGCATTTTCTACTGAGATTCATGCAGCATAAAATAAAAAAGAGGATGCAACATCAAAAGTTTTCCTTCATTCTTTCATACAACAATCTCATTATAGCAGCATCAGCACCCAATCTATATAACTTGTTTTGGGTCTTAGAACGTGTATTGTATATGTAAAGAAAAAGAACTGAAACACGGAAATGATGCCATATTATCTATGCAACATGTTAAAAGATTGATGGATCATGCTACAATCTTTTTATGGGAGCATCAGCATCCAATTTAAAACTTATGTTGGGACATACAGAATCGGTGTGTTTGTGTGAAGGAAAATAAATATTAGAAAATTGAAATCTTTATTTATCTAGCTATTTATTTATTTGTCTCATGACTGAATTGTCCTTGAAAATTTTCAGGTGAAAACATTAGGTCTTTCGAAGACCACATCACCACCTGTGCCAGTGGATTTTACATTCTTTTGCTTTGTTTCGGGATATTTTAGATGGCATGATCTTTTCCGTTTGCAAAATAGAAAGCCAGTAAAAAACCTATCACTTGGCTTCCGCATGCAGCCCGGCCTTATTCTGACCTTATCCCTACGTCCTCACCACTCATCCAGCCATCTCACGCAGCGTACCATCCACCACCTGTCCGATCTGATGTCCTTAAATCAACCGTACTATCAACGAGCCATGTTCTTATCTTGTTTTATTTCTTATAACCATTTGGTATTGTCATGCCGGGTCAAATCATTTACATTTATGTTCTAAAATATAATCGGATCAAATGGTTTAGTTAGAGATTTATCTAGCTAGAACACAGAGAGCGAAAGATTTATTATTGATATTAAATTATCCTTATAAAGTTGATTACTATTCTTAACGATCGGTTGTCCTAGATTTAAAATTTTCATACCTATAAATTCGGTATCAAAAAGTGGAATACTTATAGCGGGTATCCTTGGTGTCTCAAGTCTAAAGATCAGATACACAACTAGGATTATAAAACTACTATATGACGTCGAGGTATCATTAACTATATAATATCCGTGTGCAAGTCATTTAGTAAATTCATTCTTCAAGGAGTATTTACACTATATTCTTAGTGTACTCACACAAGTAGTTATAAAACAAGTTATTTTCATCATATGAACGAGTATATAGTACATATATCTGTCCGGTTATCTTGATTTCCTTCTCGAGTAATATATGATCAGGAATATTTATAGTTTATGTTTATAGGCGAATTTGTCTTATTATTATGATCTCATTAGGATCCAATTTTCGTTGCACATATATAAGGACATCATAATATATCAAATAAATAAAATAAAATAAAAAATATAATAATAATAATAATAACCAAAAAACCTATGTAACGTGTCACATGTGTCAACACTCACATGATTGGCTCGTAGGACACCTGTAACTAGCAAATCTCACATATGAAAAAATGACGAAGAATAGAATGTTTTCTCTATATTTATATATTTTTGATCAGTCAAATTATTTAAAACCTGATATTGAGGATAATTTTACATTATAGTATCTTAGATATGCTCAGTTAAATTTTGAGGCTTTAAAACTTCTAGAGAAGTATAATATAGTGACAAAGTTATATAAATTATATTGTGAGCAAGCAAGAAAGAAAGCCTTTCATGGTTAAAAGAACAAAACTAGCATGACACCTACTTGATCTAGAGTGCTTAAATGTTTGTAGCCCTATCAATCCGGTATCACTTAAAGGAAGTAGGTATTTTCTTACCTTTATTGTTGATCGTGGAAAAACTTAGGTTTACATATTAAAGGAAAGAAAGAAATTTTAAATAAATTCAAATAATTTGATTGAAAGACAAAATAGTTGTAAGATTAAATGTTTAAGAATAAATAGAGATGGTGAGTATATATCAAATGAATTTAAATTTTTTTATAGAATAATAGAAATTTACGTTAATTCATCATGTCATACACACCTCAATAAAACGTTGTCTCAAAAAGAAAAAAATAGAACTATACTTAATATTGCTTGATGCATGTTAAAGTAAAGAAGAATTCCTAGAGAATTTTAGGGAGATGTTGTTGCTTGTATAGTTTATTTGCTTAATAAGTTTCTAACAAAGCAAATCGGTAATGTTACACCTGAAGAAGTACAAAGCTTATAAAAATCAAGAGCTGATCATTTGAGAATTTTTAGAAGTGTTGCATTTGCCAAGATACCAGAAGAATAGAGAACAAAACTCAAGGATAAAAGTCAAAAATGTATCTTGTTAGGTTATGTTGAGAATTCTAATGGTTACAAACTCTACAATCTTATCATAAATAAACTTGTGATGACATGAGATATTGAGTTTGATCAACAATAGATTTGGAACCGGAAAAAATAATGAGTTGCATAAGAAAGTTATATCTTCAGAAGAGGATGATATACTTACTATAAGCAAGTACCAAAGAGTCTTTGTCTGATCATCACCTAGATCGATTAGATTACATGATTCAAGAAGTCTAATTATAAGAAGGACAAGAACGATTCAAGAGTATATTATGTAACTCAAAAGATTGGTACTAACAATGATAAATTATTTTATTTTATCTTTTTTGCAATACATTAACATTCGAAGAGGTTTGTAGAAAAGAAAAATGACGATACGTTATGAATGAGGAGATTTATGTTATTAATAAAAATGATATATGGGAGCTTATGGTACTTCTAGAAGATCATCAAGCAATTGGTGTTAAGTGGATCTTCAAAACAAAAAGAAATATACAAGAGGAGGTGGAGAAATACATGATTGATTGCAAAGGGATACAAACAACAATATGAGATCGATTATAAAGAAGTATTCACACCTATTATTCGATTGGAGATAGGAATATTTATTATCTCTCTAGTAGCTTAAATGAAATAAAAATTTTTATAAATAGATATCAAATCAATATTTTTTAATAGAGTTCTTAAAGAATAGGTATATGTTTAACAACCCCTTGGTTTTATTATTTATGAATAAAAAAATAAGATATATAAGTGAAAGAGAGCTCTTTATTGGCTTAAACAAGCCCCATGAGCATGTTCTCTATAATAAATTTAACTTTGATTTGATATTTTATTTGTATGCATATATAAAGTAATAATATCTCCATGATTAAGGATTTTAAACATTCTATAAAGAAGAAGTTTGAGATGACCAACTTGAGTCTATTCCTTGGTATTGAAGTTATACAAAATAATAAACGAATTTTGAAAAAAAATTATGCAAAGAAAATTCTAATAAAGTTTTTCATTAAAGATTGTCATCCTACGTGCACATGTGTCATATAGCACCAAGTTGACTAAGGAAAATGAACTTACATATATTAATCCAACTTATTATAAAAGTGAAAGTCTAGTTGGATATTTAAGATATTTGACATATATTCGACTTGATATATTATTTATAGTTGGTTTAATAATTTTATGATATATTAAAGGGATAATTAAGTATAGAATGTTCTATTCATCATCTAAAAGTTTGAAGCTCATTAGATATAGATATAGTGATAGTGATTGGATCGAAAGCTATAATAATCGGAAGAGTATAATTAGATTTGTATTTGATTTTGGTGAAGCTACATTCACATATTCTTTAAAAAATCAATAGCAGCCTCACCATGATCTAAATTTTTGGGTAGTATTTCTTCCAAGAGGAAACCACATCAATAGCAGCCCACCATGAACACCTACTCCCATCACAGGGTAGCTGCAATATGACTCCGAAGTCAGAGCCCCTCACAGGCATTCGAGAAGTCTCCACAATCTCTCAGGATATCCAAAGTTTCACCTCCACCACCGCCACCACCACTGCTTACACACTCATTGCAACTTCTACACCATGATCAGCTCCAAATGGACAGAAGTAACATGATAACTTCTGGTTCTGATCCGAGCTGCAGCTCCTCTGGTGGTAGGTGCACCCAGATCAGCTATGGGACAGTGTTAGAGTATGCCTATGATGGAAGGGGCTGTGAAGGAACGCAGGTAAGCATTGACAACTGCATCCATGATGGCCTCGAGGACACCAACAGGTTGTTGCAAGCAGGAGGAAGCCATGTAGAAACTCCATTGGATTATACCTATGAGGAGATCAAGCATTTGCTGAACTACAATTCTGAGTGCAATATTAGCAAAAACCCTCTATGTTAATGACTCAATGCAGGATCATCTACATCTTCTGAGCAATCCTACTGTAATAGAACACCATGATATTTTTCTCAGAAGCATGCTAGCCTGGTGTTTGATGAGAGAAGACTGGCGGTTCCTTGGTTGAGCAGATATGGTATTGGATTCTTTTTACGCATTTGCTTGTGATTTGATTCTTCTTGTGGGTAGTACCTCGTCTGTCTGCTCCTGTTGCCTCAAGTGTCAGCAGCAGTCTTCAAATCCACACATTATGCTCATATTTAAACCCATTTGATTGCATGGGTCTGCACAATCTCTCTTAATATGAATATATAACTTAAACTGTATTCAACTCAAGTAGATTTCTGCTTGAAGATATAGATGAATATTCTAGCCAGTTTGTATTGCATATGCTTACTTTGGTTTATCATATGGAATGGGGAAAGGGGCCTCACATTGTCAGGGATATATGCTTATCAAAGATTGACAGTGTGGAACGGAGATTAATTAGATTCTTGTTTTGGTTTGTAGCTTAAGACCCTTGTTCTTTATCAGATTAAGGATCTTACAGTGACAAAATGGACCTTAATTCTTGCCAAATGTAAGAGCTGAAGTTTTCAGAACATCTATTGTAAGTTTGACAAATTGCTTGTGGATTTGGAGCAGTGCATTATGAGGGGTGAGATAATGAGGGACTTTATTTGGTAAATTGTCACACACACACACACACACACACACATATATATATATATATGTCAGATTCAGGTTCAATTAAAATGGACCAGTCCAAGTTAGATATTTCCTTGAATGGATAAACTTGGGAGACTCCTCTTTATAGTGTACAAACAAAGAGATATGGCCTGAATCAAGAATATTTCAGAAAATATACTGTCATCCTAACGTAATATAGAGTCTCAATTGTCCCAAAATATCAGTTATATCATTAGCAAAACAGATGGTTGTCTCCAAACTCCAACTCAATCCAAGTCCAACATGTTAAGCAGCTGTAAGTTTTGGCTTATTGTTTCAACAATTATAAATATGTGGTTTATCAACCAATACATTTGGTATAGTCACATTATGCAACAGTTGCAATGAAATAACAACCGACAGGCCCTGTGCTACCAACAGATCATTATAAGAAACACAGGGAATAAGGGAAACATGATCAGAGATCACATAATCAACTTGGGCTTTGGATATTGGTTCACTCAATTCATACAATGCATTCATCAAGTAGTCCATGCTTTGCAAAGCGGACCAACAAGGATGATTCACACCTTTCCTATGAAGAACCATCACATATGAACAAGGACAGATTAAGAATGTAACCAGAGCCGGTCGTGTAGTCTCTCTTCTCCTGCACCAAGCATCTCATCAACTCTCTCTCCATCTCGATAAAAATGGAAAGTTGGTGTATAGCGTATGCTTTGTGTCGTTTCAGGACATTCATCAATATCGGCATAGACGAACATGAGGTTTTTGAACTCATTGCTCAGCTTACAGAAGGCCGGAAGGATCTTGGTGCATACTCGGCACCTACAATACATACAATACATGGTCAATGTGAGTATATTACAAATAGCAGCCAAGCCTGTAAACACATGAACTATGGTATCAATCCCAATCATAATTCAAAATTTGGGCTACTAGACTTATTTATCCCTTTTGGCCAAATATGTACCAGTGTACTAACACTCGACATACCAGTCAGTGCCAAGGAGGGGAGAGGAGTGCCAGACAGAAGGGCTGGCAGGTGCTTGACAGCAGCATGAAGCAAAACCCATTTTCAGTGTAGACAGAGAAGGAACACAAAATATCCTAAATCCTAATTTGTAACAAAAATACCATCCAGATTATGCAGGTTACTGAGTGTCAATTTGTGAATCAGATAGGGCCAGGCCAGGTAAAAGCCCTTGCTTCATGTGCCAGTTCAACCTAGGACCGGTAGATATTGACAGTACATACCGGTCCGGACAATATTTTCAAGCCATGGTCTTGATTATGTACTATTTCAAAAGTTGGTTTAATATTTGCATCATGTTGTCTCCACTCTTTTCCTGTATTATTTGCTCCAGTGCTAGATGGTATGTTTATTGGTCAAGGTCAAAATTAATACCAGCGTAATAAATTCATTAACAGCATTACCACCCAGTCCAAAGACAACATTTTATCACTCAGCATGTGTACCTTAAACAATACATTCCATCCTTATTATTTGGAGAGCTAAAGCATCCTCAGGACCTCATCCCTAAGATACTGGTTGTGCTTAGCCAATAACTCCTAGGTGGCCCATGTTTGATACATGAAGCATGCTTCTTCCATCTCAGTCTATAGTCATATTCCCCTCTTTCTACCCTTCAACTGGTACTGGCGCTTAACCAATGGAATCTTTGTCCATGAGCTGCACATGGCCAGGCCGTCTCAGATCTGGACTGTCAACTATCTGGACTGTGGCCACTACCTACCTTCTCCACACTCCCATCCAAGTTGTATGAAGAGGACATGAAACTACAAAAGTGAATAAGCAAATGGGGGACACGAATGTTAGGGTGATTCCTTATGTAACATGCATGTACATCTCTAACAAATAGTAGGAAAAAAGTGTATATTTTAGGATGTAACATCAATAAGCTAATGATAAAACAGAGAAAAGGATACATGATAGTAGCAAGACATAATGAACAAAATATTTCTTAATTTACTATTTCATATTGAGAAACCTATCCATCTTAAGCACCAAAAAATTAATCATCAACAGTACATAACACAGGACCCCAGTTGGCTGGTAATGGAAGTGAATCTACAAGCAATCTATTGTATGGAAATGGGAACAACAATTATTGGAAGAAGGATGTAGCCAGATTCTTTCAAAAATGTGAATACATCTTAGAAGGTTCAGCTTTACTTTACAGAAATGATTTCGTTTGGGTTTGTCACGTGCAATCTTTTGGAACAATATTATCAAAATATAGTCTCTTCCTTTTGAAGTGATTTAGAAATACACAAATAAACTATATTGACAAATAGCATGTATTATGCTGACCTTTTTGCAGCCATGCATTAAGAAAAAAAGTTTTGGCCTCAATTTTTGCCCTAGGTTAGTAGCTATTACAACAACATATAGACTGGATATATATTTTTCCTGTATGGAAATCCATCAAAGGACGAAGGACCATACCCCACGTTGAGTATTTCTTAACGAGCAAAAATTTTCCAATTATGTTGATTTCATCCAAGGTTTCCTAGGATTACCATTGATCTTGTGGCATCATGTGTAATGCCCCCAACCCAATGGAGAGCCGAGGACCATACAACGCCGTAATCCTATAGGTTTCCCTATAGAAATGCAAGGTCAAAACAAGAACAAATAACTTCCACATACATCTATTACATAATCCAATAAAAAGTTAATCTACCAACAGGACATTCATAACATGCTCAATAAACTTAATAACTCCCTTAGAATTCATAACATTCAAATCCAAATAACATATACACAAAGTAATCTGAATGTACAATAGTACCCAAAACTTAATATTCTTTATTTCATATCTATAATGAGCTATTCCTCAAATCTGAAAAATGTAAAAATAATCGTATGAGCAAACCACAATTTAGCAAATACCGTGACTCACATCCTAGCAAAACTAATCATAAATAAGTATTTTACTTAAGACACATAAGTTCTTTATGTATTCAATACATGTTTCAAAATGTACATTGATATCAAATAATTTCTTTATGCTTATATAATTTATTAAAACTTAAACTTTACATACATTTCAAAATCATAATTTGTTAACATAAAATGCTTGAATACTTTCCAAAACAATATACATGCATTTCAAATTACATAAAATGCTTACAATACTTTTCGAATCAAGATACATTTCAATGTATTTTCATAATTAAAGCATAAATATAGCTAATGTCATAGAGCATAAAACATTGTAGCACAAAGACTACTATTAATATAAATATAATTTAGGGTTCATTTACATAAACATAACTAAGGTGTACATGTCAGAATAGAAGTTATAGTAGTATCAATGACTACAATCACTTTATATCCTGTGACAAGACTTAAAATCATGTTTAACCCCCATGGTATAAATAACATGTATCTCTCTATGTTAGGACTTGGAAGAAACTAGTTTATGAACATATAACCAATCTATAACCCATCATGATAGGATTCAGATCATAGCCATACTGACCAGAGATAACTGTTATGTCATTGAAAAATAATATAACCATTACTTTTTAGAAAACTAAGAGTTTAAACAAATCCTTTTGTATATCATTTCAAAACTAATACAACCATATATCATTTGAAACCAACAATATTCAAACATTTTTTCAATCCTTTTCAAATATAATGCTTAACAAACATTTTCACATAAATTCAGACAATATAAATCAATAAATGCTTATAAAATAATAATTATTCAAATCATATGTTTTTTTCAAATTGTCAACATATAAATTCTTTGCAATACTTTTGAATAATAAAAGAACTTCTAATTCATGTAAATAATATGCATTTACAAATTCTAAACACATGCATTATTACTTTAGAAAATAGACAAGACGGTGCCTTCAGATACTTATTCTAATCGTATATATTTGATACAAACATATTCTGATCTTTCCTTTCCTTTTCCTTGTCTATTCCAAAATAATCATTTTCCCTTCTTTTATTTCCTTCACAATATAAATATCAAATAATCAAAGAACATCACAATTAATCAAGTTATAGACCTACATACTAATTTGATAAATAAGAATATAATGGAATTCAAAAACATACCTAACACAATTTTTTGGGCTTGATTTGAATTTATTTGATATCAAATCAAATTTCTCAATAATTTTTCTCTAATTTTTCTTTTATTTTTTCCCTTTTTTCTTCTTCTTCTCTTTCTCCTCTCATATCTTTCTTTTTCCTCTTCTTCTTTTCTTTCTTTCTCTCCTTTCTCCCTTATTTTCTTTCTCTTCTTCTCTTCCTTCTTCTCCTCTTTCTTCTTTTTTCGTCTATGTTTCCCTCTTTCAATCTCTCTTCTTTCTTTTCTTCTTTTCTTTCTACTTACATGATTTCCTATTTTTTTCTTCTTCTTCCTTTCCTCGCCTCTTTCTTCTTTTTTTCTTCTTCTCTTCCTTTCTCCCTTCTTTGTTCTCCGACAAGATCCCCTCCCTCTTTCCTTTTCTTTCCTCTTTCTTCTTATCCTTCTTGTTTTCTTCCGATCCATTTCTTTTCTTCTTATGTTTCTTCTTAGTCCTTGTAATTTTTTTATTCACAATTAGGTCCTCGAATAAAATTAAGGATATTATATTATGTAATATTCATCATTTTATCTACGGGCCTAATTGTAAATATATAAAGTATCATGGTCTAAAATGCAAAACGTCATCCACCGCTTCCCATCGCCTCTCTTCTCGTAACTGCCTCTCTCACGAGTACAAGAGAGGCAGATGAAGCGTGAGAAAGACATAGAAAGAGGCAAGCAAAGGAAAAGAGAAGGAAGGAGAAAGGAAAGAGAAAGAGAGGATCTTGGGGAAGGAGAGAAGGGGAAAAGGAAGGAGAGAGGAGAGGAGAGGAAAGGAAGAGAGAAAGATAGGGAGAGGCCTCGATTGTGAGAACAAAGGAGAGAAGGAAGATAAAAAGAAAAGAAGAAGAAGAAGAGAAGAGAAAAAGGAAGAGAAGAATAGAAAAGGAAGAAAAAACAAAAAAGAGGAGAAGGAAATTGGCTTTGGCATAGAGAAGAGAGAAAAAAACAAAGAAAGGGAATAAAGTAAAAGAGAAATTAGAGAAAATATATTGAGGATTTGATTTGATATCAGATGAATTCAGATCAAGCCCAAGAAAATTATATTAGGGAAAATGGTTATGTGGATAAAATAAGAAAAGAAAATGAAGTATCTGTTAGGACTCTAGCTAGGAGATTCCTAATTGAGAGGAACATTCATGTAAAACCTACCTAAGCCGACCCCTATTAAAGAGGTGAAGTGGTCGACTAGGGTTAGGAGGTTATTTCTTATAGAAGAATAAGAAGTTGTAAAGGAATAGGATTCTGGAGTATGAGTCATATTAGGAGTTGGTTAGAAGTAAGAGTCTTAAGTAAGAGTCATATTAGGAGTTAGGGTTTAGAAGCCCTATAAATAGTCATGTATTCCACCTCTTTTCAGAAGCAATAGATGAATTTTTTCTGCAGCCTTTGAGCAGCAACTTGGAGGGAGGAACCCCTATAGAGTTCCAAGGAGGCTGATTCCCTAAAGAGATCAACCCCAAATTTAGAATCTGCAAGGGTTCTAACACCTGGTATCAGAGCAGCGTTCTTGGCATCTCGCTGCCCTTCCACAGCCATCCATCAATCCTCCACAACCGCCCAAAGCATTTCCCATAATTGCTTAAGAGATCGTTGCCAAATTCCGCCGTCATCTCCACCACCACGAATCATCCTTTGATCTCCCCGTGAATTGCAACAGGTTCTGGTTTTCTACCTTACTGTAGCTGCAATTTAGTTATCCTTATTTGAAAATCTCAAAAAAATTATTCCTATATTGCTGCATAAACTTTTCGTCATAAAGTTTTCATCTCTACGACGAAAGATACATTGCAGAATTCCAACCGTATAGCATTGTCTGTTTGATCTTGCTACTGTGTTTTTTCTATCCAAATCTCTATGAAATTTTTATGACATCTTTGACACTTCCTAATAGCAGATTTTCCTTTGGTTTTGTCAAAAAATTCTCAATATAAACCATTGATATTTTACATCTAATCTGCTATACTTGAAAATCTGCACCGTAAAATTTCCGCCGCATAGCACTGTTTTTTTTTATCTTGATACTACGTTGTTTCTATCCAAATCTCTACGAAATTTTTATGATAGCTTTGACACTTCCTAACAATGGATTTCCCTTTGGTTTCATCAAAAAATTCTCAATATAAACCACTGATCTTTTACGTCCAATCTGCTATATCTAAAAATCTGTGCTGCAGAAAATTTCAACCGCATATTGTTGCCTTAACCCATCTATTTGCAATCTTTTTTGAATGAAATTTCTTATACACTTCATAGATCATCTTGACTTCCATCTAAGATTGATCTATTAAGAAAATTCATCTCTAAAAACGATTTTATGTTGCTGTAAATTTTCGTCATAACCCGCTGAAATTTTTCGACGAGAATTCTGCAATCGCAACTTGCACCCATTTCCTTGCTGTTATACTGCCGAAATTTTCTTGATTAAATTAGATATCCTTGCTGTCATATAAACTGTATTTTTGCTATCAATTCCCTCCTCTATTCTCTCAAGTTTTTGGTGGAAATTACGTCGAGAAACCGTTGTTTCTTCGACGACAATTCTACTCTTACAAGACAGCGCATACTTGCTGTAACTTCCACTGATTTCTATCAAACCTTTGCTACCATCTACCACAGATCCAAAACATTCATCCACAGCCCTAAAACTCCACCAAACCACACCCTCAAACTGCACCCAAAATAGCCACAAAACAATCCTAAACCGTAGCCTACATCCACCAATCCACCAACCCTTTTGACCATCACCTCTCTCAACCAATACATGCCTTTAACTCGACAACAAAAGAGAGATCTTAACATCACAGATTTGGCGGCATATACTATAGCATATGAGGAGGTAATCAATGCTAAATTTGAAGCCTTCGAGATGCGAATGAAGGATAAGATTCGGATGCTCTTTACCGAACTCAGATTGGGCCGACTACTAAGCCCGAAGAATTCACATCAAGGAGAGAGCTTTGCCCAATTACACCAAGCCCGAAGATATGACTTCCAAGAGAGGGGAAGCTCTATGACCAACCCCAACTATCCATGCATGAGAGTGTACTTCCCTAGATGGGAAGAAGGAGACCCAATTGGTTGGATCTCACGCGCGGAGTGATATTTTCGATACCATAAAACCGCGGATGCATCTATGGTGAAAATTACAGCTATACATCTTGAAGGGGATGCTATACAGTGGTTTGACTGGTTTGAACATACTTATGGAGTCCTTTCATGGTGACAATTCAAAAAAGGACTGCTGATCCGCTTCAGACCAACCGATTACGAGAATATTGACGGACAACTAGTAAAGATCCGACAAACCTCTACCATTCAAGAGTACCAAACCAGGTTTGAAAAGTTATCTAATCAAACTTATGATTGGTCTCAAAAACAGCTATTGAGGACCTTCATTGAGGGCTTGAAGCCGGAGATCCGAGAAGAAGTTAAAGTGCGATAACCATATACACTTATGGCAGCCATCTCTTTCGCACGACATCAAGAGGAGCAATTGAACCATGAAGCTCGGAGGACTAGGGTCGCTACTCAACCAGTAATATTGAAGCCCTTAGCCCCCCCTACTGTCGACCAAGTCCCTACACCAAAGAGGTTAACAAGAGAAGAGCTTCGGGAGCGATATGCGAAAGGGTTATGTTAGCATTGTGACGAGCCGTGAGTATCGCTGTAGTAAAGGGGGACTTCTTATGATTGAACCGATAGAAGAAGAGATCATTGAACATCCAAAAGATAGCCTTGAACATGAAGAAGAAGATGCAGAAGAAGAGCCACAACCAACTGAAGTTACGGTACATACACTAGCTGGCTACTCAAACCCGCAAACTATGAAAGTTGGAGGCCTTCTCAAACAACAACCGATCACTGTTCTCATCGACACAGGCAGCACTAATAACTTCCTAAACAGTAAGGTTGCTGTCCATATAAACTTACCTATTGAGAATTGTAGCAGGTTTGTCGTAAAGGTCGCTAACGGACGGATTTTGAAGTGTGATCATAGGTGCCCGCAGGTGAAACTGTTGCTGTAGGACCAAGAAATAATTGCAGATTTCTTCCTCCTCCCTCTTGATGATCATGAGGCCATACTCAGAATTAAATGGTTGATGACATTAGGTGATATTTCATGGAATTTTATACAACTAATTATAAAATTTTACAGTAAGGAGAAACAGGTGATACTGCACGGGAAACGTGAGGGCGACGTAAAGACGATTTGAACACAACAAATGGAGAAGGTTTTGCATAAAGCATGCAGCAGCTTTTTGGTACAACTTGAGCAGCAAACTAAGGGAGAGCCAACAAAATTTGAAGATCCAAATCTACTTCCTTTGCTTGCTGAATTTTCAGATATATTTGACGAACCGCGCAACCTACCTATTACCCGTTGGCATGATCATTGTATAACGATTCTTCCAGGCAAATCTCCAGCAAATGCTCAGCCATATCAGTATCCACATCTCCAGAAGGATGAAATAGAAAGGATTGTAAAAGAGATGCTCAAAACAGGAGTTACTCGGTCATGTTGCAGCCCCTACTCTTCACCGGTGCTCCTTATACGAAAGAAAGATGGAATATGGCGATTATGTGTTGATTACCGAGCTCTCAATGGCATAACCATCACGGATAAATACCCTATTCCAGTAGTAGATGAGTTGCTAAGGGAGCACAAATCTTCACAAAGTTGGACCTTCGATCCAAGTATCATAAAATATGAGTATGCGAAGAAGACATACCGAAAACCACCTTTTGAACACACAACAATCACTATGAATTTTTTGCTTTCTTCAAAAGAAGGTGAAATATCTTGGACATATCATATCAGAGGAAGGTGTGGCAGTAGACCCCTTCAAAATTGGAGCAATGCAAAACTGGCTTAACCTGAGGAACATAAAATTGCTACATGGCTTTCTAGGTTTAACAGGCTACTACTGCAAGTTCGTGAAAAACTATGGAGAGATCAGTGCACCACTTACTTCCTTACTGAAAAAAAATGTCTTCCAATGGTCGGACAGAGCCTCCGTTGCCTTCGACAAACTTAAGGCAGCCATGACGACGACGCCGGTGCTAACACTACCAAATTTCAGCCGACCCTTCATTATTGAGGCCGACGCATCTGGAGTCGGAATTAGAATCATTCTCATGCAAGATGGTCGACCACTCACATACACTAGTAAGGCATTATCTTCCTCCCATCAAAATAAGTCAACATATGATAAGGAGATGCTCGCCATTGTGCGCGCAGCAACGAGGTGGAGACCCTACTTGATTGACCGACGATTTCAAATTAAAACCGACCATAAAAGCCTCAAGTACTTTTTGGAGCGAAAAATATCATCCCCTGAGCAGCAAAAAAGGGTAATAAAACTTCTTTGATTTGATTATGAAATAACTTACAAAAAGGGGAAAGAGAATATTCTTGCAGATGCCCTTTCGCAGCTACCCGAGCAAGTTGAAGTTTCGGTCATTTCACTTCCGACCAGCGACTTTCTTAAGGATATTAAGATGGAATGGCAGGAAGATTCAGAGACTAGTAAGATTATAAAAAAATTGAAGGAAGCACCAAGCCCCATGGCTCATTACAATTGGGACTCAAAAGAATTACACTATAAGGGACGTATTGTGCTTATGATAAATTCTACTTATATCTTCACGAGCAGATTTTGGACAAAGTTATTCCATATGCAGGGTACTAAATTGAAAAGGAGTATGGCATATCACCTACAAACCAACGGCCAGACGAAAGTTGTAAATAGATGCTTGGAGACAGCCCAAAGCCACCCACCAAATATGACTACCCAAGGAGAACTTCAGACTCAGCCAAGTGCCATTATTGATTGACGGATCGTGACTCGACGACGACGATCCACTACTGAATTGCTAATACAATGGGCAAATCTACTAACAGAAGATGCCACTTAGGAGAACTATGATGACTTGAAGATCAAATTCCCAAAATTCATGAATCGTTAGCCTTGAGGACAAGGCTGATTTAAAGAGGACGGGTTTGTTATGACTCTAGCTAGGAGATTCCTAATTGAGAGGGACATTCATGTAAAACCTACCTAAGCCGACCCCTATTAAAGAGGTGAAGTGGCCGGCTAGGGTTAGGAGGTTATTTCTTATAGAAGAATAAGAAGTTGTAAAGGAATAGGAGTCTTGAGTAAGAGTCATATTAGGAGTTGGTTAGAAGTAGGAGTCTTAAGTAAGAGTCCTATTAGGAGTTAGAGTTTAGAAGCCCTATAAATAGTCATGTATTCCACCTCTTTTCAGAAGCAATAGATGAATCTTTTTTGCAGCCTTTGAGCAGCAACTTGAAGGGAGGAACCCCAATAGAGTTCTAAGGAGGCTGATCCCCTAAAGAGATCAACCCCAAGTTTAGAATCTGCATATCATTATAACACTTATTGTTTTATATGTATTTATTGATTTATATTATCTGAATTTATGTGAAAATATCTGTTCAATATTATATTTGAAAAGGATTAAAAAATATATGATTATTGTTGGTTTCAAATGAGATATCATTTCATAGGTTTTGAAATGATATGCAAAAAGGTTTATTGAAGCTCTTAGTTTTGTAAAAAAATAATTAATATATTATTTTTCATAAAATATAAAAATAATTTATTATTTTTCATAAAAAGGTCCAATTGACCCATAATTGAGTTGGCCCAATTCCAACCCAATTATGTGCTAACTACGAATTCTAAGATATTCACTAAGCTAAATAAGTCCGTAAGTCTAGGTTTCTTCCGGTGATCTTCCGACGAACTTCCGACGATCTCTCGGCAATGTTCTAACGGACTCCCGACAAGCTCCTGGACTTCACGACGATCTTCTTGGCGAGTTCCGACGAGCTTCGTTGGCAAGCTTTTGGATTTCTCGGTCAATTCCGACAGAACTTCAGACGAACTCCCAACGAAATCTTGTTCTTGACTCCGGGACTTCATTTTGCTTTATGTCTTGCTATCGTAGTTAATCTTGCACGCTTAAAACCCACTTCGATCTAGACAATTATTACAAAGCTTGAATCAAGTGTTGTCTAGCATGTCATTGGTTTATCGACGCTTCGTCCGATTATTCTGCGCATCGTCCTCTCTTGCGGCCTATTGCCCAATCGGTCAGTTGACCTCCGCAACTCCGATTTCCTTGGCGCAATTTTTTCTTTTCTTGGTCTGATGCCCAAACCCATAGCCCGAAGCCTATTGTCGATACGTCGATCGATCCTTCGGCTCGATATCCAATCGTCTGACATGTTTTTCTCTGGCCCAACATGATTCTTTCTGCTTTAATTGTCTCTATCTGATTTAAAGCTTCCTATATTACTCAAAACGCAGACCAAATCATAAACGCTATCAATTGGTTTCATCATCAAAATCTGAGATTCAACAAGTATTTCAAAAAGTTTAAATATTAAAAATTTAGAAAAGCATATCATTAGAATAGTTATTGTTTTATATGCATTTATTGATTTATATTATCTGAATTTATGTGAAAATATATGTTCAATATTATATTTGAAAAGGATTGAAAAATATATGATTATTGTTGGTTTCAAATGAAATATGATTTCATTAGTTTTGAAATGATACACAAAAAGGTTTATTGAAACTCTTAGTTTTGTAAAAAACTAATTGATATATTATTTTTCATAAAATGATAAATGAAAAGTTAGTATGATTATGATTTAGACCCGACAATGGGGGTTATACATTGGTTATATGTTTATAAAGTAATTTCTTCTAAAGGCCCTGACATAAGGAGATATGTGTTACTTACACCATGGGGTTAAAAATGATTCTGGACCTTAACACAAGGATATAATGTGGTTGTAGTCATTGATACTACTATGACTTCTGTTTTGACGTATATAGTTTAGCTATATTTATATTAATGATAGTCTTTGCACAAGAAATTTTCATACTTTGATATGTGACATTAACTATACTTCTACTTTCATTATGAAAATATATTTTAATATATTTTAATTCGAAAAATATTGCAAGCATTTTGTGTGATTTAAAATACATGTATGTTTTTATGAAAAGTATTTAAGTATTTTATGTTAATAAGTTATGATTTTGAAATACAAATAAAGTTTAAATTTTTTATAAATTATATGAGCATAACGAAAGTATTTGACGTATCCATGCATATTCCAAAAGTATGTATTGAATGTATAAAGAATTAATGTATTCTAAAAAATGCTTATTTATGATAAGTTTTGGCTAGTATGTGAATCACAATGCTCGTTGAGTTGTGGTTTGCTCATATGATTATTTCTAATTTTTTATATTTGAGTAGCTCATTTTGGATATGAAAGAAAGAATGATTTAAGTTTTGAGCTATTGTACATTTAAATTATTTTGTATATATGTTATTTGGATTTGAATGTTTTGAATTCTTAAGGATCTGTTGAATCTATTAAAATGTCATGTGGGTGGTTTGAATTATGTATTTAAATGTACTATTAAAGTTATTTGTTCTAGTTATGGACTTGCATTCCTATAGGGGAAACCTATAGGATTGTGACGTTATACTGTCCCTGACTTTTCGCTGCTGGGGGCATTACATCATGAGTTAAATTACAATGGTTTCTTGTAACTCCCTAATATCCGATAACCTTTGTGTAATTCTAATCTTAACCTCGCATGCTGCTACCTCTATTTCTAGGTTATAGCAATCATCACAATTTAAACACAGATAGTCTTGTCACTTAGCAAATTGTTTCTAGGACTGTCAGCTATCTCGACTCTGTGATTCTTCATTTGTGATTCCATAATACATTAGGCTTGTCTCAGTTTTACTTGTGATTCCATAATTCATTTTCATATGTTCTACTTGTATAGTCTTCTTCCAGTCAAGTCTTGCTTAATTTATGCATAAATTTTATCTTCATTTGAATTTCTTGAAAACTGCATAGCCAATAACTTACAAAATATGGAACAAGAACAAAATTCTACAATTTAATTAGGACAAGAAAAATCACACCAAAAGGTTGCAATCCTTATAATAAATGCAATCCTTATAAGAAACCATGACATACCAGGAAGCACCGTAGTACACGACAGCCTGCAAAAGGATACCAAAGATTTGGCATTACAGTTCGGTAAAATCTCATCTCTTCCACTTCAAAATCTAACAACATGTATGAACAAGATAAAAAGAAGAGTTTTTTTTTTTTTTTTTGGTTTACTGACAGAATTCTTGGAGGATTTAATGGTTTGCAAGGAGTCTTTGAGACGAGCATCGCTGGAGGCGCTGCTGAGGTTACCATGGCGATTGGTTGGGAGTCTTAGACCGGTTTCTTCCTCTCCACTGTCCTTCTGCAACTCGCCCTTTCCTTCTTCCACCATCTCTCTTAGAGTTCCCAGGACAGCAGAGGAAGAGGGCAGCTCGGCGGTGTAAGAAAGGAAAATTGAAGCAAAGCACGGCGCCGACGATAGAGGAGGGCGAGGGAGATCTGGAGAGGCGAGGGAGATATGGACTGCCGACCAAGGACGGAGAGAAAGGTGGGGTTTTTCAAGGATTAAGCACATCCAACGTTTGGGCCTTACATGATCGCTGCGGCCCGGCCCAGCCCAACAAGAACGGATAAGAGAACCATATGGCATCGTGCCCTTTGCGGATCGAGGAGCAAGGGAATGGCTACTACAGTTACGGTGTCTAGCTTCAAGTTTCCATCGTCTTCCGGTCGATCCTACAATACCCCAGAAAACATTACCTCTGTAATCGCCTCCGCCTATGCTTCCACTTCGCTTGTCTCTTTGCCAAAAGTAAGCACCTCAGCTGCCTCCTTGAGAAGGCGCAGGAACTTACCAGGAGCGTCCTCGGAAGGTGATCCAATTCTTGAAACTGACTTGAAATTGCTGATAGACAGTATAAAATGCTTAAGCTCGAGTTACATTAAGTCCTTATAGATTAACTCAAATCTTCTTCCACTTCCGATGTGGAACCAAATTGAAGTATTACACAAGTAGCAGTAGATGGGGATATTACTTTGACAATGCTACTAGGACTTGTGAGCAGAATTGGAAACTAATTGAGTCCTAGTGACAAATAGGTTATGTTGCAAAGAAAACTACTCTGAAAGAGTGAAGGAGAAGGGTTCAGGATTCTTTGGAACAATAAGTTATAAGGTAGATTTTTCAATATGTAGTTGTGCAGTTCTACCGTTTGCAGTCGATTGCGAAGAGGCCATGACGATTAGTTGCAAGTTATTCGCATGTTATTAAGATGGTAGGTCTTGTTGTTATTGCTTCAACTTCTAACATAGTACTTAACAAGCAAATTGAATATGGGATGATATGTGGAAACACTAAATATCTGTTAAATGCTTGTCCAAGAAAGTATGGTCATCACATATTGCTGGAGTAAATGTGTGGCCAAAATGAACTAACTTAACTCGAAACAACTTATACAGCGGAGTGTTTTATAAAACATTTGAGACTATGAGAACTGATACTTCCAAGACCTTTATGAATTATGATGTAAATGTGTTTAAACTACCTTATTAGGAAAACATAACAGCAATGTTAAAAAACACTCAGTTTATTTTCTAAAATTAAGTCAGAACACTTTCTTAGAAAAATACTCGGTTTGGTTTTTTCTCTGTAAAACTCTATTGCTCTTTAACCATCGGATGAAATGCTTTTTTGTCATTCATCCAAATTAGAAGACACAAACCAAGTTAATTCTCTTTACCATGGAAGAAGCACATCATAGTTGGACACCAAGGTGGATACTGCCGGATGGCAGGTTGCCGAGGTGATCTCACATGGCATGGTGAGGAAACTAAACATGTAAATCAGAAGGGAAATTGGGAATGTTTCCAGTAGGATCCTTTAACGCTCAAGTAACCGTTACATGAGATAAAGAATGCTAAAAGTGAGGAGAGAGGAAATAATCCTTTTTATCGGAGGAGGTCCCCTTTATAGTGTTGAAAGTTGAAACCCCTAATAGTTTGTCTGTCAGAGAGATTCTCTGTATGTGGACTGATGTGGGGTATATTTCATTTTGGTTTGGCAATGACATGGTGGATCAGTTGATTGTAAGAAAAATTGTTTTTGTTGTAACCACACATCTGAAGTGGCATTAGATCCACATGTCGCTTTGTGGTTGGCAATATTTGATGTACCACTTGAAACAGTATGAAACGGGCGGTCACCGATACGCAGACCAGCTTGTTTTGGACAGTGCATGGGAAAAGGGTCAAGTATCAGCCAGCACAGGTGATGTATTCACCAATACGGTCAAAACTCATTCTGTAACAGTCGATACAGGTTGGTATCTGTCGGAATTTGACCAATACCAACCTAAATCGATCAAGTTTAACCCCAACGATCAAATTGACCATTGGGACCTCTTTTGGGGCTTTAAGTCCCCTCCTTCCCCCTCTTTCACTCACTCTCATTTACTCATTTTCTCTCCTCATTCTCACTCTTTCTTACTCTTCGCTTCTAACTAAAGTTCCTTATAGGTGATTAGTGCTAATCAAGCTATTGATTTGGATAAAAGAGGGATCCAAACTTGGGATCTAATGAAATTTCTATCCAATTTAAAGGAATTTAGCTTCTTTCTATGTTTTATTTATCATTTCATATAATTAGAGGCATATTAATGTATATTTACAAAGATTAAATATGATTGGGCCCAAATTCGGGGTATTTAGGGTTAATCACAACCTTATGCTTTTTTTTATGCTCCATATACACTATATTCTTAATTAAATATAATAAAATTACAATTAAATTAGGATAAAAAACCTAAAAAAAGATGTTTTGTGAATTTCTGGCCATTTTCAGCCTTTTTCCAAAAATCTGGCATATCGACATATTGCTAGTACCAACGGTATGTACCAATCTGCCTCCACCAGTCAGCACGAAATAGCGGTCCGTGGTGGTTGGTGCGACTCATGGTATCTATTTTCTCTCACATCACCATCATACTTGCAGTGGTCTTGATCACATCTCACTATGACCAACACTATCTATTACTGATAATCTAGCTAACAATCTTCCTTGCTAACATTTCTTTTAATATTCAAATTCTAAGATATCAACAATTACGAATCCAGCATGGGTTTGATAAAGTGTCAATATTGTTGTTGCCTTTCAACAGTGATTTAATAGGTGCTCGGGCGCTCGCCTAGGCGCTCAAGCAAGGCGAGGCGAGGCTCGAGCGCCTCGCTTCATGTCCAGGCGCCTCGCTTTAAAGAGGCGCCACCTAGGCGCTCACCTGAACCCAGGCGTCGGGCGCTTCGGGCAAGCGCCTGGGTTAAACCAGGCAACCGAACCAGATTTTTAGGTCTTGTCGGTCTTCGGTGCTTTAGTTGGTTCAATCGAACCAACTAAATTAGTGATATTAGGCTCCCTCTCGCGATTTCCCCGATTTCCCCAACCCAAACTATCACGGACAAACTTCTAAACAAGATGTTTGATGTAATGCTTATGTATGTCCGTGTCTTTTGGTATGTTCATGCTCTGCACAGCATGTAGAGGGACGGCCGAAGGCTTAATAGTCCCATTTTAGTTAGGTTGGTGGTCGCTTTAGGCTTGTAAATAAAGGTTGTGTCATGTAGACACGTGTGAAAGATTTTCGGTTTATAATGGACCATTCTACCCTTTGTTGTACAACTGTTCAGAGCTTATAAAGTATGTTTGTAATTTGCATTGTCTATAAAGTGTTTTTCGGAGATGTTTGCTTGTGGATCCCGAGTGAGGCTTTTTCTCTATCCTGTTCTTTCTTTTGTGGGTCCTAAGGGACCATGGGAGGCTTCGGGAGGCTGACCTTTGCGGACGGACACGCAAGAGTGCCACACGACTTAGGCAAAACCAGCTAAGTTCATGACAGATGGTATCAGAGCGGGACAAACACTCATAGAAACACTTAGCATGCAAACGTGGGGGACCTAGCTGGGCTGCGTTGAGGGCAGTCAGCACACGTGCGACCGTTTGGGTGAAAACGGGCATGGAAATGTAGGGAAAATGAGTCGCTCAGAGGAGCGGGCATCTGAGATTAACATTCAGAGGAATGACCAACCCTTTGCGCAAGAGGCACCACGAGAACAGAAAAGCTTGGAAGAATGTGAAGCACACAAAGGTTGGGATGGCTGAGTTTGAGTTACGGCTCAACGTTGACAACCATACTTGATGGTGCTCAAGGCAAGTGAGGCACTTGATAAAGGATGAGACCATCCAAGGTGGAATGAGTTGCTCAGCGACCGAAAGGGTTATGCAAAGCTCATAGAGGTGAGGGGAATTGCTAACTCAAAGAATTCGGTACTCATGCATGGGCTTGTATGCGGACGATGGAATATTCGCGGCCATCCCAAGGCGACCGAAACTCGGTGCCATGGAGCATTGAAACTTTCTCTTCGGCATGTGAAGGATACGTCCGTAGGAGGCTGAAGTGTGTAACGAGTTCAGCATGTTGCTAGGCTTTGAGTGGTGCAGCGGGGGCTGTATTGACGTGGAGTCGCAATCTAGCAAGTGTGTTTGCAGGAGCCAGAACAATGCACATTTTGTTCAGCAGATCGGAGTAGTCCAAGGGGATGGTGGTCTCCGAAACGAAGAGAGATGTTGCTCCAACGGGACAGTTATCCATGAGGGATATGTCCTGGCTCTCCAGAGGGAGAATCATGTGGGACGGACCTCACAAGTTAAAGAGGAGTACCTCAACAAACAATAACTCCACGGAGCTCAATGGACTGAGCAAGCGGCGAGGAGTCGTCGCATGATCTTGCTTGAGAGAATGCATTGGTGGATGCATTGCGAGATCAAGTGGGGGAGCGACCCAAAGCAACACAAATGAAGGCACACTTGGAGTCGATATGGAGATCGGACTCAAGAGAGGGCTGACCCGTGAATAGTGGGCGCGAGGGCCACCATCAACTCAATGCAAAAACGAGGAGCGGAGCAACTTGGGTGTAATTTGGCGAAGTACCCAAGCCGCATGAAGGGAGCCAGAATAGAAGATGGCACATGGAGCGGAGGCATAATGCTTTCCTTGGACAGAGGTCAAGGACATGAACTCTTGCAGAGGCAAGAGCAGGATCATGTTGTTCCATGGGTCATTCATTCTGACGGAGCGGACTCATCTTGCATGGTGTCAAAGGCGACTCAATTTGTGGAGGCGAAGTTGGGTTCAGAAGGCCTTAGCACGGGGCAAGAGGACGCAGAGGCGGGTACTCTTGAAGAATATGCCACAGTGTTGTCATTCAAGTTGCTATAAAGGAAGCGGTGCGCAGCGAAGATTGTGCTGGTAGGGGTAGAGGTCCAGGATTCAGACAATGGTGCACTAATTGCAGCGAAGTCGGGGGACTTCGGGAGCTACTAGGCGACGGACTGTCCTAGAGTGGTGCTTCATCTAGGTGTGACCCAAGAGTGGGTGGATGAAGGTCGATTGCCAAAGGAGCGAACAAAATCGAAGATGGAAGAGACCCTGCGATGTATTGGTAGAGACCACACATGAAGGGTTCACAATTCGAGTTCATCCCACAAGGATCAGAATGTAACAGAGATGTCACCAGGAGGCGACATGGTGCAGCGGATCGTGGTGGAACAGTTCGTGGCAATGCGATATACACAATCTAGTCCCGTGAGGGACTAGATCATACGGAGGTATATTCGGGAGCTACTGGAAGCTTCACTTCGGTGAACAACACGACGGCAAGAAGGGCTATGGATTCAAGGAGTGAAGGCCATGGTATCGCAGAGGCGGGTCTTCCGTGCGTGCATCGAATTTTGCATCGGATGAAAACCTTGGTCATCAGCATATGGGGGCTGGGTTCCACCAAGGGAAAAGTTCGAATGCAAGTACTAGTGAGTCCCATAGGAGGGACTTGATCATGCAGAGGTATGATTGAAGCAGTTGGAGAGTTGGATTGCTCCAGAGCCTTTATTCGCTTAAGGGTGCCCGATAAGTCAGAGGACAAGGTCGAGTAAGCGAACGTTGCTACCAAGGAAGCTAAGGAGAACAGAATCGGTGCAAACCCTACAACGTGATGGCAGAGGCCATGCATGGGAGTTGCAGTCTGTCTTTCCATCGACCAAAAGGAGCTGCTTGGAGAACACAGAGGTGTTGAAGTAGGGGGTCGAAAGGGGCGAGGAAGCGACGACGAGTCCAGAGGGACTTAACTATCCAAAATCAAGCATCAGTTAGAATGGAGGTGGACTCGGAGGAGTGCCACAGAGGAATATCTACTGATTGTGAAGAAAAGGGATGCAGATGCGAGGCGACGGATAGTAGTACTATGGGCATGGCAGCGCCATAGTACCGCAGAGGCGGGACTTCCGTAAAAGTCATTGATCCCTTGCTCTCATGGAGGGAGAGCAATTGGTCGTGAAAGGGGCCGAGGAGGTGGAACATGCAGAGGCAAACTCCAAGTACCGAGACAAGCCTGAAGGGCAAAGGCCAAGGAACTTCGTAAGACCGGTGTCAATGAGTTTCTCATCAAGATAACCAAAAGTGAAGGACTTCGAGTCATGCAAGAGTGCACGACCAAGGAACGAAGCAGGCAGTACGCGGTGTTGTACCTTCGCTACTCAGGGGAGTAGGCGGCAGGGTTGATGGAGAAGACGGTACAATCCCAGAGGCGACCAAATCTATTAGAGAATTACTCCAAGTTGGGGTGAAAACTTCCTGCATTCCAGAAGTTCGATGGCATTGAGAAGGTGAATCACAGTAGCTAACTCAACGCAAGGAGTGCAAATACTTAAAGTGCTTCAGAAGTGTAAGCAAAGAGCAGGCGAAGGCCAGTAACCAGCTCGATGCATGGAGTACAACCTCGAGGAGGCGGGCGAAGTCAAGTAACCTTTGCCTTCTCAACTCTTAAGAGAATGAGCGAAATCGAGTACCCCAATTCTCTTATCTATCCAGCAGAGGAGCTCTGCATATGTTCAAAGACCCTTCGAAAATAATGGAAGACAACAGTTGTCAAATCCTCACCAACGGTGATCAGTGTTACTAAGAGTAGATTGTCCGCTTCATTTCCCAACGAAATGCCAATCGAAAGCGGAAGTGATGCGAACTTACTTGGATGTGACAACTAAGTGAAAGAAGAGTCAATGAGCAAATTTTGTGGAGGAAGGACCCAAAACTTCATAAGTTTGCGAGACGATGCTCGTTAAAGCTCCAACAAGCATCCACCCAATTCAAGCAGCATGAGGCATTTGAGAGACAGGCATAGTAAGGATGGTCTTTTCCTTCATCTGGAGGATCCACAGGAACCAACAGGGATCAACACAACTCAGCCAACCCCACACTAGAGAGAGTCATTGGCGAGTTGAAGCAGCATGGTGGATCAAAGGTTCGACTACTCAAAAACAGTAGCGGAGAGCAGTTGGGAGCCAAGAGACGCATTGTAGTTGGAGCAAAAGATTGAAAACTCAGTAAAGGCGAGGAGTTGCAGTGTCGACAAAGGCTTCGACGAGGACGTCGAAGGAATAAGTGGGGGAGAATGTCACGGACAAACTTCTAAAAGGATATTTGATGTAATGCTTATGTATGTCCGTGTCTTTTGGTATGTTCATACTCTGCACAGCATGTAGAGGGACGGCCGAAGGCTTAATAGTCTCATTTTAGTTAGGTTGGTGGTCGCTTTAAGCTTGTAAATAAAGGTTGTGTCATGTGGACACGTGTGAGAGATTTTCGGTCTGTAATGGATCATTCTACCCTTTGTTGTGCAACTGTTCAGAGCTTGTAAAGTCTATTTGTAATTTGTATTGTCTATAAAGTGTTTTTCGAAGATGTTTGCTTGTGGATCCCGAGTGAGGCGTTTTCTCTGCCCTGTTCTCTCTTTTGTGGGTCCTAAGGGACCATGGGAGGCTTCGGGAGGCTGACCTTTGCGGACGGATACGCAAGGGTGCCGCACGACTTAGGCAAAACCAGCTAAGTCCGTGACAAAACACTCGCGATTTTATCGCCAAAATTTCTTCGACGCTGTCGCTTCTCTCTGCTACCGTTGCCTCTATCGCTGCTCGCCGCTACTGTCGCTACTCGCCGCTGCCACAATCACTGCTTGTCGGCTGCTTGTCGTTGCCACAATCGTTGCTCGCCGCTGTTGTCATCGCTCGCCGCTACTGTAGTCGCTCCCATTGTCGCTTGTCGTGAGAAGCCGCTCCCGCTGTCGCCGCCGCTCGCCACTCCTACTCCAACTACGGCTGCCGCTTGCTACCACTGTCGTTGCCTCAGTAGCCTTGGTCTTCTCACACTCTTCTCACCATACTGTTAACAGTATATTAACAGTATACTGCTAACTGTATACTAATAATAGTATTTTTATTTATTATATTAATAATATATTATTTTGATTTTAATACTATTAATTTTTATTTACTTAATAGTATTTTATATTTAAAAATAAAAAAATATATTTTTATGATTTATTTATTTATTATGATTTTGTACCTGATTTTCTTAATTTAATAGCATATTTTTTATTTAAATAATTATATTTATTAATTATATTATATATTTTTATATTTTAGCGTCTCGCTTCGCTCGGGCGAGCGTCTAGCGCCTAGGGCGTTCTTGGACCTTGTCGTCTTTTGATGCCTAACGCTTTTTAAATCACTGTCTTTCAGTTAAATTTACTAATGGTTGCTAAATGGTGACTATATGAAACATATATAGAGCTTATTTATGAACGATGATAACTGCGTAAAGTTGCTAGAGAAAGATAATCCTACATTTTATACTACTTAGTAAAAAAAAGATGATCATCAGTGTGTGCTGTTTTTTGTCCTATTATCTGCTAAATTGTTGGGAACTATTGCTTATTGCTTTACATTTATGCCCTTTTTAGTGATTTATCTTGATCTATTGTAATGATACTTTTCAGCATTGCAGGTATTCCTACTGAATTAGCTGAAGACCCCAAATTTGTTCCTTTAAATGCTGATGACCCTATCTATGGTCCACCAGTAAGTTTCCAGTAGATCCAGTGATGAATAATTAAATAGGACTTCAATTTAGAAAGAAATATATTGGAGAGTTCCATCCCCTCCTTTTTCTTTTTCCTTGCCTCATTGCAATAATTGCTTTTCATGTGTCAGGATTCTTGGGTTAAAACTTTTGAAGCATGAGGAAGTTATATTTTGCTACAAGCTAACACTTTATTTGGAACTATTTATCTTGGTTTTGGATAGTGTCAGTTTCAATGTTAAAATCATTCATCTGTTTCTTTTGTTAACACATGCTGATGATTATTTTGCTTATACATGTTTTTGCGAACCAAAAAAAGCATATGATAGAGATTTCTTCCCTAATATTTAAAAAGAAACATGATCAGTTTTGAAAAGGTTTTTTATTATTTTTTTAACTGATATTGTTGGTTAGGACTTAGTATAGATCTTTGTTATCTCATACATTCACAGGAAATTTGATTTACTATTAGAAAATCCTCACTGAATTTCTCAGTTTTTGGAATCTTAACACTTTGGTTAGATTCTTTTCCTTGTCTAGGCTTTACTGCTTATGGGATTTGAAGAAGATGAAATGGAAAAGGTATTCATCTTCCTCAGCTCTCTCTTTAGAGTTCAAGTATCATGCAAGAAAGAGGACTTGTTATAAAAGATGCTCTTGTGGGTTGCTTAAGGCCTTGTTCAGTTTCACTTTTTATAAAAGAGGACTTGTTCCTTTTTTATGCTTTTTCAACCCAAGGCTACTCCATTTTTCCTTTGCTAAATTTATCATTCCCTGGTGACTTCACTTGCCCATAATCTACATTCCATTCTGATGCAGATTCAAATGCTTCTAAAAGAGCTTGATGGTGAATTTTTGAAGGTAATTCTGAACAACATCAGTTTCTTACTCTTCTTTTTCTTTTTGCCTTTTCTTTGTTTCTTTCTTTTCTCAAGGGCAAATGTATGTGAGCTCATTTGTTGCATTAGTGCATTTATATGTTAGGTTGAATTATTCGTTGCCCAGTGACCATATAATTAAAAAAATGACATATCCAATGCACAAGGCTTTCACCAATGTAATGGGAGGGTCAATGTATGTAGGCCTTACCTCTGAATATAGAGAGGTCGTTTCTGTGATTCGAAACCTTGTCTCCGAGGTCATAAAATGACCACATAATTGGCCTAAAGCAATCCAATTTCACAACTAAAAAGCATGTTTGTTATGACAAAGGTTACTTTAGGTAGGACTATATATGCCACCGAAGAAGCCCTCTCTATTGCCATAACTGATACAAGGTGGCTACTTCACTACTTCTTGGACTAAAGTTTTATGTGCCATCTGTTATCCCTTTCAAATTCCATTTACTTTCCATCAAAGTGTGCATTTAAACCTTGATGTGAGAGTCTCATCTGTATCAATTATCAAGGAGAAAGATAAATCAACATTTCTAATTAAAGAGTCCATACAAAAGGAAAACTACAGATTCCACAAACAGTGATGAAATTTGAATATTAATTATTAAATTCCATTATATGTTGAATATTTGTTTGTAACTTGAGTATCACAAATATTTTCGTTGGGAATTTTCCTATTGATATGTGGACTTATCATCAAGCTGTATAAAGGGACATCTATCCAACCAAACTAGTGCATTTATAGATACTGCCAGGCAGACACAAAGATACAATATAACAGCACAATAGTTCAACCCCTTTTCCCATCCATAGTGCAGTCAGAAGATATTACTTTCTGGCAACACCATAATTTATAAAAATATAGTTCACAAAATTAGGTTTCTACTCTCTTAGAACAAAGGTTAAATTCACTAAATGAATGGCTTCATACGAGTAACTATACTTACTGATAGCTTAGTAGGATTTACATTCTGTTTAATGTTTTCGATTCATTGTGCTAATCCAGATATTGGTTTCTTCTTCTTTGTAACAGGTTATTTATTGTACAGAGGATATGATTAAGCAGACAGTTTGGGATGCAATGCACACTGAACAGATCAATTTAGTAGATGTTAAGGTCAATTCCCTGACAAATTGTAATACAATTATCATTGATTTATGTTTGCCATTTTCATTATGTTTACTCATTCAGCAACAACACCAATTATTTAGGGGAGAACACCAAATGGTTTATAGCCTAATACAAATGTTTAAGCACCAGTATAACTTAAAAGCTAGTTCAAGATCTTATACT
This sequence comes from Musa acuminata AAA Group, assembly GCF_036884655.1. Classification (NCBI taxonomy): domain Eukaryota; kingdom Viridiplantae; phylum Streptophyta; class Magnoliopsida; order Zingiberales; family Musaceae; genus Musa; species Musa acuminata. The sequence continues at coordinate 37,057,529 of NC_088353.1, forward strand.
CATGCTTCTTCTCTTACTCTAGATGGAACTCTCCTTTCCTCCCATCCTTGATACTCATAATGACTCCTCTACCTAGTATCTTTTTAAAACTGAAGTGAACCCCATGTCTTTCTTTATCAGAAAGTGCTTACTTGTTTACAGTTCACCTAATATATTAGGTTATAGACCAATATTATGTTCTGGTCTCTGCTTAAATAATTTCTTGGCAATATAATACTAATTTTTGTTCTCCTAGAATGTCCCTCTGACTTGAACATGTTCCCCACAATAATTAGTTGTCACATTCTATTATCATTTCCACTTGCAAGTAGGCATGTGATCTCCCATTTATTCATGAACCACATGTTATCAACTTAACTTTGTATTTGATATACAGAAAGTCAACCAAATTTACGTAAATTATTTCACGCCATTCTCTGTGTTATAGAGAAGCATACACTTTTTACTGCTTTAGTTAGAACATATGCTTCAACTTGTTCATCCATAGTACCACTGGCCATCCCAGTCGGACTCAATGCACTTGTTTTTGATATTGTATAAGTGCACCAAATGTGCTAAGTCATTAAATAAGGTTTTTATTTGAAGCTTTTAGGTCATGAGCAATACCAAATTTCACCTGTTTTCTTTCCTGGGGAACAATTGGACCTTTACTTCTGTACTTTATTTACCAATCTGATACTGCCATTCTCATGTCTTTAACAATTCAGAAGTTACATGACACACAAGGAAACAAATATATATATATATATATATATATATATATATATCAAGAGCACTGTGATTCCATTCGGTTTTTGTTTCTTATGACTAAATGTGATATTAGGTGCTTCCTACCAAACTGTAAATTTTCCTAGAGATTATGTTCCTAATGATTATGTCTAGGTTATCTTTTTGAATGAATTGTAGTATTTTACCTTTCAAATGGCCTTTGTACTTTCCCATTTGTGAATACAGTTATACCAAGTGCCAATGGTAAACATGATTTCTTGATATCTAATGTTGTGTCTTATTGTTGTTCCCATTATGTCCTATGTTCTCTTCATCATGTATGAGATTTAACATTCTTGATTACCCTTGAAAAGAAGAGACTTTACTTTCACGATTTTGTGAAAGGTGTGGACTATATTTGTTTTTTTTTATAAAGAATGCTTCTGAATTTCTGTTATAACTTCTTTTCTCTCCACTGCAGATTGCGAAATCTTTACCCAGATTATGCATTTTGTCAGGACTAAGTGGTGAGGAGATGATAATGTTTATTGATGCATTTCCAGAAACTGGTATGTAATCAAGACTCGAGTCCTTGAATGTGCATAAAATAATCTCTTCAAAAGATGCATTGCTACGTCCCAGCTACTCTATGTTCCAATTTCTTTTGCCTGTATCCTATTTTTAGATACAAATATAAATAAAATTTCCAACTTCTGGAATGTAGTCTTACCACAGATCAAGATGACATTCGAAAAATTCAATATTTTGTTCTTGTAATGCACAGAACTGAAACCAATTAACTATAACTTTGTACAAAATAGATTACATGGAATTTGCGGAACACCAAATTTTGGTACAATTTGTTCACTCTATGAAGAAGATTAAGAAGAGGTTACAAAGATCTTTGTGACAGGTACCAAGAACAGAGTTTCAACTCTAGAACTATTAATTTTTATTTTCTACTGTTAGTGGGTTTGCTAATAACAATCTCTTGCTACAGAGGTGAAATTGAAAGCCAGGAAGGAAATCAATCTAATGGGACAAAATTTGTTAATGCATAACCATTAGAATCTCTAGATTTGTGGGAGGAACTTCTTAGGTTTGACTCTCCACCAGTATCATCAATAATGATCCCTCACTGTTCCAACAGGTTCAGATCTGCAATAGTCAAATAATCCCTCTATTATTGTTGATTGAATAGGTTGTTGTGATTCAATAGGCAGTTTGCTCATTAAACGCTTACACATTATGCAAGATATTAACTTCACTACCAACACATACTGTTGCTTCTCTTCAGGATTGCAACCGGCGGTTTTTGCAGCCCTCGTTCCTAACAGCGCAGATAAACTTCTTGGAGATGTTATCGACGAAATTATGGGGGATCATGAAATGATGGTTTGTTTCTGGACTTTTTCTCTGATTTGTACATCTAAATTTGCATACCTCCTAAACAGTTTGCAGTCAGGAAAACAATCAAGTTAGTTCCTGCAACCATCGCAAGCTTGTACGGCACAAATTGATGTCGAGGTTGATGGAGCTATAGATGGAAGAGCTTCAGGGCAGAGCGGGACTTCATCCTGAACTTTTGTAGTGATCCAGTAGATAGTAAATACACTTCTGGAGCAAACTAAAGCTGTACACATTCTCATGCATTCTGATGCATGAGGACTCATGGCACTTATGATGTGCTTGTTAAAATGTCAATAAGGGTTGCCCTCACACAAATTTGTGTGCACCATCATCACTAAGGCAAGTATTGTAGAGTAAAACCTGGGCCTTTGAGCTTGCCATGATCTCAATGTTGTTACAATAGCTCGATGGTTGTTAATGCTAAACAGCTTGAGTTCAAGCTTGTGTTTGACTCCAGTTCAGCTCCACAGGTCTGAAATATTATTATTATTATTATTATTTTCTTTCTCTATATTTTAACTATTGCTATGTTGTTGAGATTTTTTTTAATTAAAAAAAATTTCACTACATCAAATGATGTATATGGCGTTCACACTATCACGTATTTAGTTGGTTTTAACTTAGATCGTGAGGTATTATTCGTTTGTAAAAATCAATCTCTCGAAATATCGTATGATCTCTTAAGACATATAAAAGAGAAAACGGGTTAAAAAAAGTGTGGATTCACATATAATTATTTCAGTAAACACTTCATATCTAATGTAAATTATAAATATGCTTCAAAATTTTCAGAAGTGTTTATATAATACAATATTTATGTGCAAATCTAAGACGATCATCAAAATCAAAGATATAGTGCGTATGAACAAAATAAAAAAACATTGTTCATATGGTCACAAGTTGCTATAATGGCTCTCAATTGAATTAATTGGTAGGGCATTAAGGGAAGAGAAGAATGTCACATCTATCTATCAGTCAGTGCATGTAGTTAGTCTGAGAGTGCAAACAAAGTTTTCTCTACCAAGCAATGATTAGCCAAATCACAAGCTTTTAGAGGTGGTGGGGATTCATTGAAAAACCATTAGTTCCATCACTTGTGACTCTGTCAGATCCAAAGTTTTAGAGGTGGTGGGGATTCACTGTAGAATCATTAGTTCCATCACCTCTGACACTATGTCAGATCCACTGTAGAGCAGCTTTTCTCCTTCTGCCTTTGTGATCATCTTCTACTTCACTTTCTTTTATTCTTTTTCAGATTATATTATGTTCGTCTTTAAAAACGAAATATATGTTCACCAACATAAAGTTCAGATTGGATACAAATAAGGGTAAGCGTTATGGTTAATAATGAAATCCAAAGAAAATAATTATATTTAATATATTGTCTAATTGGTAAAGTCGATTCTTTTTTCAATAATATTAAAATGCACCTCAAACTATACATACAATTTTTTTCGATGAAAATAATGTGGAAAAATACTACAATTTGTATTTTAATTATTTGTGATGGGCCACGTCACCCCTGACAAGAACAAGGGTGACGCAGTCCGGCTGGATGCGTAATTCTTTCTCCGTCGCAACTGAAGATATTCCATTCCCCACGATTTCGGTACGTATACAACCCGTCACCTCCCTCACCTCCGGCTCCTTTCGGCCACCGTCACTACCTCCACCTCCCCCTTTGATAGGAGAGGCGGAGGTCCTAAAAGCGCGATCTTTCCTGATAATACCAACATTCCCGGGGGCGGGGGTCCTTCTCGCGGATCTCGCTCTCGCCGACTCCTCTTCCCTACCTTCTCCGCTGTCGCCGGACATGTTGCCGTACGCGACGTTGGAGGATTCGGAGGCGGCGCTAGGGCGGAGCCTCACCGCCGCGGAGGCTCTATGGTTCCGCTATTCCGCCCGGATGCCCGACTACCTCCTCTACTGCCACAACATCCTCTTCCTGCTCGTCATCTTCAGCCTCGCCCCCCTCCCGCTTACCTTGATCGAGCTCTGCCTCCCCGCCGCCGTCTCCCCCTACAAGCTCCAGCCCAAGGTCCGCCTCCCGGCCGCCTCCTTCTTCCGATGCTACAAGGATGTCATGCGCGTCTTCATCTTCATCGTCGGCCCGCTCCAACTCTCCTCCTACCCAACCGTGAAGGTCCCTTCTCGATTCCTTCCCCTTGTCGTCCAGAGCTAGGGTTAGGACCACCCGGAAAAGAACAAACACTTCTTGATTCCGTTCTTTCATTCGACATTTCTGTTCATCTGATATTTTGGCCCGCCTCCTCAAAATGATTGTTTTCCTTATCACATTGCTTTATCAAAAGCCTTTTTTTGGTCTTTTTTTTACTTCTTTACCTACTTTTTTCGTCAATATGTTCTGCTTCGTCGAAAAGATCGTCTTTTATTGCATTGGTTGGTTAAAAGTGTGTCTTTTCGATCGTTCTGGTTCGTCCTGTATGCTTCTTTATCCTCTTTTTCTCCATTTATAGGTTCGGTCTTTGACGTTGTCTTTGGTTGAAAATTGCGGCAGCTTGTGGGGATACGGACCGGGTTGCCGATGCCGTCGTTGTGGGAGGTGGCAGCGCAGCTGGGGGTGTATTTCTTGGTGGAAGACTACGGCAACTACTGGATCCACCGGCTGATGCACGGCAAGTGGGGGTACGAGAAGATCCACCACGTCCACCACGAATTCACCGCGCCCATCGGCTTTGCCGCTCCCTACGCGCACTGGGCGGAGGTTCTCCTCCTCGGGATCCCCTCCTTCGTTGGGCCGGCCATCGCCCCCTGCCACATGATCACCTTCTGGATCTGGATCGCCCTCCGCCAGCTTGAGGCCATCGAAACCCACAGCGGGTGCGTTAATCACCCTTCATCCCCCTTTCTCGAACTTTTTGTCTTCTGTAATATATCATTACTTGGCTTTCATCCAATTTATAATGATTATTATATGATTTTATAGTTTCTAAAAGTTTGATGTAGGGAGGTGAATTCGATGACTCTTTGTTTGAGATCTGAGTTCTTTTTAAGTTCCGTTAATGCTCTGGCTGTTCATTATTTAAAGCATGTTGCAGTCATCATCCATTTGGTATGATTAGTTAAAAAGATTCAAGTGGGTTGTACAGCAGATGAGGGTATGAATTGTTTTCCTGATCTTACCACCATTTATGTATGTATATATATATACCTCTTACCACTTTATAGAATGACTTATATTATTGTACTTTTGAAGCCATAGTTGACTCATGTTTCCAATATGGATTTTTTGTGTGTCGTATTCTAGCTTATAACAAATGACCTTTGTCCCCAAGGATTCATTTTGGATTCTCATGTTGTTGTCAACTCCTTGAAGTTAGAAGAGAGAAGATATTCTCGATCTGTTCATTTACAGGTAACCAACTCATTTTGGAGTTTAAAGTAACAATTATGTATCCATTCACAACTTTGGAGAGTATTCATCAGTATTTTCTGAATGCATGTTGCATGGAGGATTCTGTCATTTAATAACTGAAAGCATTGGTTGGTCAGGGCTCAGCGGCTTAGGAAAATAGAAATTTGTGATAATTAATGTTCAAGGTTACCTGTGGACAGTAGCAATTTTATAAGGTTATTGATTATTTAGTGAGATTTTTGTGAAAGGTTATCAGTTATAAAAACAAGTACTGGAACATTAAAGAGCTTGAATATCCAACTTGCAAGTTGAGTATTCGAAAAACAATGAGATATTGTAGAGTGGTTAATTATATTAGGATTCTTAAGTACTCTCTATATATTGGTGTGTGCTGAAAAAGTTCGGAACCAAAGTTGAGAATTGTTGTTTTAATAAATTGATCTTTTTTGCTGTATGCAACAAATTCCCAATTTGAGGAAGTTATCTAAGCATGTATAGATCTACTTGCTTTCTTGTTCTTGATTCTGAAGCTTGGAATGCTTGCACTAGTGTCCACAATTGAAGTAAAGAGCCTAAAACAAGGTGGTGGTGCTGATGATGGTTTTGCAGAGGTTACCTTTTTCAGAAGGGATCTTATGGAATTTAGTTCCTGCATAGAAGGTTAACAGGCATATTGACTTTGTAAATAATTTAGGTTAAAGGTTCTTTGAAAAGAATTGAGGGTGTAGAGGGATTATAAATAGATAATATTTAGCCATGCTGAACATATTTTCCTTAAAAGAAGAGCTCTAGGATACAATTTCAAGTTCACATAAGACTTTCTTGCTTTGCATTTCGACCACTCTACAAACTTTGATGGAAGAAACAGAGTAGGAGATATGAAATTAATCACACTTATACATGCTGGTTAGGTGAATGCAGGTTATGTTAGTTGAGAGGTTAACAGGTTTAATGATTATTCCTCAACTTGCTGATACAAGATTCCTTAAGGATATGGCTGCTGGCAGAATTGTGTCATCTCTATACCTGTCCATTTTTGAAAATGTAATACTGTCCTAGTATGAGTAAAAGGATACATGAAGCAAAACAACTCAGATCAAACCTGATTCTCGTTAAGTTTGAAGGCACAGAAAGAACATTCTTTTCTTTTTCCTTTTGGTTCAAATGGTTGTTGCAAGTTTCCTCCTGCACTTTAGCCTTCTTAAATATAACATCATTCTGCTCATGTGCTGCTGAAAATTTAACAGTTACAGGAAGAAGCAGCGGATCACTCGAGTAAAATCATCTTTTGCAGTGTAGTGTCTTTTTTGGTTTACACAGTGGTCGGCTGTTGCAGGATTCAGCTCTCAAGAACATTTGTTAACCAGCATTGTTACCTATTTCATTTGACCTGTACGCTTACATATTGTCGACATCAGAGTTCATTTTTAACCTTAAATTTTTATTGAGATGTTAATAGCAAGATATCTCACCTTTTCCATGAAGAAGCAGCATAATTGTGTTTTGACCAATGCCTTCTGAACAGATATGACTTTCCTTTAAGTCCCACAAAGTTTATCCCCTTCTATGGAGGAGCAGAGTATCATGATTATCATCACTATGTTGGAGGACAGAGCCAAAGTAACTTTGCTTCCGTGTTCACCTACTGTGATTACATATATGGGACCGACAAGGTTGGTGAATCTTGGCCACAGTTGAAATGAGATTATTCTGAAAACAACATAGTTTTCATGCTGTAACCTTCTTTTTATCATTTCAGGGATACAGATACCACAAGGCATGCCTAACAAAGGTACTTTCTTTCATTCTTAGGCTGCATTTTGCAGTATCAGGATTCTGCATACCACAAGAAGTAACAATCTTCTTGCATCGATTTGCAGTACCAAGATGTCATTAATTATGTTATGTTTCTAGTTCTAGCTGATAAAATGGAATCGATAAGCTGCTCTTCCTCTCTTCTTCTTGGACTGATCCTTCTTTTGTTTGAAACAGTTGAAGGAGCAGCAGGGAAATGGTCGCCTGAATGGGGAAGTTAATGGTTTCATCAACTACGGCCAGAAATCTGAGTAGCCGTCGAACTCATGCCTCGTAAGTAATGGTTAGGTGTTAAGTAAGACAAATGTTGTTTTGCTAGTTAGGTGCAGACCTGTTGTTTCTTTCCACCCATCACATGCGATTTTGACATCCTTTCGTGACGGTGGAATCCGACACCAAGATGGTCTTGGAGAATGGCTATGTAATTTCCTAGGTAGTGCAGCAACCTATGTCTGCTTTTGTTACTTGATGGTGCACTGCTTGTGAAGCAACCTTGTTAGAGCTGTGGCCCATGGGAGCTTCTCTGTCTTGGAGAATTGCTATGTAATTTCCTAGGTAGTGCAGCAACCTATGTCTGCTTTTGTTACTTGATGGTGCACTGCTTGTGAAGCAACCTTGTTAGAGCTATGGCCCATGGGAGCTTCTCTGTCTTGGAGAATGGCCATGTAATTTCCTAGGTAGTGCAGCAACCTATATATGCTTTTGTTACTTGATGGTGCACTGCTTGTGAAGCAACCTTGTTAGAGCTGTGGCCCATGGGAGCTTCTCTTTTATGAATGCCATGTAAGAAACTTCGCTCTGCGTGGACAACAGTTTCGTCTCAAAAGTTTCTTTTGCTGATGTTGGTAACTGACATGCTGGTTCTTGATATGAGATTGCTTCATCAATCGAGATCATTAGCTGTGTTGTGAATGTTCTCAGTTAATTCTCCTATGATATTAGTGTTTTACACCACTGTGATTGATTCAGTACAAAGCCAGTTCGAGATTATATTGAATTAAACTCAAGTTGGATTCTACCATTTCATTCCTCGATGTGTCAAATAAAACAACATAGTTAAATGGCAAAAGCAGATAAGGCTCTACACATTTTCGATAATCCATGTAAAAGAACCACACAGACACACAGAAAGGAGGAAACAAGGTTCTTATTTTGGCTAATCACCCACCTATCATCAATTTCTTTGGTCACCTGCTTTCTCCCCCAGATTGGTATTCTTGTACATGACAATATATATGAATTATCCACTGGTCCCATATCAATATCAAGTCACATGCATCTTCAATCTGACAACATAAATCCAGTATCATCAATTTGGATCCCGGGTGAATCCAACCAGGTACTATTCTTACCATTGATGTTGCTGTCACAAACACCTTTCAGTTGTACCCAAGCTGGCATTGCTTAAGCTTCCATGCTCAGAATGATAGCTATTTACTTCCAGCAAAATAACAACGACAAAGGTACTGACTTGTATACAGCCAATGATAATGGAAAGTACCTTATAAAGCTGAGAATCTCATAGGGTTCTAAGCCAAAATAATCTACCACCTAAGAAACTCCAATCAACTAATCTCCATCAAATTAAACAAGTTACTATTAGCTATAGTTTAAAAGCTGATGCAAAACACGTCTTGGCAACCTCGCTGTCTGTTACTCAAAACCTTCGAAACCCACGGTCCAAGAATCTTCCTGATGGGCACTCATATGCCATATGACCCCTCCCACCACAGTTGTGGCAGATCATCAGGGGACCCATGCAATCCCTGCTCATATGGCCAATCTGGTTACAGCTTCGGCAGATGACATCCTGGAATCCACCACGAAACATGCTGCCACCCCTCTCACCGAGCATTCCTGCCTTTGGACACTGCCTGGCCACGTGCCCTGCGACGTTGCATAGATTACACACAGGCTCGTTTTGACAGTCACGAGCTAGGTGACCAGTCTTCCTGCAGTTGTTGCATGCTTTCTCGTTTGTGCAGTCTGCAGCGATATGCCCCTGCTTGTAGCAATTATTACAGAGTCTTAGGTCACCAGGAGGGAGATGAGGAGCTGAGCAGTCCCTTGCAAGGTGGCCAGCCTTGCCGCAGGTGTGGCAGATGCCCTCGTTTGGGCAGTTGCTTGCCACATGTCCAGGTTCTTTGCAGTTCCAGCATAATGCCATTGTAGTGCACTCAGCTGCAATATGCCTAACAGAGGCAAGAAAAATCATTTATTTTAGGTTAATAAGGATAACAATGAAAAGAACAGGCTGATTATACTACATGTTACATGTCAGAATGTATCTGAGAGCACAGGAGATCATTGTATAGCAGCACATATACACATTTAACATCTCAAGATTCTTTTTTCTTATCACAAAAGGTGACCGAAAACTGTGCATTTTCTTCATTATCATGCACTTCGCATCAAGAAAATAGAAGCATCAATAAGTAGCAAGGCCAGATGCACAAAAGTTACATGGTGACTGGTGTGAACCATATAGACAAATTCATTGAATGACAAATTTTAATTATTACCCTGGAAGACCACAGTTATTGCAGACAGCCACATTTGGGCATTCTCTTGCATAGTGCCCAGGACGTTTGCAGTTCTTGCACAAATCAGCATTCCTGTAATCCAGAAAAAAAGAATAAGACCATACTAAATAATCATTTAAAAAATGAGAACCCATAAGATCATCTTTGACTACTTACAATGCCAATAGCTTATATAATTACATATTGTTTTTTCTAATGACTCCATGAGATTATTCCAAAATTCTAATGGATATAACAATAAGAACCAATTAATAATTAAAATATATATATTTCCAGCATTATCTACCATAAACTCTTTTAAATGTGTATTCTCCTAATCCTCACAAAAGAACCAGCTTAGCAACGATGGAATTTCATAAAGCATGATCATATTTTTTAATTTTCCTTCAGCAATTCCAGTTATGCAAGACCTAAATCTACACATCCATATCCTAGAATTTCAAATTCAATCGACTATAATTTAAGTTTCAGCCAATAAAATCCTTTGTCCCCCCTCCAGTGGTTGGTGTATTTTGTTGAATCCACTTCATGATGATTGTCAAACTCATGAACCTCCCAACTTTACTGCTCTAACTAAAAGACAAGATTAAAAACTGAAGTGAGTAAACTAAACACACATATACAGGCATAGGAAACTCAAAGATGTCCCTACAAGAGAAGAATGGATGACATTACTTGAAGCAACATACAATGACTTTGTATAATGGATCATAGTTACCTACAAAAAAGGACCCACCCTGATATCCTTCACATATATTGGATAGCTATGGAACATAGTTACCTAGAACATGTAATGTTTTGGAGTGGCAGAGTGGTGTGAATCAGATTGATTCATCAAGGTACATGGAAGCATATATTAATTAGTTTATTTTTTTGGATCATGGTAGTTATTGAACCAATTAGTTAATTCTCTTTATATATCAAATTGAAAAATCTTGCTCTTGCCAAGTTATTAGCTATGCCTTTAAAAAACATTGGAGGTAAGAGACCAGGAAGTTCCGATCTCATTAATGTTTTTCATGCTCTTTTTTTCTCGGCAGGAGCCTCGTGCAGTGAGCTGCCTTTTCTTTAAGGATCTTGTTATTTCAATTTTCCTAAATAAAATGTCTGATATGGATTTATTTGTCTTTAGTTGGTAAATATCCATAATTTAAAATCCTGTCAGGACTCAAAAGCATAATGAATTAAGTCTCAAAACTAGGAACCTGATTCACAGTTCCAAGGATAGGGAGGTCCTGGAAACTTATGAACTGCGTATGTGACATTATGCAAATCATGCAATTAGTGGTGCTTCAAGCATTTGAAGTATCATAATGGTTCTACGTATTGACACAACTCCATGTTCAGTGACAATGATCTCTAACCAAAGTTACATTCAGAATCAAAATCATATTCAGGAATAACTGAACAGTTTCAGTGCAGAAAATTTTCTTATATGTCAATAATCATCTTATCAACCATTCACCTTCCCTCACATAAATTGCTACCTTTTCTAATCAAAGTTACATTCTTCTGAAGCAAAATAATATCAGCAATAACTGAACAGTTTCAGTGCAGAAAATTTTCTTGTATGTCAATAATCATCTTATCAACCATTTACCTTCCCCTACATAAATTGCAACCTTTTCTGTCTTAACAATCTATAGCAGGATACATCGTTACACCACTGATAGATCATTTATTACAAAAAATATCAACTTATCTAAAATCCAAAGTCCTAAATAATATGCATCAATAATCTTAAGCCCAAATTTAATTAATCCATCGTATTCTTTCATGCAAAAATAAGCCAAAGACTCAATACACCAATTAATATCCCAGAGCCAAATACCATAAGAGAGGGCAAGCTTCACATTAAACTGTATGACTATATGAAAAGAATTCTAAAAATTAAAGAACTCAAGAAAGAGGATTTTCTATCATGCATTACCATTCAGACAGTTAAAGGTATTAAAGAGAAGGAAGAAGGGCGGCAGCAACAACAGCATAAAACAGAGATAGACAGGAAAATTAAGAGAAAAAAATGTCAATAATTGAAGCAATGAAAGAGGAGGGAAAAAAAAAATATGTATAAATATATATAAAGACGAGGTTTGTAATATTGGTGCAGGTTCCTAAAACATGAAGATAATGGTCAAATTATTCTGTAAATAAAGGATGCTTTTATTTAAGATATCAGTGAAAGTTATCTTTTAACTTCTAGTTAACAGGCTCTACCACATCAAAATGTACAACAGATATATCATAGTATTTTCTGCAATTACTACAAACCTATTGTTAAAAGTCAAAATTCGGCAACAGAAAATAAAACACAGAAAAGCAACTTGGTGATTGATGACTCATTAGATAGTAATTTGGACCTCAGGAAGTCCCCGTGAATAGGTTGAATTTGTGGTTCCTTTTCCAAGCATAAAATATCTGAGCAAAGCTGCAAATAAGCTAAATTTTACAGCATGTGCACCCTACAGGTACATACCATTTCAAGCAGGATTTCATTTAGCATAACTAAATGTTTAGTCAGCAATAATAAACAACCATTTTAACTTAAGATATAATGTATATCTTGTATCCACATTTTTATATTTTGCTTAAATTCAACTTTCATTCACTTACTACATTACATATAGATATCACAATCTTGTACCAAACATGTTCATACCAAATAAATATATGAAAGAAGCAACGGGAAAAAGAAAACCATTTATTCTATCTATTAGGCACAGGACCTTTCCTGCCATTGAGCTGTCGTAAGAGCAAAACCTTTAATCTGCTCAAGGCCATCAAATACTGTGTTTTTTTTTCTAACACAGCAACATCAGAAGCAGCAAAGGACCATAGTTCCCAACAATAGGGATCAACTACATAGAGATGCAATTTCTTAAAATTGAGCTTTATTGAGGACAATATTCCCAGTCAAATCCCTTTTAATGTTTTTTTCTAACAGTCATTTCAATACTGGCACCATTAATCTTAACTAAATGATCTGAGTAACAGGTGCATTTGCAGTCTCCTTTAGACATACTTATAATCCACTATGAGCCAAATAACTGTCATGACAATAAATTATGGTTCTTACCAACATATACATCAAATAATAAACCAAATTTAGTTTAGACCATCTTATAAACTATTTATTATATGTTCTATAATCTATACAAGTATATATCAACCAGATGTCAAAATGTACACACAGAAATACACTGTGCAAAGCAACCAACAATAGTTTATATGGTGTTTTGCATACACAAGTAAACCATCAACATGATCATAAAAGTATGAAACACAAGCTACTGATGATCGGGGAAGCAAACTGTTGAATTAGCATAAACTAGGCATCTTTGGTCAGAAAAGACTAAGAAACATTCCTAGCCCCATTGGATATTTATTATGGCAAGCAGATATATACATTAAGCATAGCAATTTCTAAATTAATACGATACAGTCCTCTTGGGGAGAACAAAAAAAGCACCATGTCTATGACAATGATCAACTTATGTATCACTATGGGATGCTGAGTATCACAATAATAAGCATGCTGTATGATGAAAGGTGTCACAACATATACAAGAATCTGAAATGCATTAACTATGGTTGTGTCATGTTAGGCATAGAAAAGATACGGCAAACATAAAACTGAGAGGTGAAACTATCAGAAACCTTGAGCCACGGCGGAAATCCCTCCTGTATGGTGCATCACGATGTGACACCCGTTCAGTCCGGATCTTGCGATCCCTAGGAGGGCTACGGCTGGTTTCGCTCATCTTCAGACCTGTTTCTTCAACGCCAATGGTTGCCGTCGATCTACACCAGCACAACAAAAACCACCACCACTACCACCACCAACAACACCTTCCTCCCTGTCCACCACAAAACCACACATCGATAGACATCTCCATAAGTCCAAAAAGAACCACCAATGCTTTCCTTCCAGAAAAGAGAAAAGAAACCAAATTTGTATGCCGTAAGAGAGGTCCCCCCACACTAGTAGTACATTGCTGCCCATGATCTCACCAATTTTTAAAACACCATTTCAGCTTTTTGCCTTACTTCAGTCATTAACAACAATGATGTCCCAAGTCATCTAAGGAACAAAATCCAGAATTCTGATTAACCCCTTGTTCGACAACACCTTTTATATCTTAGAGAAGAATCAGCATAAAACCAAATACTGTATGTGTATGTTCTGGAGGAAGCCAAAGAGATGGAATAAACATTCACCCAAAAATTCATCAAAGAAGGCTAGAACAAATGTGAAATGTAACACATACAGCATGTAATATATTATATATAAAGCTAACTGCAAAAGTGTTTAGGCCTTGTTTGATGGTATTAAATACCAAACATTGATGTACCTCTCCCTCAGAAAACTCAAATCTAGTTGAAAAACAAGATTTCCAGATCCAAGAAATTTATTTGCTAATCAGTCAGCGCAACTAAAGTTTTAAAGTTTATCAAATAAAATTATCCACACAAATCTACATTAAAAAGCCTAGATCTTAGATCTCAAAGAAGTCTCGAATCACCCACCAGCCGTCCTCAACCGGTTCATCTATAAAATTAAAAAAGACTAAGATTGATAGTGTCGTCCTCACAGATTAAATAACAACCTAGATCTCCATAATGTCCTGCACCACTAAATTGTCCAAAGAACCACAAAGGTTATCTTTTTCCCCTCCCATGCAATTAAACCTTAACGAATCTGATCAACGAAAAAAGAGACCTGATCGTAATCCAGATACAATTTGTCACTTCAGATGCCCCCCCCTCTTCACCTCCAGATCAGTTTTAGGAAGACATAAACAGCTACTGTGTCTGGCATCGCCAATAGTTCGAACAATCCAATGACAAAATTTTCCCTCCTTTCCAAATTGAGGAAAAGGGAGATCTCCACAACAACTAAGATTCTCCAGAAAAGGAACGAATTGTCCCTTCAGCTCACCCGCCCTCCCTCTTCCCCTCTGACGAAAGGCAACGGATTACGAAAGATACCGACCTCTTGTGGCCGCGACGAAGATTTAGGGTTTCCACCGATCCCCAGCTCTCCTCCGCCCCCACCTCGTCTCCCCCTTCGATGTCCGAACCCTATCCATCTAAAAGAAATTATTATATGCCTTGCTTGTGCCATGGCCATCGACGATGGGCCCCAGCGGACCACATTAACTGCGACACCCAGCACACCGGTACCCACATAAATCGCGTGACCACAGGCCCTGTACTAGCCAATGGGCTTCCAATGACAACAGGCCACGCCGGCCTCCACCTTCTCCATCGGCTACCGAAACCTCTTCCGCGATCCCACCTCCGACTGCCCCGCCTGCGGCCGTGGAACCACCGAGTCTACCACCCGTATCTCGTGAATATATATATATATATATATATATATATATATATATATATATAGTTTAACTTGAGGTTAATTCGAAAGAATCTTGATTAACTCTGAATTAGCTTTTAGATTAGATAATCAAAATGTGAGTTAGCACTAAAAGGAAGGTCTTCACTATGTTCGAATCAAGAGGATCTGAATCCATCAAATCCCACAGTCTCCAACTTGTTTGCTCAAGCTCTCCCAGCCCGAGCATTCCCGGCTCAATTGTCGGGCCAACCACAGTCTCCAACTTACAAATGCTCGAACCCACCCTTAGCCTTTTGCCGACTATTTCCATGTTCGGTGGCCAACATACTACTATCACTCGCTCAACAAGCTCCACTAGCCCCCACGGAGAGAGACTGTCCCTATTGAAAGCTTGCACAATTTGACTCAGCAAAGTGGATTTTAAATGGGATAGTCCAAACTATGTATGGTCTTGCATCTTCCCCAGCTTCCCGTCCCGATTAGCATAACAGGGACCGACCATCCGCTCCATTTACTCCGCCCTTTCCTTCTCTAGTTCCACCGCTCGATCTGGTCTCAAGCATTGTGGTAGAGTCCCGATCTCTCCCGTTGACGCACCTCTAGAAGCTCACTCTCCTCAAAACAAGCCAGCTCAAAATCCCTCGTAAGCGTCCAAGATGCCTTGAGAGTCTGTCGCACAGTTTGTCGGGCTCCCCTTGATGTTAGAGACCATCTCTATAAGATGGACCAGAGGTTGGAAGATATCTAAAAAGAGATTAGAAAACCTATGGCGTCCTTTTTGTTATACGTCAGGATAGAGAATCATTACGAAGCTACACGAAGAGATTAAATGAGGTGAAAATGATCTTAGATCTGAGTCTATCCGATCTCCTCAATGGATATATGGGTGACCTTCAACCATCTAAATTCTTTGGTAAGATTATTACTCGATTGTTAGAAAATTTATGACTAAAATGTGTTTCTAAATTATCATAATAGAAATACAATGAAAACTCGAAAATTATATCATTATTGTTGAGAATCTCAACAATAATTTCTTTTTATATTTTGATGCATCTTGATTCAGAACTTTTGGTTTGGATGGTCTAAGAAATTGTTAAGACTTGAGATTAAGCATAGAGACTAAAAACTTATTTATATAGATGTTTTTTCATTAAGAATTAATTTAATAATTAATTTAAGTTTAAAATATTTGGACTAATGAAGTATTTTAATAATATTGAATGAAAAAAATTAATAATAATAATGATTACGTTCCTAATGAATAAAGAAACTGAAACATTTAGACCATAATAAATGAAAAAATTAATGATAATAAATGTAAAATTTAATGAGAACGATTACATTCTGCTCTTTTAACTTAATGACTTAAATTAATCTTATCGAAACTTTCTTAAAAAACAAATTACATAAATTATAACGATAAGTCATCCGAGAGTGAATATTATCATCAATGTATTATAATATATTTAATTTCTTAAGAATTAATCGTGATAATATTAATTAATTAATAAATCTTATATTTATTTTTGGTCTAGTACAAATATATTTTTTCAAATTAATATGCACATGAATATAAGAAAACATCACAATATATAAAAGTTTCAATATAATTATAAAGTGGAACCAAGTCTCATTTTCTCTATTTCCTTGAGTTTCATAGATTGTATGCCTTTAGTGAAAGGATTAACAATCATAAATTCAATGCTAATATGCTTAATGATTACTTTCTTTTAATTTACATATTTTCTTATGGTTAAATACTTAATGTTGATGTATTTACTTCGACTTCCACTTTTATTATTCTTATCTATAAATATAGTAACTAAATTATCATATAAAATTCTCAATGGCTTAGAAATAGAACTCATGACTCTAAGCCCAGAAATGAAACTCTTAAACCATATACGTAGTCTCAAAATAAGAGACAAACTCAGCTTCCATAGTAGAAGAATTAATTTAATAATTAATTTAAGTTTAAAATATTTGGACTAATGAAGTATTTTAATAATATTGAATGAAAAAAAATTAATAATAATAATTATGTTCCTAATGAATAAAGAAACTGAAACATTTAGACCATAATAAATGAAAAAAATTAATGATAATAAATGTGAAATTTAATGAGAACGATTACATTATGGTCTTTTAACTTAATGACTTGAATTAATCTTATCGAAACTTTCTTAAAAAACAAATTACATAAATTATAACGATAAGTCATCCGAGAGTGAATATTATCATCAATGTATTATAATATATTTAATTTCTTAAGAATTAACCATGATAATATTACTTAATAAATAAATCTTATATTTATTTTTGGTCTAGTACAAATATATTTTCTCAAATTAATTTGCACATGAATATAAGAAAACATCACAATATATAAAAGTTTTAATATAATTATAAAGTGGAACCAAGTTTCATTTTCTCTACATCCTTGAATTTCATAGATGGTATGTCTTAATGAAAGGATCAGCAATCATAAATTAAATGCTAATATGCTTAATGATTACTTTCTTTTAATTTACATATTTTCTTATTGTTAAATACTTAATGTTGATGTATTTACTTCGACTTTTATTTTTATTATTCTTATCTATAAAGATAGTAACTAAATTATCACAGAAAATTCTCAATGGCTTAGAAATAGAATCCATGACTCTAAGCCCATAAATGGAACTCTTAAACCATACACCATATGAAGTAGTCTCAAAATAAGAGACAAACTCAGTTTCCATAGTAGAAGTAGCACTTAAGGTCTACTTAACACTTCTCCAAAAAATAGTTCTATTAGTCATTATGAAAATATACCTTGATGTTAATTTATGTGAATCAACACAACTAACAAAGTTTGAATTTGAGTAGTCAATTATATCTAGATTGTTCGTATATCTATATATAAGCTAATCTTTGGTTCCTTGAAGATACATCATCACTTTCTTTGCAGCTCTCTAGTGATTTATACTTGGATTACTCTGATAACAATCTAGCATCCCCACAACAAATGCAATATCAAGTTTAGAACAAACCTAAGCATACATAAGACTTCCTACGATAGAAGCATATGGTATGTTTTTCATTGATTCCCTCTCAAGATCGTTCTTCGGGCATTGGTTCAAATTGAACCTATCACCTTTCTTAATGGGAGCAACACTTGGTGAATAATTTTTCATCTGAAATTTTTCTAAAAGCTTATTGATATAGTTTTTTTGTAATAGATCTAAAATATCTCAAGATCTATCTTTATGGAACTTAATGCTAATGACATAAGATGCTTTACCTATATCTTTTATGTCAAAATTTTCATAAATGAATTGTTTCACAGTATGCAGCAAACTCTTATCGTTGGTTGCAACCAAAATATTATCCATGTATAAAATAAGAAAACATATTTTACTCCCACTGATCTTCTAGTACATACATTGATCCATGAGATTTTCAATAAATTCGAATGAAAAAATCACTCCATGAAATTTAAAATACTATTAATGAGAGGCTTGTTTTAAATCGTACATAGATTTTTTAAGCTTACAAACCAAGTGCTCACTAACACTAAAGGAGAAACCTTCAAATTGTTTCATATAAATCTCCGCCTCTAGATCTTCATTAAGAAATATTATGTTTATATTCATTTGTTGCAACTCGAGATCAAAATAATATAATGATAAAGGAGAAAATATCTCTATATAATCATTTCTTTTTTTTTGAGTAAATTCTTTTGCAATAAGTCTTATCTTATATCTCTCAATATTACCTAACGAATCTTTCTTTGTCTTAAAGACTCATTTATAGCCAATAGCCTTTGTCTATTAGGCAACTTTATAAGATCCTAAACTTCGTTGCTCTTCATAGAATTCATCTCCTCCTTCATGGCATTATGTCACAAATCCGACTCTTTGCATCTCATAACCTATAAAAATGTTTTAGGATCATTTTTAACTCTAATATTATAGTCAAATTCTTATAGATATACAACATAGTCATTAGGAATTATTGATCTTTTATTTCTAGTAGATCTTCTTAGTATTGTACCAATGTTTTCTTAAAGAACTTGTGGTTCAACTAGTTCTTCACAGGCTCGTTGTTATTCCTAAACTGCTTGATCTATTAGAATACTATCAGCAACTTGTGGAGTCTCAATAATTGATTGTTCAACACCAGTTTGTACTTGATTTGCTATGAACTATAATCAATTTATCATTCGATGAGAAAGGTTAAGATTCTGTATGATTTGTAGAAACTATGTTTCTGAATTGATCGCTCCCACCGATTACTAGTTATAAGTGTCTTGCAAACCAATCACGTGAGTGATGACACGTATGACTTTACACGTAGTCTTTTTACTTATTATTATTATTATTTGATATTTTATCACTTTATATTATGGTGTCCATAGATTTGTGTGATGAGATCACGATAATGAGACTGATTTACCTTTAAACATAGATCCTAAATAATTCTGGTCATAGGTTACTTAAGAGGGATATCGAAATAACCTATAACTATATTGTGATGTCCATCAATCTATCCGGTTATCTCGATGTACCTCTTAGGTAACCTATGATCGGAATTATTCAAGCTCTATGTTTAAAGACGAATTAGACTTATTATCATGATCTCATTATGACCCGATTTCCATTACACAAATTCATAAATATTATAATATATATAATAGATAATATAAAATAAAATAAAAAATATTAAATAAATAATAAATAAAAAATAATGATTGACTTGTAAGACACTTATAACTAACAGCATGGTTGAATTAGCCAATGATGCATATTGATGATGCATGCAAGGCCAAATCGATCCATATGCATCTTAACGATGCATGAAACCAAATCAGCCCATATGGCATTTTGACAACATGCAAGAACGAATCAACCCACAGTGCATTTCAATAACATGCTGCTGGGTAATGACACATTTCGACTAAGCGCAAGGTCAAATCGGCCCAAAAGCACAATAAGAGGGCAAATAGCTAAAACGACCAAATGCATGTAGACTCCAATAGGACCTCGGTGTCGGTGACCCATCGAACGACATTTCTTGACTTGACCTCACTGCACTCAGCAATTTAAGTGAGGGGGCATAATGATGTGGTGAACACTAACATTAGGTGGTCGACACCTCAGGGCAAGGTGGTTGACATCTGGCATTAACTAACACGTGGACACCGAGTGGCCATCACCTCGGATCAAGTGATTGACATTTCAACACTTAAGTGGTCGACATCTCACCGTTGTCTCACATTAATATGTCTCAAATTTGGCTCACCACGACCACAGTTAAGTCCAGGGAATACGCACTATGACCTTTATGACTAGTGTTTACTGTAGAGATAACAATACTTGAAGCCCACAGTAAGAGGGCTTCTCAAGTACGTTCATAATATATAATGTTTTATCCTAAAAGATAAATCCTATAATATATATATATATATATATATATATATATATATATATAATTTGTACGGTTTAAAACTCAAGGTAGAATTGAACATCAATTTTAGATGAGAGTTTAAGCCTGTTAAATTATGTATCAATCTAATAGTGGTCTTCTATCTTTATATCACATATGAATATTCTTGACACATTATAATCATGAGAATTTATAAATCTTGGAAGAACCAACAAGAAACAGCGGAACTAAGATGAGATCTTTAACCTATCACCATCACCTTTGAACATTCCGAAACTTTTGTTGTTCATTCTTTCTTGGTCATTAATGTAGAAATAGCTTGTGCTGGTGATTCTGCAGCCTCACCACTGCAATGGGGAGAAATTTATAAGAAAATATAATAGTTCACTAGTTGGAGATTATTAATACTAGGAGGAAGAAGAAAGTAGGAGTAAAAATAGACAATGAACTGAGGCTCTGCAGGTGATCAATACTTTGATTTAACTTCAAGTCAAACATTATTAATAAAATTGTAGCAGGAGCCAGACAGAGTTTACAAACAGGAATTCTATAATGACAAGATATGAATGCTGCATGCTAACATCAATCACTCATTTTTTTTTTTCTTCTTCAAGTCATTTGGCAATTTTGAAAACTTGTAATAAGAAAATCTAGTTGTCTCGAATACTCACTGTAGTTATTTCTTCTTGAAAACACTTGTTAATCCTAAAAAGTAGTCATGGTAAAATCATATCAACCTTGACTATAAACACCAATGTTTAAGATGGAAAAAGCTCAATTGCTGGGGACCGACTTGTCTGCACCTGTTTTCTTCTCATCAGAAAGAATGAGAGATAAGTGGTTCCAGATTCCATGAGAGCTCTGTGCTGGTGACTGCTGAGAATTAGAGATAGATCAATCCAACACACATTGTTGAAGGTCAACTCCCTGCAAACAGCTGCAAGAACAGCTGAAAGATGGTGGACAAGGTAGAGCACTCGTATCTGGACACTAGAGGCCTCAGCCTTCACATAGCTCATGTAGGAAAAGGTTGGTGAATGCTATGACTGCTATTTTTTTTCTCTTCTGTTACACTTTTCATAGGACTCTCACTCTTATCAATCTCTTCCTGTGTTGTTGAATGTAGGGGAATTGGGTGCTGTGCTCTTCATCCATGGATTTCCAGAGATATGGTACTCTTGGAGGCACCAGATGAATGCAGTTGCCAAGGCAGGATTCAAGGCCATCGCTCCTGATCTCCGCAGCTATGGCCTCTCCACCCAGCCCTCAAAGCCAGAGAAAACCACCTGGGAGGACCTTGTTGCTGATCTCCTTGCCATCCTCAATTTTCTCTCCATCTCCAAGGTACCTTTCTGGCTTAAGCAATAAAGCTTCTCGTATCGTATGCACATCGATAAGCAGATCAAGGTTGTCCCTTTGGTTGTTTCTCCTTGCTACTGGATTCTTTTCAGCTCATTTTAGTATAGAACTGGTAGACCAGTAGTGGATTCAAATCAATGATGATTGGAGATGTTCCTTTTGGAAGGTATTCATAGTTGCAAAGAACCTTGGCGCCAGAACAGCATATGATTTTGCTCTGCAACATCCAAATAGGGTGCATGGTGTTGTAACCCTGGGAATGCCTTTTGTGTCGTCCCAAGGCATGTCCTACAACGCATTACCTGAAGGCTTCTACATCTTGCGGTGGCGGGTAATGCCATGATTCATTAGCTTAATGCAGCTCCTCTCAAACCACACTTTATCAAGGCAATTTATCTAATACAATCTCTGTACTTGCTCTAATGTTCTTTGGTAGGAACCAGGTCGAGCAGAGGCAGATTTCGGTCGATTCGATGTCAAGAGACTCATTCGCACCATCTACATTCTATTCTCGAGGTGTGAAATTCCTATAGCTGAGGAAGGACAGGAGATCACGGACCTTGCAGACCCATCTACTCCTTTGCCACAGTGGTTCACTGAGGAAGATCTCAATGCCTATGTTGCTCCATATGAGAAATCTGGGTTTCATTTTCCTCTCCAAATGTCATACAGGTGAACTGCCAAAGTTAGCATATGAATGAATGAATGAAATCCTTTAAAATTGTGCTGACGATGCCACTCTGCTTCTGGTTGGAAATTGTATAGGGGAACAGGCATTGCTGATCCAAAAATTGAGGTTCCTGTGTTGTTGATCATGGGAGAAAAAGACTATGCATTTAAGTTTCCAGGAATGGAGAACTATGTGAGGAGTGGAACATTGAAGCACTTTGTTCCTGATCTGGAGATCAAGCACATACCTGAAGGAAGCCATTTTGTTCAGGAGCAGTTCCCTGATCAAGTGAACCAGCTTGTCATCACCTTCCTCAAGAATCACATCTGAGCTAGGTTGGGGTTGATTTCTGCAGCATATTCTGATGAAAGTATCTTTAGAAGTCAATAACCAAATCCTGTCCTTACTTTATGATGTCAATATTCAAAGTACATTATGATTATGGTAGATACAGAAGTATAATCATTTATGGTTATTCTAATCTTAAAAGCAACATGATTACTCTACAACACTATTTCATGTCAATTAAAAGATCAGTAGCAAAGACTGCTTCAATTCAATTTAACATAGAATTTTATCCTTCATTCAACACAATTTTTCCAAGAACAATTTGATGATAAACATACAATTGAAATGCATTTTGCATAAACCAAAAATTAATTGAAGGCCTAAAATCCACTGCGTCATAACAGAATGAACAACTACTAAAGAGTAAAATTGGATCTAGCTTGTAAATTGAGCAACTATTCTGGTAAACTTTAGTCATGTTTTAACAATGAGAAGCTCTGTGCTATGCATAATTTACCAATGAAGCCTTTGACCAATTAACATTAACTGGATAAATTATGAGGGATTGCAGACTCCTTGTATCAATTCCTAAAACCAATTAAGTGAACACGACTCGTGCTCTAAAATTTTATAGAACAGAACATTCAATGAATGAAAGATCTTACTGTCTTTTAGATGTTCCGACCAATTTGTAGACTGAGTTGGTTTCGAAGCTTAGCTTGTACTTCTCAAAGTTGAACATCAGATGCTTCAGGAATTGCAGAAAATACTATAATCCGATTTCTACTGGAAACTAATCAATATTTGTTGAAATCTAGTCCAAAAGGCTCCAGTTTTGGAACCCCAAAAGCAGTCTCGTTATCTTGATCCAGCGACTCAGAAGGATGCTGATGGTGGCGGAACACTGAAACTATAACCAGACCTCCCTTTCACCCTCTGACCCCATTTGCTTCCGTCGACATCAGTGCAAACTCCTCGATGAACTTGTGGAGGGGATAACTCCTGTCGAATGCCGTCATTGCAGTGTTCTGCCAAGTCCAGTTCTCTGTCTCAGCGTCCCCAGACTGAGCTCCAGTGGGGTTCCTGAGACGATTAAAGCATCGGTGTGGAAATAAATGTCACCGCACTTGTGTAGAACAAGGAGGCAGAGAAAAGGATGCAGCCGGTGTGATTCGAAGGTAGGCAAGAAGGCGTTTTGATGGGACTCGAATAAGTTGTCCACCGAGATTAATTCCCGCGGGCCAAACGCATCGAAGAGAAGATCCAAGTCAAGAAGCAACGATTTTTACGTGGAGGACCCGAACTGTGCCGCCGGAAGAACTCAGCGGCGATCTTGGCGAAACTTCTCGACCAGACATTGGGCTGCAGGAAACTGAGAAGAAGCTTGCTCTCTGCGTCGAGTTGAGGGCTCAGGAAGGAGAGAGAGAGATGTCCAATCAACCCCAGCTCCTCACACATTTATAGGTTTGGAGAGATCAAATCAGTCAATTTATTATTACGAATCGTAATGCAATATATAATATAGTTTTCATCTTTGAGCAACATTCAATAAAAAAAAAAACACTCAAATCCCATGTTGATTTATCTAATTAAAAAATTACTCAGATGGCAAAAATGTTCACAAAATCGCTTCATAATTTTTTTCTAATTATATATAGGCAAAAATTATTCAACTATAACATCCCTAGAAGAATCACCCAATAAGGTATTCTTATTAAAATACAGACTAATTTGATATTTTGGAAAAATAAAAGAAAGGGAAAATAAATAAAAGACATTACTGAAAGGCATTTTTACCAGCACATTTTATTGAAACTTTAAAGTGGATTCACCTGGGAAACATGGACAATTTTGATTGCATAATTAGCATTACCCTGAAACATCAGCTACTTCGATCTGCTGCTCAGAAAATTCAATAACTCTTTAGAAAATTCCAACATAAAATTCAAGAAGGCAGGAGTTTTGTGTTCATTCACTTTACTGATCTGCTGCATTGATTCTGACACTCACATGCTTTCACCATTACAGATCAAATCCATAGTGGCAGACACCAAAATTTTGAACAGAGCCTTCTCTCATTTACGACATCTATTTGATTCAGATGACAGGAACATTAATAACAATGCATCTTGTGATGTTTATTAAATATATGATACAACCGTGGCAGCATGAAGTGGGGAGAAAAATCATATAAAACAACAAAGAAAAGATTTAAAAAGAACAGATTATAAGACAAAAGGATACAAGTTGCCATAAGAGTCTTCAGAGCCCAAAGCAGAGAAGCTAACCCAGGACTCTTCCTCATTGTCTGAGAACTGAAAGCTTCCACATTGCGCAGAAGAGACCAGCAGCACTGCAGGATCTCTTCAATAAGGTCCTTTACAAGACTCGATTACTTTGACAACAGCTGTGTGTGTTTCTGGAGGCATCATGTTTAGCGACAGATGGAATGCCTGGCAATACCATTTGAATGCATAATTATGTGCTACCCAAAAGTAAACAAACAAAAACAACCTAATTTGTTAAATCACATCACAAATCATTGCAGGCAGTCCATGAGTAAGATGGATATACTGGTTTGAAAGTCCTGTAAATATCATTGAAATATCAAAGCAACATCAAGGGGCTATAAGGGGAAGAGAAATAACAGATTAGATGGTAGATTATATTGTCAAACAATGACCATAATGAGCAGCATGATAACATGTAATAGGTGATTCCAATATATCAAGCGTGAGATATCATGCTAATAATGCAGCTTCACTTATCCCAATTAACTAGACCATTTAGCGATGCCACATGGAATTACAGTAGTTACCAATATATATTGTATAGAGTCACACAGATAAAATCCTATTGGGGGATTATAGGTTTTAATCCTGAAGCCTCAAATTTAAACAAGGAAGCTCCAAATCAAGGATTAGCTCCATTTGTCATGATCTATGACAATACGAAGAACATCAAAATTAAAAATATATTCTTCATTCTAAAATGTTACAGCAAAAAATATGTCGCATATATATATATATATATATATATATATATATATATATATATATATATATATGCACACATGCACGGGTAGGTATATGTATATATATGTTTATATATACATGTATATATATTAGCTTCCAAGTATTTTAAACGTTGTGTTCATGTTTAAGGAAGCCGATTTCCAATTTGGAGACTCTATGACTCAGTTTAGGGTGTTATGATTGAGGATCTAATTCTCCTGATAGACTTTAGCTCAAGTTTGTACATATTACAAGAACATTTTGGTAACTTACCACAAATCTTTCTAAAACAGGAACTAGAACTTGCAAGTTCCGATTCGGAAGGCAGTTGGCAATGGCTTCACGGACTTCGGAACTGACGAGAGCAAATTACCATTAATAAGAAGAGTGCATTAAACTACCATAAAGGATCACATAATACTGAAAGGTTATGCAAACCTCTCCGTTGATAAAAAGGCAAGCAATAAAGCTGCATATGCTTCGATGATCATCATTTCAGCCTCACGTGCTCCTTGCAACAAAGACTCTTCATCATCCTGTTAACTCATTACAGAAATTCAGTCAGTTGGCTCATCAATCAATGTACATCTTTAGCAGGAATATAAGATTATAAGCAACATTAGCAATGTATGTTAATTTTGAGGGGTTACCACTAGACTTAAATGAAAGGCTATCAACAGATCATCAATTTTAGATTCAGTGGTGACTTAGTACCCACAATACAATATGATCAACCAACTTACTAGAACTTATCCTTTAAACATCTGAGGTGACAATTAAATTAGATCTGTAATTTGGCATGGTATTCCTGAATGTTCCCATTGTAAACCAGTTGCAGTAGCAAACTCAAATTTCCCACAACTGTCACCTGGGAACCTGTAACATCCTTCTTTGTCTTTATCAAGCTGAATTGCCTAAATTTGCAATTTAAGCAACAGTGATTGTACTGTTGACTCTTCATGTTCTATAGCACTCAAAGTTCAAAATGACAAAGTTAAATTTATTTTGTTGCCTGAGTACCAAATCGGTAACCATATATAAAACAACAAACTAAAAGGGCACTGAGCCAGCACCATAGTGTCATAAAGAGCTCTGTTTATACAGAAACCACGATATAGATTATAAAATTCTGTAATCAGATCATTTTTCCTGTTCAGATCAATGATTTAAAAAGCGCTAGGCGCCAAAAGACGTCAAGGTCCAAAAACGCCCAAGGCGCTAGGCCCTCGCCCGAGCAAAACGAGGCGCTAAAATATAAAAATATAAAATATAATTAATAAATATAATTATTTAAAATTTTAAATAAAAATATGCTATTAAATTAAGAAAATCTATTAACAATATTAAAAATTAATCATTTCAAATAAACTTAATATTAACAGCATAATGTATACTGAGCCTACTGACTGAGAAACAAGGAAGCAGCGACGAGCGGCGAGCAACGGCAGCGAGAAAGGGAAAGGGAGCGGGAGCGACGAGCAACGGGAGGCGCGAGCGGCGACAGGGACAGCGTTTGCGAGCAGCGACAGCGGGAGCAGGAGCGGCGAGAGCGGGAGGCACTAGCGACGACAGAGGCAGCGTTTGCAAGCAGCGACAGCGGCGACAGAGGCAGCGTTTGCGAGTGGCGACAACGGCAGCGTTTGCGAGCAGCGACAGCGGCGAGCAGCGAGATCGGGATCGGGAGTGGCAGCGGGTTAGGGTTGGGTAGGGGTTATATCGATTTAGTTGGTTCGATTAAACTAACTAACCAACCGAACCAGACCTAAAATCCTGGTTCGATTGCCTTGGTTTACCCAGGCGCTGGCCCGAAGCGCCCAGCGCCTGGGCTCGGGCGAGCGCCCAGGCAGCGCCTGTTTGAAGCGCGCCGCCTGGGAGATTAGCGAGGTGCTCGGGCCTCGCCTCACCTCACCTCGCCCGGGCGCCTTTTTCAATCACCGGTCCAGATTTATCTTCAACATTTTATTTGCTGCACAGAGTTCAGTCCTTCACTTGGGACTTCATGGCTTTGTTATTGTTGTTGTTGAGTTTAATGTTTCACATTCCTAATTTTAAGTAAACAAAGACATTTTTTAGTTATTAGTGATGAAATAGGACACAAATGGATAGTTAATGTTGTCTTTATTGACTGAAGAGAAATACAATTTCCCATGTGTTCCTGTGAAATGGAATGTATCAAGCAACTTACTCCAAAAATGTGTATAGTGCACATGAAGAATTATGCAGCTGCAAACTTACTTCATATTATGCAAAATCATGGTGCAAAAAGAAATAATTAATTCTACAAAGAGCACTGCAACATCCATTTTTCTTTTAAATCTATAATCGATCATGGATGGAATCCATGAAGGATCCAAATGAATGTTTCAAAATTATAACAAAAACAAGCATTATTTTGCACCACAAGCCTAATTTTGTTAAATTATCATTTTAAGAGTATCTTTAAGATTAAACTATCATATCTACATGGTAATCTATAGCATTCATCTAAAGCATTGGTCCGGTGGTAGTGTACCACATTCACTTATCAAAGGTTGAAGATTCAATCCCTCACCCCTAATACATTGGTATGTAAGTGGTGTACCAAATCAACTTACCAAAGATTGAGGTTTCGAAACCGACATATTTTTGAAGGTGCAAGCAATGCAAGGTTCTGGATACGTATCCTGCCTTCACCGCTTATCCTTTGTAAAAAAAAAAAAATCTTTAGGCTACATGCAGCATGTACTTACACATATATATGTTCTTTCTTCTTTAGCATCCCCATTTCCTTGATTTGACAAAAATATGGAGCACAACAAAGGAATTGCATCCCTCTGTGTCTCTGTGCTTTCTGGTTTTCCTGATTGGCTTGCTGAAACACGAGCTGCTGCAAGATGCAATCTGCAGAGGAGCTATTTAATGTAATATGCTAACAATGAACAATTTGGCTTAGCATGATCAAATAGTGCAGTAATAAGCATGAAAATAATAATAAACTATGAAGACGAGAAAAAAAAATCAGGAGAAAAGTTGTATTGGTAAAAAATGACAGGGCTTTGGTGACATTGCAAGTTGATTGAGCATCCATGGTTATAAAGAAAATCCAAGCCATTTTCCCAACAATGAATGACTATAGAGCATATCTTGAAATTGAGAAGGCTCTAAAAGAATTTGATAAAAAACTTACAAGTTATAAGCGACTGTCAAAAAACATCTACCCTGTAATTTGACCTTGTTTTCAACAGAGCTAAAACAGAAAAGTGGGATGACTCAACAAACCAGCATAATACATCCCTGCCTTGGTTGGGCCACCGTAAAAGGATATATATATATATATATATATATATATATATAGAGAGAGAGAGAGAGAGAGAGAGAGAGAGAAGAAAATTGCAAAATTACATGCCTGAGGAAATTAATTTCTTGGGTACAGTAGTCCCTTTCAACCCAAGATCTCTCTCTCTCTCTCTCTCTCTCTCTCTCTCACACACACACACACACATAAGAATTGAGTTTCCGACAACAATTGGATCATGATGGTAATTCTATGTTCTTTATTCTTATACTTCCAGGTGCACCTCTTGCAGAAGAATCAAAGGCTTGTAGCTTGGCATGAAAAAGATTATAATCAAATGTACCCTTTGTAACATCAAATTAAGGCAATTTTTAACCAATTAGTCATTTTGATTTCAGCAGGATTTGTCATTTAGGTTTCTAGATCATGATTATGATTTCCGATCACTATTTCACAACCATCTAAATCTCATCCAAGCCATGCAACTCTCATATCATAATTTTGTATTTGTTATGGCAAAATAATCTCAGATCAAAATTCCTCCAACTTTAATTCATCTTTCAGCAGGCTTTATTCATACCTTGTAGCTCAATTCTGTTGTAGTTATCTTCATTCAAGACTATCAACAACTTTGACAAAACTCTTCTTGCTTGCATGAGTAGAAGTTTCCAAAATGCATCAAATCAATCAATTCTCTTGGTAACTTATTTATGTTCTTTCCTGTTTCTGTTTTTTTCTTCGCTCTAGTTTGCTGTTCCTTGTATTTTACCTTTTCATTCTTTGTTTCTGTTCCCTTATTTGTTATGACGAAGTTCACCTGACAGAGTATGCATCGTCACCATTGAACTACAGCAACATGATTCTTTTGCGACTATCTTGGAGTGTTACACAGATTTTGCTGGATGTTGGATCAAACAGCAACAACTCCAGTACTTATGCATCAAAACCAAGACAACTCCAAGGTTCTAACTCTAGGAATTGTGTGTATATGTATCAAGCTGGGAAGATGGAATTTAGCAAGAAAACACTCGATAAATGAATCCCAGTAAAAGCTTAACACTGCTTAATCAACCCATGGAGCCAGTGAAGAACTACACTTAGGAGGCTTCTTTGAAATTGGAAATATTGGCTAGTGGGCATGCATGTTAGTTTCTCTGCAACCAAGGTTTAAAGTAACACCTATTCCAGTTGGTATGGTCCAACAGCCAACTGAGATACGTATTGAGTGATTTCGTTCAGATCAATGCTGTATGAGCTGTACCACCCGATAAGCTCACTGTGTTGGACTTACCAGCATAAAAATAGTACAAATACCAAATGGTATGAGAAGGTAAGCCTAACAAATGGTACCAAGTGATATGGTACAGGCCCACTCATATTTGTCTAGTGTGGGTTATACCACCTCATAAGCTCACTGCTTCCAGGGCAGTTAATAGTCCAATACCGAGCAGTACCACCTGGTAACCATATTATTTTCTTTTTTAACAATGACAATGTCATAATTGTTTCCTCTCTCTTCTCTCTCTCTCATCCTCTTTTGTTCACTCCTCCACCTCCTGATCCTCCTTGGGATCCTCTACCTCCTCCTTGTTGCATCACTGTTGCCTCCTACTCCTCCCTACTGCATGATCACCACCTACTCCTCTCCATCATGTCTCTATCGCCGCCACCTCCTCCTGTTAGTATGCATCACCACCTCCTTCTCTTTGCTTCCTCCTCCTTCACCTCTGCATTCTCCTCCTCCCCCTCCTCTTCATCTTTCTTCTCCTCCTCCGCCTCCTCTGGCCAGTCCCATACTCGTCGACAAGTATTGGTATGTCCCACAATACTAGTACCATACCTATCTGTCCAAGAACTGGTATTAGTAATGGACCGGTATTTAGAACCATGTGTGCAACAAACAACACACCATGAAACATGGTAAAGTAATCTTTCAGATCATATAAAGCATTAATTGTTCTCCAAAAGTATATTGATAAATTTAATGATTAAGGATTATGAAATAACCTGTTTTGACTATCCTTCTCCACAAGGTTGACAAGCAAACCCAACAAAGCTACCAACAAATCCAATTCATAATCAAGGAGATGTCTGTTGTTCAGATGACAGTCATTGTTGTGTAGGTCGGTAGAAGAGGTATTCTCTTTCCCCTTGCCATTCGATTGGAAGAAACAGTTAAATGATGGAAAATGATTAACTATTAAAGAAACCATAGTGTGCAGTCCACCACAAGCAGCAGTTTGCTGACACCCTACAGGATTGTCATTTGTTAAGTTCATAAGAACCTGCAAATTAAACAAACAAAGAGCTCTAAACAATTGCACAAGGAAAAGATGTACATGAAGCCATATTAACTGTAAATAGAGCAAAGACGAAAAAGAGATAATCTTTAAAAGATAAAATAGTGCCTAACTTAGACATCGAACTAACTCTTCTTTATAAACCCAAATGGAATTCAAATGGCCTCCATGTGCTAAATGTTGCATCAAAACAACCAGTGAAGTTAGCAGTTCAAATTAAATAGATAAAATAGACAGCAATATGGTTCCCAAGAAAATTAGCCTAGACAAATGATGAGATAAGCTATATTGTGAATGAAGTGAACTTTTTTGTATCGCAGCATAGTGATGCTGGAAATAACCATCTAAAAAGGCTAGGAAGAAATAAATTCAAAAAAAGAAACATATGATACCATGAAAAGATAGATTACATGAGTAAGACCACATTTGTGTCAACTTGTTTAAAAATGAAAATAATTAAGCAGACAAACCTTGGCAACTCTGCTTAATACTAGTTAAGATAGCTTGACTAGGAAGTCTTGTTCCAGGGTCATAAGAAAAGAAATATTAAGTACCGTGCATCATTTGCCAAATGTGGATGCATGTTTGCTTACGTACAGAAGCAGCAACAAGAGAATCAGAAATATTGAATTACCTTGACTGACGTAAGTAGGCAGTCTCCCACAAGGCTTGAATCTTCATCAATTCCTGATGAATGAGACACTGCACAATCATCATGGTTTTTTGCATTTGTTAGTTGACTCAACACATCATCTGTGGTACATATTGGGAGGTCACATCCATTTGAAACATCTTTACTTGCTAAAGCACCTTCATGTGCCTTAGTTATTTCTTTCTTTTTTGCCAACAATTCCCACTTCGAAGGTCCTAATTCACCATCATTGAATG
Organism: Musa acuminata AAA Group; assembly: GCF_036884655.1. Taxonomy (NCBI): domain Eukaryota; kingdom Viridiplantae; phylum Streptophyta; class Magnoliopsida; order Zingiberales; family Musaceae; genus Musa; species Musa acuminata. Next base: position 37,089,960 of record NC_088353.1, read on the forward strand.
CAAAAGGATCATGCATGTCCAATTTACAATTACCTTTAACATATTTCGGTAAATGAGGTCTTTCAGACATGCTGCCAGCTGTGCCATTAGTTTTTATAGAGATCCATCGATTTGAAACCCTATGAGAATTCATTTTTGAACCACTACCATTTATTTTTGTTTTTAAATTGTTACCATTTGCAGAGCTGTCTCCAGTTGATCTATCAATTACATCACATGAAACTGAGGCAGAAAAATTAGTTGCCATTTCTGAACCAGAAAGAGACACTTCTGACTGAGAATAAGATGACTTCTGACGTTTATGACATATCTTAATGACCTTCACTTCAGAATCCCTGTCAACACCAGAACACCCAACACAATGACTATCTGAGGTCTCGTTGTTGTTATCTGCCAAATAGGAAAAGATTATATATACTGACAATGGTGAGCAATAATAATGTACGAGACAAATTATAGCAGGGAAAAAAACATAATAAGATATCTAAAAGATAACTTGTTATTCACTGATGAATAGCAACCAGTATCCCAGGACAATAATCACAGTAGTGACAATGATTTGCATCCTCTGTAAATATAACTATATAACTTCTAGGGACCTCACTGCCTATGGAGCTTGAGAACAAGATAAATCCTAATGCAATTCAAATTAATCCCACTAGAAACATCCATAATAATTTTAAAATAAAATATTACAAACCTTATCCAAGAACTGCTTTTCCAAATTTTGGTGATACAGCATCTTAAATAGATGCAAGTTCTTTAGAAGAAAATTCAAGACAAATAAAATGTAACAGAAATTTTTTCACGTAAGGAAGACCAAGAACATCCTACACTACTAAAGTTAACATGAATTGCCTTCCAGATATTTCCAAGAGACAAATACATAAGAAATGATGATCAAATTCAGATGTTGAGCCAAATCAAAATCCAAGGAAATGGAAGAAAAATGAATGTAAGAATCTAATTGATACATGATAACTTATGCTCATCTTTCATAAGAAAAAAGCTGGTGTATTAAATTATAACCTACATCACAGAAGGTTCCATTAAATAGCTCTAGAGATTTACCTTTCAGTTTTTGTTTCACCTGAAGACTCTGAACTTCAGAAATTAACTTTTCATTGTTTGAAACATTGATATTACTCTGGAGCAAAGAAAAATCTGCAGTGCAATACAAATTACAGTAATAGCAACATCAGTAAGTACCAGTACAATGATATTTTCCTCAAGTGAGATGCACAAAAACATATTGCAGACTGAGGATGAATGATTGATCAGATAGTACATGCCAGAGACCTGAAAAGAATTTGATGGCATTGATGATGACCCCAACAAAAGACAATTGTAGGCCACCAGAGTTCAACTTACGTTTCATCCCAAGTAAGTGATTCTGTTGAAAATAAATCAAAATTTATACAGCTACAACATACTAAATTCTATAGGCTGTATATAAATTTGGCTACTTAAAATATGGTACAGTACCTGATTATCCTTGCTTAGAAATGTTGCATTCTCCATAACTTTCAAACACTTTAAAAGAAGTAGCATACTTTGCAACACTGATTCATCGTTTAAGTGAAAGAATGAAGATGAGCTATGCCATGCCTACAACATCATGTCAAAATCAAGGAATTCCTAAGAAAACTAAAATAGTAGGATAAAAAATTCCAGCAGGATTTTTTTAAAGAAAAGAAATCTTGGCATAAAGTTAATTCAAAGAACACATGTCAATATTAATATTGACATTTCAAGGTTAATGTGGCAATTTAGGTCATCTAGGCATGTAGGAACTGCAGTGGCAATAAGACAGATGATAGCATAAAAAGAGAGGGAAACGTATTTAATTCATCCTTAATGTGGCCAGTGACTACCACACAAGAAAATCACAATGGCCCATGTCTAAAACTCAAAAAGTCTTGAAACAACAAAGGATAGAGCTGGAAATTAACAATAATGAAACAACAGAATAATGATGGAACATTTTATATCCAACCAGGTTTGGACACTGAATAGGAAAATTACTAATGTATATCACAATAAGCAAAATTATACCTAGCAATAATGTCTTTACTTGGTTAGGCATTTTACTTGAACAAATTATTAACTTATACCAATACCAAAAGGAAGTTGTTTAGAGGCACAAAAGAGTTGATGTTTGTAAGTGAGCCAATATCATCGATCATCATGCTCACATTTCCCCATCAATATGATGCCAGCTAAAATACCTCTATTAAAAAAAAATTAAAACAAATGGTAGAGAACCATTAAATATGAACACTTATTAAAATGACATTTCCTCCTTGAGTCCAACAAATATTTATTATAAAAAAATTAGTGAAGTAACTCAAACTATATTTCACCTCCAAGGTGGAGTGGCAGCTAGCAAGAACATCAAAGATTGCATCAAGTCCACCAAGCTCTCTCAACTTTTCTTTGAAGTCCCCCCCAGGCATTTTCACCATATCAGATGCATCTAAAATATTTGATGTCAGGAGCAAACTAAGCAATAGTATGTAGAAAATGAAAAACAATCATAAAACAATATCTAAAACAATAACCAGATAGACCACTCAGATAAAATTGGTGAGCAGATGTGCAAATGTTGAGCCCAACCTGTTATATGAATATGAAAAAGTAAATTGCATTTAGCTACAAGAGATTAATTTACCGTACTGTCACGGACAAACTTTGAAACAGGATGTTTGATGTAATGCTTATATCTGTCCATGTCTGTTGGCATGTTCATGCCTTGTACAACGTGTAGAGGGGCAGCCGAAGGCTTATAAGTCCCATTTTAGTTGGGTTGATGGCCTCTTTAGGCTTGTAAATAAAGGTTGTGTCATGTGGACACGTGCGAGAGCTTTTCGGTCTGTAATGGACCATTTTACCCTTTGTTGTGCCACTGTTCAGAGCTTGTAAAGTCTATTTGTAATTTGCATTGTCTATGAAGTGTTTTTCGGACATGTTTTCTTGTGGATCCCGATTGAGGCGTTCTCCTTAACCCGTTCTCTCTTTTGTTGGTCCTAAGAGACAATGGGAGGCTTCGGGGAGGCTGACCTTTGCGGACGGACGCGCAAGGGTGCCGCACGACTTAGGCAAAACCAGCTAAGTCCGTGTCATATGGTATCAGAGCGGGACAAGCACTCATAGAAACACTTGACATGCAAACGTAGGGGACCTAGCGGGGCTGCGTTGAGGGCAGTCAGCACACGCGCGACCGTTTGAGGGAAAACGGGCATGGAGATGTAGGGAAAGAGTCGCTCAGAGGAGCGAGCATCTGAGATTGGCATTCTGAGGAATGGCCAACCCTTCGCGCAAGAGGCACCACGAGAACAGGAAAACTTGGAAGAATTTGGAGCGCACAAAGGTTGGGATGACTGAGTTTGAGCTACGGCTCAACGTTGACAACTATACTTGATGGTGCTCTAAGCAAGCGAGGCGCTTGGCAAGAATGAGACCATCGAAGGTGGAATGAGTTGCTCAACGACCAAAAGAGTTATGCAAAGCTCACAGAGGTGAAGGGAATTGCTAACTCGAAGAATTTGGTACTCATGCATGGGCTTGTATGCGGACGATGGAATGTTCGTGGCCATCCCAAGGCGACCGAGACTCGGCGCTATGGAGCATTGAAACTTTCTCTTCGGCATGTGAAGGATACGTCCGTAGGAGGCTGAAGTGTGCAATGAGTTCAGCATGTTGCTAGGCCTTGAGGGGTGCAGCGGGGGCTGTATGGACGTGGAGTCGCAATCTAGCAAGTGCGTTTGCAGGAGGCAGAACAATGCACAGTTTGTTCAGCAGATCGGAGTAGTCCAAGGGGATGGTGGTCTCCGAAACGAAGAGAGATGTTGCTCCAACGGGGTAGTTATCCAGGAGGGATAAGTCCCGGCTCTCCAGAGGGAGAACCATGTGAGACGGACCTCACATGTTGAGGAGGAGTACCTCAACAAACAACAACTCCACGAAGCTCGGTGGACTGAGCAAGCGGCGAGGAGTTGTCGCATGATCTCGTCGAGAGAATGCATTGGTGGATGCATTGCGAGATCAAGTGGGGGAGCGACCTAAAACAACTTAAATGAAGGCACACTTGGAGTCGATGTGGAGATCGAACTCAAGGGAGGGTTGACCCGTAGAATGGTGGGCGCGAGGGCCACCATCGACTCAATGCAAAAACGAGGAGCGGAGCAACTTGGGTGTAACTTGGCGAAGTACCCAAGCCGCATGAAGGGAGCCAGCATAGAAGTTGGAACATGGAGCAGAGGCACAGTGCTTTCCTTAGACAGAGGTCAAGGACATGAACTCTTGCAGAGGCAAGAGTAGGATCATGTTGTTCCATGGGTCCTTCCTTCTGACGGAGCGGACTCATCTTGCATGGTGCCAAAGACGAAGGGAGCTTCGCGGCACATGCACCTTAACTCGGAGAAGCATTTGATGGAGGAACTAAGGCGACTCAATTTGCGGAGGCGAAGTTGGGTTCAGAAGGGCCTTAGCACGGGGCAAGAGGACGCAGAGGCGGGTACTCTTGAAGAATATGCCACAGTGTTGCCATTTGAGTTGCTATGAAGGAAGCAGTGCGCAGCGGAGATTGTGCTGGTAGGGGCAGAGGCCCAGGATCCAGACAATGGTGCACAGATTACAGTGAAGTCGGTGGACTTCGAGAGCTACTAGGCGACGGACTGTCCTAGAGCGGTGCTTCATCTAGGTGTGACCCAGGAGTGGGTGGATGAAGGTCGATTGCCAGAGGAGCGAACAAAATCGAAGGTGGAAGGGACCCTGCGATGTATTGGCAGAGGCCACACATGGAGGGTTCACAATTCGAGTTTATTCCACAAGGATCAGAATGCAATGGAGATGTCACCAGGAGGCGACATGGTGCAGCGGATCGTGGTGGAACAGTTCGTGGCAATGCGATACACACAATCGGTCCCATGAGGGATGAGATCATATGGAGGTATGATCGGAAGTTACTGGAAGCTCTACTTCGGTGAACAACACGACGGCAAGAAGGGCTATGGATTCAAGGAGTGAAGGCCATGGTACCGCAGAGGCGGGTCTTCCGGGCGTGCATCGAATTTTGCATCAGATGAAAGCCTTGGTCATCAGCATATGGGGGCTGTGTTCCACCAAGGGAAAAGTTCGAATGCAAGTACCAGTGAGTTCCATGGGAGGGACTTGATCATACAGAGGTATGATCGAAGCAACTGGAGAGTTGGACTGCTCCAGAGCTCATATTCGCTTAAGGGAGCCCGACAAGTCAGCGGACAAGGTCGAGTAAGCGAACGTTGCTACCAAGGAAGCTAAGGAGAACAGAATTGGTGCAAACCCTACAACGCGATGGCAGAGGTCATGCATAGGAGTTGCAATCTGTCTTTCCATCGACCAAACAGACTGCTTGGAGAACACAGAGGTGTTGAAGTAGGGGGTCGAAAGGGGCGAGGAAACGACGACGAGTCCAGATGGACTTAGCTACCCAAAATCAAGCATCAGTCAGAATGGAGGTGGACTCAGAGGAGTGTCACAGAGACATTTCTACTGATCATGCAGAAAAGGGATACAGATGCGAGGCGATGGATAGTAGGGTCATGGGCATAGCAGCGCCATGGTACCGCAGAGGCGGGACTTCCGTACAAGTCATTGATCCCTTGCTCTCACGGAGGGAGAGCGCTTGGTCATGAAAGGGGCCGAGGAGGTGGAGCATGCAGAGGCAATCTCCAAGTACCGAGACAAGGCTGAAGGGCAGAGGCCAAGAAACTTCGTAAGACCGGTGTCAACAAGTTTCTCATCAAGATAGCCGTAAGTGAAGGACTTCGGGTCATGCAAGAGTGCACGACCAAGGAACGAAGCAGGCAGTACGCGGTGTTGTACCTTTGCTACTCAGTGGAGTAGGCAGTAAGGTTGATGGAGAAGACGGTACAATCCTAGAGGCGACCACATCTATCAAAGAATTACTCCAAGTTGGGGTGAAAACTTCTCGCATTCCAAAAGTTCGATGGCATTGAGAAGGTGAATCACAGTAGCTAACTCAACGCAAGGAGTGCAAACACTTCAAGTGCTTCAGAAGTGTGAGCAAAGAGCAGGCGAAGGCCAGTAACCAGCTCGATGCATGAAGTACAACCTCGAGGAGGCGAGCGAAGTCAAGTAACTTTTGCCTTCTCAACTCTTAAGAGAATGGGCGAAACCGAGTACCCCAATTCTCTTATCTATCTAGCAGAGGAGCGCTGCACAAGTTCAAAGACCCTTCGAAGATAATGGAAGACAATAGTTGTCAAATCCTCACCAACGGTGATCAGTGCTACTGAGAGTAGATTGTCCGCCTCATTTCCCAACGAAATGTCAATCGAAAGCGGAAGTGATGCGAACCTACTTGGATGTGACAACTAACTGAAAGAAGAGTCAATGAACAGATTTTGTGGAGGAAGGACCCAAAATTTCAGAAGTTTGCGAGGCGATGCTCGTTAAAGCTCCAACAAGCATCCACCCAGTTCAAGCAGCATGTGGAAATTTTGAGAGACTGGCGCAGTAAAGATGGTCTTTTCCTTCATTTGGTGAATCCGCAAGAATCGACAAGGATCAACACAACTCAGCCAACCCCACACCAGAGTTAGAGTCATTGGTGAGTTGAAGTAGCATGGCGGATCAAAGATTCGACTACTCAAAAACAGCAGCGGAGAGCAGCTGGGAGCCAGGAGGCGCATTGCAGCTGGAGCAGAAGATTGAAGACTCAGCAAAGGCGAAGAGTTGCAGTGTTCACAAAGGCTTTGACGAGGACGTCGAAGGGATAAGTGGGGGAGAATGTCACGGACAAACTTTGAAACAGGATGCTTGATGTAATGCTTATATCTGTCCGTGTCTGTTGGCATGTTCATGCCTTGTACAGCGTGTAGAGAGGCAGCCGAAGGCTTATAAGTCCCATTTTAGTTGGGTTGGTGGCCTCTTTAGGCTTGTAAATAAAGGTTGTGTCATGTGGACACGTGCGAGAGCTTTTCGGTCTGTAATGGACCATTTTACCCTTTGTTGTGCCACTGTTCAGAGCTTGTAAAGTCTGTTTGTAATTTGCATTGTCTATGAAGTGTTTTTCGGACATGCTTGCTTGTGGATCCCGATTGAGGCGTTCTCTTTAACCCATTCTCTCTTTTGTTGGTCCTAAGGGACAATGGGAGGCTTCGGGGAGGCTGACCTTTGCGGACGGACGCGCAAGGGTGCCGCACGACTTAGGCAAAACCAGCTAAGTCCGTGTCAGTACACCAGGGTTTCCTAATAGAAATCTGAGATTTTTCTTTTTCAAGGGGAGCACACTTGGCACTATAATATAGCTAGGCTCCTGGATGCTTATAACCAAAGATTACAATTTTGAATAATACCGCCCATATCGGTCCGTCAGCAGACCAGTACACGGACCGCCCGTTACCGAGCGGTATTATATATATAATATATATAATATATATAATATATATAATATATATAATATATATATATATATTATAATATATATACATTATATAAATATGCGACGTAGCATCTTTCTCCCTAGCGGGAAAAGGCAACGTCGCGTCACCTCGGCAACGTTGTCGAAAAAGGTGACGCGACGTCGCCTCGGCAATGTTGCAAAAAAAGGCGAAGGGGCGTCGCCTTTTTCGGTAACGTTGCTGAAAAATTCTTTTTTATTTATATATATATAAATATATATAAGATTTTTTTACTTATATATATATATATATATACACCGAACGGTATACCGCTCGGTATACAGTACCATACTGTACCGAACAAAAGTCGAAACTCCGGTACGGTACCATATTTCAATCCTTGCTTATAACTACTATCACTTGAATAGTTGTGCATGCAGAAATTAAAGATCATAACAGGATTTTTAGCAGGTCATTAGAAAGATATCTGCCTAATCAAGCATATGACTAAGCAACAGTAGCAAAGCTAAGCGAACACTGGATAATTCAAATGGCCTTTATGGAATGGAAACCGACTCTACCTTCAAATGATACAGTGGATAAGCATGCTTTCTCCATGGCCAATAAAGCTATCCATTTGGAGCTCAGCTCTGGCCTCTCTGTTCTATCAGCAGTCTCAGTGCCTAATTTTATCTCTTTACAGCTAATAAGGATTTCTGAAACTTTTGAAAAGATAGCCCTTGAGGTGGAATCTAATCCTTTATATGTACTATCTACTACTTGAGTCTTATGTTTTCCAAGAAGCTTAGATCCAAAAGTTGATGCCTTGTCCCCAGTGGTCTCAGGAATTGTTGGATTCAATAACTTAAGAAGAAAGCCAATACAAGATGGTGAATCCAGCAAATGATCATCTTGAACCTGAAACAAATTGATAAAAAGGTAAAGAACTTAAAGGAATATGAAAAAAATATTTTAGTAAATCAGTCAAACTATTATGCTGAGTATGAAGCACATAATATCAAACTTCAATGAATAAATTAAGATTCAGTCATAGTGGATAGGCATGAAAATTTATCCAGTGTAATCCACAGATGCAAGTCAATATATGTATACATCTTCATTCTTCGCATATACTAAACCTCTCACAAAAATTTCCAGATTATAGAACAAATTGAAAATAGTTAAGTATTTCTCAATTTGCTATATGATTGCACAATAGAAGACAACTACCCTCTTTAAAGAACTAATAAATTATTAATTGGGTGACAAACACCATTTAAGTGACTTGCTAAAAAAGACTCTTTCCATTAGATCATTCAAACTTTCTACACTAACCAGAATAATGAAAGAAAATGCAAGTGTTGGATTATAAAGATGATAAAAATTATATAACAAGCCACTTTTGCCTATAGTCCTTTCAGTCCTTGAAATTATTTATTTTTACATTCCGTATAAAAGTTTCCACTATCTCACTATCAATGACAATATATATTATTTTCTTAATATCTTATGCTTTAGGATAGAATCACTGAAATATACATATAAATGACTCACAAGATGGATGAACTGAAGGCAAATTGACATTTTTTTGTGTAATTTTAATTTTATGATAGGCTGATAGGGTTTATTTCCAATAATTGGTGCTGAACATGAAAGGGAAAAGCAAAATAATTTAAAGGTCCACGATCAAATTAATAAATAATAATGAACTTGTTGGAATTCAATTTACCTACATCTCTAGGACAAACACTGTTGAGTGGCATATAGCATATTTGTAGCCAGATAAACAAGAACCATAAATAAAAAAGAATAAAAAGAACCCCAATGAAAAATGCATTGATAAGGTTTGTTATATTATCACTTAAAATGGAAGATGAAGACTCATAGGCATGGTAAATACAGAAAATATTTTAAATATACAAGGAACTTACATCACTTGCCAAGACATAAAAAAGAGCAGCAGCAGCGACTGTACTTGGAGAATCATCTAATCTCAGACCCAATATGGCATCAATGATCCTCTTGGCCATCCTGTTAGATGTTAAAAACTTTAACTTGTCAAATTACACATACTGTCAACAGATACTACAGATGGCACCAACAAAGTAAATGTTATTATACTGGAAACTGCATCATAATTCAGACAACAATACAAGCATTTCTGAAATTTCCCAAAAGCTATATCACAACAGTGTTGCCCCAAAAGTCCAGATTTAAGTAGTAAATGAAACAAGGAAAACAACAGTATTAAAATTTTGGGGCTTACACATATAGCACATGCAATCATATATATAGACACACCACTCTAAGAGGATATTAGCACTGGTGCCCTCCAAGATAGTTTCTATTTGCATGAATGTTCCTTTATTATATTTCTGGAATTGGATTGTTCATTAGCACAAGAACAACAATCTAAAATCTTAAAACTATTTGCAAAAATACCTTACTGAATATCTCTTTATATTCCACACCTTGTAAGTTTTACATCTCTTGACTACCTTGCTGGTTGACGCTAGGTTTTAAGATTACTATACTTAAACTCATATAAACTCATCGTTTCAAAATTAGTTTGCAAACAACAAAGAAATTAAACATTTGCATCAGTGCCTTCCAAGATGGCTCTAATTCCATCCAAATAAATCCTGCAATTTAAAGCACCATACTGACCATCAATATAAGCTAAAAAAGGGAGAATGAGAAGAATGTTCTCTTATTTTCAAATATCTTTAGCTCGTACATTAAAATGTTCAGAAAATATTGGATGAGAACTCGCATCCCTCTTTCTACAGTCATTCTCTCTAAGTACACAACACAAATTTGTATGCCCGTAATTCTGGCATATGGTAGATGAAACCAACATGCATAGGTATGGGGAGCATGAGAATATGGCTATAGAAGCGTTTCAAAGGCCACCCTAATGTGCAAAGAAGGGAAGAAACAGAGAAGAAGAAGAAGAATTATAAGAAGAAGAATAGATAAGAAAAAACTGAAGCAGCAAAGATGCATGAACCAAGTTTAGAGCCTGAGCTGATCAAGCAATGCTCCTAGCACAGACAGAACCTGTCAGGGTAAGAAGAATGGTGCATCGACTATCTCTTTTTCTTTGGCGCTGAAAAAATGGCACCCAAGACACCTGCTGAGCGAGATATCCTCTCAAGATGAACCAATTGCATCAAGACATCAACACATACTAGACAACAACCAACCAAGACTGCATCTTCCCACCCACACCTCTCTCTCTCTCGTCAATCGGTTGCCTATATAAACTTATTAATGAATAGAATCTATTGATTCTTTCATAATAAGCACTTATTTTCTTATAATACAGAAAAAATGTTAAGGTTGGCCATTGGGGAGTCTTTTCTTGGCATTTCTCCATGGTAGTTTAAGATTGTCCCTTTATTTGGTCATCGTTGTACACAAAATTCCAACTTGCAGACAGACTATTTAAGTTGATAAAAGGAAATCATCTCTGATACATAAACGAGGAGCAAAATCTTCAAACAGAAACTACTATCTGCTAGAAGAAGCTAAGTCAGGAAACTCTTATTTGTCATTGTTAGACTCTATATTACGAAGTTTCAAGCCATCAACTCGAAAACTACTTTCTTGGGGAATAATTAATTGGGCAACAGATGAAAATATAAAAAGCATCTCATTCACTCACCCCTGCACCCGGAGAATCCGCCTCTGCTGGGCCGTACTGCAAGTCGACAAAAGCGACAGCAAGCTCGCACGCCGGACCCTCACTGGCTGCCCCCGCCGTAGCCCATCCAGCGCGAAGTTCACCTCGTCCACGTGCTCCATCATCTCCCCGAACTCCTGCGCTTCCATCAGCGTCGACGTCGTCACCTCCGCCGACGGATCCCTCGCCGACGCCCACGAGACCGTCCTGGGACCGTCCGATCCGTGGAATTCGTTCGGCGGGTCGCGGGGGAGCTCTGGGGCTTCGTCGTGGACGTCGAAGGGGTCGAAAGACCAAGGGGAGGAGCAATCTTGGGAGGATAATGCGGAAATGGCAGGAGCGTGGCGGCCATAAGAGCTGTCCTGGGAGAAGGGGAGGTCGAGGAGCTCACCGGCGGCGGAATCGGGGTCGTCGTCGGCGTCGGGAGACTCGAGGAGGATGGGATCGGAAGAGGAGCGGCCAGCGCCGTAGCGGGTAGCCCTTCGGGCGTACGTCCGCACGATCATCGCCTTCCTGCGGGGGTGCTTCCGAATCCCCTCTTCACGTTCTTGGCAAAGAAAGAATTAGGGACGAGGCGGTGTCCCGAAACTGGATTCAAGGGGATCGAGGAGGGGTTTTATCAAGCGGACGTGGAGGATCCTGGGTGTGATCACCGCCCGGTGACCACTGCTTCTGAACCAAGTACGAATCACAACGGGTGCTATACCCGATAATTTTATCAAAATCCGATAAACCATTTAGATATTTGAATTCATTCTAGATATTTATTTTTCTACTTACATGTCTTAATCTGGTTTAAATGAATCGGATAGACCTGTGCCCAAAAAATATATGATAAATCATCATCTAAGAATGAGAATTAGTATATTACTTGTAAATTTCATTATACTTGAACTTCCAAGGGTTAGAAATACCTCTTTTTCTCTCTCGGCCGAATACTAACCCCAATTTAGTGACGAAATATAACCCGTGACATCAACTTGAAGCTCTAGTAGGGCACATGACTCATTCAATCCATGTGAGTCCACAATCAATAAGGATACATAATTATCAATGTTCTTGAAGATTTTCTTTAATTCTATGTTTCTGGCAGTAAAGTTCTAGTAAAAGGGATTCCTATAAGTAATTGCAGAAACCATGTATGACTCTCTTGCAGCATTTAAATTTAATCTCTCTTCTTACGTCAAGATATAGCAGAATAAAACAATGGGGGGGAGACGGGTACACTACAACACCGTACCCTCTATTAAGAACATAATTGAAATGATCCAACCAAAAAAAAAAAGTAGAGAAAAATACCAATTACGACCAACCAGCCCCCTGCATCACCATCTTTGGCTTCCATTTTATTGTACATTTGAGCAGCATTCTGGCAATGCTGAGAACCATGTGTTGCTGGCCTGGTTTTCTTGCAAATTAACCACGCAAATGGACTGGGGGAGAACGAAATGGAGTCCCTGTAGATCTTACAACTCCCACCACATATCCGTCAAACTGTACACAAAACTAAAGCAGCATCAACCTGGGAAGTGATTGTAACGATGATCGCAAGCCTGCTAACATTTGATAGCTTCTGCCATCTTCCATGGACGAGAAATTAGGTTTGAAACTGAAACCCAAAGTTCTGAAAAGTTCTGATTTCACCGCATCGACTTGCAGTTACTATCACCAATCCCCAGGCCGATGTACTTTGCACCGGCATGCACCCGTTGAAAAGGTCACTGTTACTTCGAGGGCTCTGCTTATTGGTCATGAGTTCTTCGGGCCAAGTTGCTGAAACCCTGTCATTGAAGTGAATGGAGTTTGGACTGGAAGTGCTGTTCTGTTGGCAACCAATGTTCTGAGAACCAGGAGAAGGTGAAAGATGGAGTCCGTTGACCTCGACCAGCAGTGGCGAATTGGCCAGAGATTCTCCATTGAGCTCAGTCTGTTTATTGGAGTCGGTTCTCACCATTAGTCCCATTCCAGAGCTTGGCCAAGGAACAGCCATTGTCACACCTTGGCAGTGGAAATGCTCATAAGATTGTGTGACAGTCGCAGCAGGTTTGCTTCGACTAGGCCGTGAATCTTCATCATATCTCCATACGTATACATGAGAGTCCTCACTGGCACAGATAACATATTTGCCATTGGTAGTCCAGTAGGCTGAGATTTGGCTGCTTGTATTGCGAAACCCTAGAGAGAAAGAGATGCATCAGTCTCAAATAATAACCTGAAGAACAAACAACTGATTATTGTTGTACAATATCAGAAGGTTAGGTAGTACTGCCAGAAAATATTGAGATAACTATAGGCCATTTTGACTAAAACTTGGTTGACTACTAATATATGGCACAAGATGTATTAGAAAAAGGAAAAAAAAAAAGGCAGACACACAAATCTGACATGATGTGACAAGATTTGTCAGTCATGCAATTTTGAATGAACAGGAAGCAAGAAATCATATGCATGCAACAACTAAATTTAAGCAATTCAGATGACAAGTTTGTGCTAGTGTTAGGGATCCGATCCTTCTATTGAATTCTGGATTCAACATTATCGAAGGAGAGTATGGATCCTTTCCATTCTTGCAGAATTATATAATTCATAAGCAGAGATAAAAAGAGAGAACAAAGGAGATGGCAGAATTTTCCCAACCAATTCCAGCATATTTCTCTAGTGTTCAAGTTCATAGGGACATTCTTATTATCCTTGGTGACTGGTGAGGTCAAACAATTCAAGGTTCATTGAATAAAGGAGATGGGAGAGGGCGAGAGGCTACGCCTTAAACGAGGCTTCTCTCTATCTCCTCTTGCTAAATGAAAAAGGAACAAGTATAAAATATTAAAATGCACAAACATCTTAAATCATATTTACAAAGATACTATGCCCTGAACGGGAGTTGCAACTATTGGCTCCTGCTAAAATGAGAAGTTTAATGGATTAAACTGAACTATTAGATATGTTAATGGACATAACTAAGATAAATTCAATTTGCACAACCCAAGAATGCAAAATATTTTTCAAGCCAATGGCTCAAGCTCCTTTACAGTAGATTTTCCAAAAATCATAGATTTTCCAAAAAATCATGTTTTAGTATTATTTATAAAATTTTAACATCATAAATCCAGTGCTTGTTCATATTTGTCATGCAAAAGCAAAAGGCTTAAAGTTAGTATTGTATGAAAATTTCATCTTACTTAAAGTTAATCTCTCTTGTTTTTTGTAACAAATAGGCATGATGCTAATAGGACATATCAAGTCATCACAATCAGCAAGGATCTTAAACATGCTTTGAAGGATGATTAATAGGGAGATGAGAAAGGTGCCAATTAAGTTGCAGCTGCTGCCTTTTAATTCAGACTAACTTGGATGAAACGATGCTTCTATTACCTGACCCTCGCTTGTTCAGCAAATCATAATAGATTGCCTAAAGGGGTAGAATTAACCCTGAAAGCCTTATAGCTCCCCGTTCTTACCCTAACCTAAGCCAGCATCAAGCGATAAATGTATTCCTAATTTTCGCTACATAATGGTACTGATCTGAGTAACTTATTAATCTAATAACTTGTGAGGATCTTAACAAAATGGTCCAAAATTATAAGATATCCAAATTCATCGTTTAACTTTTTTTATTAAACTCCACTTTTTTATAGAATACTATGTATACACCATACTCCCAGTCCATATATTATGTATGATACAGGACAACCCTAAGAATGGTCAATAAATATGGTCCAACTGGCTCCAGCTAAGCTACTACTAACAGGCCACTGAAGCCTTACCCAAAAGTCCATCACTATGAGACAACTGGAATTATTGTAAGCTTGTCTACTCAAATCTCCAAGTTTCACAAGCAGACTTCAGAAGTCAAACATAGGACTAATCAGACAAATATCATGATGGTTGCAAGAGAAAACCCCATCTCAGCATATGTACTAACATGATGATACCATGGGAAATGTGTTAATATCATTTGTAATGAGTCACTTAACCTAGTAGCCCAACTTGAAAATGTGCACTCATTGAATTTGATTGTTGAATTTCAAGCACATAAGTCCCATGTGCATACAAGATATTGTCTAGGTCAAATTGGAGTTAATTAAGTAGACTTTTCTTTGCATAAAATCTTTTCCTTTTAGAATTTGATATGTATCTGCTGTCTTTATCTTTCATCAATGCAGCAAATGCCAGTGTGATCTATAATGTTACTACAATTGATGCTTATAATCAACAAATTTCAACAGGTATGCAATTATTCACAAATTACAAAAATTAAAAAAAAACCTAAATTTGGTTGCTACTGATTGTATCTCTGAATAATGCCTGTCTATAACAGAAGAAAACAGATGAAAATAGTGTGTGCTTTGATGCACCCGAAGGACAAGGGATCAAGAATGTATAAACTAGTTAATTTAACATCTTATGCTTTAAGAAGCAAGCAAGATGGTGAAAACCTAGAGAGCAATAATGTTCCTACACAAATGATCCACTCCCCAAAATCTATAAGAGAATACTATTTTATGATAGCATATGCTTCTATTAAGTTTCTAAAGTGGAAATCTCTACCTTTAAATTTGTGGACTAGTTCATCATCAACAATTACACGGACTCGTGAATCTGCAGATGTAACTAGAACCTTTGATGAACTCCCTGGAGCAAACTGTTAATACAGCTGGTCAGTGAAATTTGACATCTTTTAAATGGTGCTTAAAAGATGGAGAAGCTCAATATCTTGCAAATGCAAAAGACAGATTGTTTATAAAAATACCTGGAATCCAGTAATTTTCTTGTGTCTGGACTTCTTTTTCTTGTTTTGTAAATCAATATGACCTTTTTGGAGAAGCTTATTGTCTAAGGAGACATTTATATTGTAAGACCATCAGCAAGATTATATACAACATTTAGGGGAAACTTAGATAACTTAATGCCGGGTGCACCATACCAGATGTATCATACAAGTGGCAACTTCCCTTGTGTGAACCAACTAGAGCACCCTTCAATGAATTAAAAAAAATTACAAAATTAAGAGATTTAACTGATCCACACTCAAAACAAGTTACACAATTTAGTGTCGAGTATGAAACCTGTCCATCGGGAGTATAGCAAGCAGCAGTGACCATCTCATGCAAATCATTCCAATCAACAATTTGACGGTCTGGAATACTCCAGATGCGGACCTTCTCATCTAGGGACCCACTGATGAAGTATCTATCATCAATAGGATTGAACTGGATGCAAGTCACTGCATCAACACAAATTTAAGAGGAATCATTAAGACATTAGCTAGAACAGGAACAAGCATACCCAAAAAAAGGAAACCAAAAACAAGTTGGAAAATAATTCATACTTACCATAGTCACTATGTGTGAATGTTTTTAAACAGGAATTGCTAGACATGTGCCACAATCGAACAGTTTTGTCCATCGAAGATGAAAGAAGATACTGTAAAGCAAACAAATTAATGAATGACCTTCTAAATTGTATCCATTTAACATAAACATGTGCCTAATCAACATATAAAATTATGTAGGGTCTGCAAGAATTCAGTGATAACTTCTGGATAGACTATAAAGTCAACATAGTTCTAGTTGTGCCAGTTAGGAGAATAATTTAGCCAGCAAAAGTTTCCATATGATTCAAGAACTAAAAGGAATTATTTTTTTGTTTATCAAGAGTAGCTTCTGAGCCAGTAGCATACTACTACGAGCTGCAAGAAAGTAATACTCAAAGGTAGTAGATCTTCATAATCGTTTTCAATCACCAATCAAAAAACTTTTGAACTGTTCCTATATAGAAGTGTTCAGTTTGCTGTGTAGTATCGTCTTTGACCTAGTTCGCAACATTACAGGAAGTGTGAATGCTCTTAATTATAACTACATCTTGATTCTTGAGTATCTTCCAACCTGAAATCAAGTTAAAGGCCTGTGGAAGCAGATCATAGGCCATCAATATAAAGAAGTGTTATCAGAGCTTTAAGCAGGAAGGAAAGGAGAACTGGGAGACAACATAAAAAGATGAAGTAGGAGAGAAACGAAAGTGATGAAGAATTGGATAACTGAATGAAAAGGTAAAAGAGATGGAAGAAGGAAAAAAGGCCAGTGGCTAAGATAAACTCATACATGTTTGTTTAGGTGAATTGAAAATAAAAGGAAGAACATCTAAATTGCTAAAAAAAACTGTGTTCTCTGATAAGAAGACACAGAAAATGGAGTTTTCTTTTCGCTTCTATTAAAAATAATCCAAAAATGAGAAGTAAACTTCTATAAAATTAAAACAAGGATCATAAAAAGAATTTCCCAGAAAGAACAATCTCCTGTGAATTTTTTGGTGCAACATAAAACAGCCACAATGATTCGTTGTAGCAAAAATAGAAAACACATCAGTTCATCAGTTCATCCCTCAGGTAAAGATCTGAACCAAATGGGACATTAGATAGCAAGTGAACATAACCACCACCGTTCCAGAAAATAAAAGATAACAAGTGAATAGTGCTATACCAGCATCTATTAAATTAAGAAAATAACAGCATAATATTCCAAGTATAAACATATGGAAGACTTTAGGCAGGTCTTGAAAGAGCATGATTGGCTCAGCATAAAACTCAAAAGGCCATAACCTTCTGCCACTGATTGCATGCTACAAAACCAGCCGACCATATTGTGGTAGTTCCTTTTTCATGTAAATTCCAAACATCCAATCTCTAACATACAGAAATATACACCAGAATGTTAAATCTTAGTTCATTTGGTTGAAAATAGTTTCTATTGAAGAAATCTAGCACAATTATGTAGCTAAAAGAAACAAAGCACATTGGTTCCCAACGAATCAATGAAATTTGTTGGTTTTATTGCTCTCGACTATTTGCTGCTTTGATGTTTAGAATTCTGTCCTGGATAATCTTACATGCTATAAATATCCTAATTTTCTGCAAAAACTTCAGGGATATATGTATTCCATCTAACTTTTCATTGTTTTCCAGAAATTTCATCAACTTTCATGTCCCCATTCCATCAAATATAAACTTCTGAAGGTCCAAATATTGTTTCTTTTGCCAACAAACCAATTGTCAGAATTAATTTTGTTCGTGTTTACTGATAATGTTCAGTTCCATTTCATATCTAAGGACGGTCTGATTCTTCATATGTTCTATCACTATTCAAGTTCCTCATTGCTGAGATATAAGAATGCAACTTTTGCTCTAGCATGCCATCACTTTTAAAAACTGAAAATCAATCGATGCATCTAACTTTTAACTGAAAATCGATTCATAAAGTATGAATAATTATAGCTAACAAGATTTACCTGTGATTTTGACCAAGAGAGATCAAGGACATCGTCAACATGCCCTCTGAAAGAACATACAGGCTTTTCTGATAAAACTAGCACATGCTCTGGCATCATAACAGTGTCTGAGCTAACAGACTTCCTACCAACAGGGATTTTTGCTCTTCTCTTCTTATCCCAATGGCTCCCTTCAACACTGGACAACACCGATCTTGGATCCAGTGGACAATTATTGATAGCCAGAGCAAATGGTTTAAAGTTCACATTCTCCTCAGCTACTTTCATCAAATCCCCCTTTGTATGGATCTCGGAAACTTCCCATACATGGATGACACAGTCCTCTCCGGCACTAGCCAGGTACCGCCCATCCAAGCTAAACTTGATGCTCCAGATGGAACCATTATGTGCCTGAATCGCTTGACTCATGTACAGACCAGTGAGCTCCTTGTGGGACTTTCCATACTGCCAGACCTTGACCCGAAGGTCCAGACCATGCGAACCGTCCTGGCTATCATCGGTAGCAGAGCTCGACCTTCTCCCTCCCTTCTCGGAGGATGTATCCTTTTCGTCGCTACTCCGACGGTCCTGGTGATGCCCTCCAGCAATTGCAGACCCTGCCACATTCCTGATGCTCCTGAGCCAGCTTCCTTTCCTCTTCGATCGCGTCCCTCCCTTGGAAAACCCATCGGTTCGGCCACCGCCACGCTGCCCAGCCTCCTCAACGTTCTGCCGCCTCATCAGTTCTTGAACGATGGGCGACCGACCAACGCAGATCTCAAACTCGTCCATCGTGAGATGTCGCCCAGTCCCGACCTCCCTCAACTTGTTCCACATCCCATCCTCCCCGAATTCCTTCACCACGAACTCCCTCCCGTTGTCGAGGTTCCTGATCAAGCACCTGGGGTCGTCGCACGCCGCGCCGTCGTCGCCGTCCTCCCGGCGGTCTCCGCCGCCGACGCTGCTGCCGTCGCCGTCGGAGACCTCAAAATTCCCGGCGGACAGGGGCCGAGATCTCGAGAAGAGAGGCGGCTTGCGGGATGCCGGCAGATTGAGCGATCTCTGATGCTGGTGGTGGTACGGGCGGTGCGGAGGATTGGGCCTGTTCACAGAGCAGGGGTCCACGGAGCCGTCGGATCTGGATCGGACCATCCCGGCGGCGGAGGTGGAAGGGGCATCGGAGGGGGCCGGCGGTGGTGTGAAGCCGGGGCGGACGAGGTGGGCGAGGGAAGGGTCGCCGGCGAGTCCGAGGCGCTGAAGGAGGAGGAGGCGGCGCTCGGCGACGGAGGCCGGCGCGGAGGTCCAAACGTCGAGGGAGGGCACCGGAGAGGGACGGCGGGAGAGGTCGTCGTCGGAGGCGGAGGTGGAGGTGGAGGAGCAGGACGAGGATAGGATCCGATCCAAGGACTCGTAGTACTCTTCTTCGTCTTCTTCTTCTTCCTCTTGCTCCTCCACGGCGCGATAGCTCACCATACCGGCATTCCAGATCGCGATACGGCAGCGACGCGGAAGCGGTTCCGCTTCGGAGGAGCTATAAAGGGCGGCGAGCGAACAAGCAAGCGGCTCTGGTAACGGGCGACGCGGTGGGCTCAGGATTGAATTAGAGAGAGAAAGAGAGAGAGAGGGGATCGAGGCGATATGATGTTGCTGTTTTTGTTGTCAGAGGAGAGAGAGAGAGAGAGAGAGGAATGGGGTTGGAGTCGTAGTAGTTTGTTTGTTTGTAGAGTGATTAGTAGCTCAACAGTCTCACATGCCACAAACTCTCGATCGGCATCATTTCTCTAACCCTCTCAATACATATTTCTTATATTATACATATATATATATATATATATATATATGTATATATACTTGAAAACTGCTAATATCGATTGTGGACGTTAAATCGATACAATAGTTGATCTAATCCGATCTACTGCTGCAAAAGTGTCTCAACTTGGACCGTTGACGTTGGTGTAAGAAGTTCGAGACGATTCCTCTGTGACGCTCAAGTTCTTTCGATACCCGATGAGGTTTCGTCAGTAAGATCGACATCTTTATTTACATTACAATAGCGAAAAATAGATATATTCCTACTAAGAATCAGTGTTGCCTTAATCATGATTAGAGGTTATGAGGAATAATATTCTCATTAGGAATCGGTGGTGAAGTGGTGAGTATTTTTGTCCCAACTCGATTGATCCACATGTCAGATTTTGATTGATGAAGAATATTTACAATCTCTATTTTTTTTATATATTCTCATATCTTTTTACACTTTTAGCACATCAAGACTAATTATACTGATCTTTTCCGACTGTGTATACGAAATAATTAATTTCTCTTTATTAATTTTCGCTAGATGAAATAAAAAACAAAAAGAAATAAAAGGAAATGGGGGCCACCCCTCTGTTTCTCATCTTCTCCACCCACATTATTGCACTCATCTATTCCCCGAGACAGCACAACCTCATATTGAATGCATACTAAGCGAGATTAACAGTGATAACTCTGTGCAAAGGAATGGCATTTTCTTCATCTAAACTATTAATCTGAAAACTACAAAGCAACCATCGATCGATTTGGCGTGGATTGCGTTAGTACTACTGATGCCGAACTATCTTAATCATATATCACAGAGTCTCCGACTACATGGAGCAGTTTTAGGACTAAACGCTGACAGATTTGTGATGATTACTTGGCATGTTTTGAAGTCGAAAAAGGTGTGATATTGAGTTTAGGTCATATGATGGATATTATTTGAGTACAAACAAAAGGCTTGTAGCAAAAGCTTAGACAAAGACGCAAGAGCTAACAGTGAAAATAATTAGAATTCATGATTAAACTATGATAATTCTCTATCTTATTTATGAAAACAGTAAAATGATCACAATTCATCATCATTTATTTGTCTTTGTCTTAGCTTTGAGTTCGGAACAAGGTCCTTTTAGGAGGAATCTGATAAGGGATAACGGTTTTATCGTTTCGGAGGATGTGAGTTTCAAAAAACACCTTTGAGGATGAGGAAGACATAAGGAACTTATGAGTCTTTGATTTATATATTTCTCGATCAACGTGAGATTAAATGATCTTATCACAATATAAACTATACATGTCTCATTTAGTAACACTGATTTATTAAAGATTTATTTAAACCACATGCGAGAGAAATACTAAAAATATGATATATAAATAATCAATCATTAATATGAAATGATACTAGATATTGATAAAAAAAAAATTAAGAGATTTCGAACAAATGGAAAACACAAGGATGGGATGGGAATGTAATGGTGGGGGCGCTACAGCTCTCACTGCCTTGCATTTAATGGAAGACTTCTCTGCTAGTTGATACAAGTGAAGGGTAAAATGGAAGGAGCAAAACAAGAGCTGCACAGGTAAAATCTCTTCTCATGCAAGCATAACATAAACACTTCCTTGTTTCCTTCTTCCTCTCCACAAGTGGAGACTTCATTCGTATCAGAATAGTATCGATTAAACTCAAGACCGAAAGCAGTAATTCATGAAAGTGTCCTTTTTATGCCATGATACTACCACAATTTGATAGTAATGCCTTCTTTGTGTTTTAGGCTAAAAAGAGGAGAACTTATTTACTTAAAGCATGAGTACAAAAAATCACCTGATTTATGCATGTTTTCCTTCCAAAAAAAAAAGAACTTGGAAGTCCTACAAGAACTACTAACCAATCAGCAGATAAATGTATGGCCACAAAGTGATAAGACTCAAAAGGTCAGTGCAAGGACTTATATGTCTTTAATGCAATCAATCATCTGCCAAGTGGGTGGTCTCAATGGCAGCCATTAAATCATATTCTTCCTGGATATTAGTAGATAATCCAACTTGCTTGACAGCAGCCCTTTGCCCTTCAAGCATAGTTATAGCTTCACACTGACCTTCTACTTGGAGCATAGCCTGTTATAATTTCTTGAATTTCCATTATAAAAGACTGAGGTATGTCTTCTGGATGGAAGACTTTTCTTATCAATGAATATTTTTCTTCACTCTGCATCAAAATCTAGTCTTATGACTAGATTGGCTCCGAACCACTACCATTTGGATCCATCCTCTATGCCTCGATTGGCTTCACCCATGTCAGTGGGATTTGCCCAAAGACTCGAGTTCCTTGAGACGAGTTTTGGATGCAACTGGATTGCATTCTAAGAAAAACCAACAAGTTTGAGCTGTTTCTGGCATCAAACACCAAACTTTTCTTGTTTCCTCGCTCACAGATACGGGTGCTTCATGTGGTGCCAATGCTGCATAATAAAAGAGGAAAGACAGATTGGAGTTGGGAAGAGAGAACCACCGGGGACCAGCCACTACTGGGCACATCGTTTTCTTTGCCTCCCACCTCCACCGTTCGCTTTTGCAGCAGCAGCACTCGAAGGATGAGCAGAGAAGAGGGAGCAGCATGCTGTTGGATGAAGGGCAGGCCATGGAGAAGGTGCTCATGAGAGAGAGAGAGAGAGAGAGTATGTGTGCGGTGGATATTAATTTTACTTATGTTAATCATGCATATTAATTTTATTGTTTGGTCATTTGTTTATAAAGAGTTGAGTAAGAAAAGGTAAAATTTGGAGCAAATTTTTAGTGAAGACACGATTCAACTTCAATGTTTTGCCATCAACTATCAAAGTTTCTATGGGTTGACAGCTTAAAATGTATTGAATGAGGTCTTCCAACCTTAAACCATGGTAAGATGAAGATGTTTTAGATTGCAAAATCTATCAAATAGGAATTCCAACTATCGATCCTTAGTATGTCTGACACACCATTATGTTGTTCTGTTTAGTCACATGATGGGGAAGGATTAATCACATTTTTATCCGCTCTTGTTCTTCCAAGTTGATTTTTCTTGGTAATGCATGCTTTTTGGGTGGGCATTTCTTGGGTGGACCAGTGCATTATTATTATCTCTCTGAAGCATGGGACCAGTGCATCATACTGTGCCAGTGTGACAATGAACCGAACCACCTCAGGTGATATGGGGGGAGGGGGTAAAGCTGTTGATGGAGAGGCCTCATAATTGTCTCTTAATCGTACAAAGAATGGATCATGCAGCTCGACATATGCGCAGTACAGAGGCCAGAGGTGAACTTTGTGAGCACAGAGCTGTATAAAAATAGTTGGAAACCTAGGAAGACTTGGATGCTCTTCTTGTTGGCTGAGGTATTCCCACTGAGCTGCAGATGAATGGTAGTTTCTGCTGGGTTCCATCATATATCTCAAAGTGGAGCCACATGATCTGCCTCAAAGGCCCCTTCAAATCACCCCACAGTTCATCAGCCACCTGTTTGATGTTATTATCGTCAAAACATCGTCGATTCTGTGTGGGTTTCTCATGCAATGAACCGATTAACCATTCTGTGGTCCTGCCATTCAATTGAAACGTACCTCTCCAGCAAGGATTTTGGCTTCAAATCACAGTGAGGGACCATCAGAGTAAATCTCACTTCCAGCACAGTCTCGATGGTGGTGATAGTTGTTGTGTTGTTGCCTTTGTTGGAAATGATGAGGATTGATGAGCTCACTCACTGTTGTTCTTCTTCACTGCATGAGAATTGCAGGCTTCATTTACGGTAACAGAGTAACAACACCATGCAACATGCACGCATCAAGCTCAAGTGCTCAGCAACACCAGGTGCGAGATTGATCCCTTAGATCCATACTGCTGGAGAAAAAGTGGACACTCTGTCGTTCATCGTGACAACGATCGCCATGAACAGTGTGCTTCAACCGGGAGCTAAACGAATCGATGCAAGTGATGATGAGGAAAGGAAGCCTTTCTGCAACTTGGAGTTGTTTTCTGCAACAGTGTGTTCTACGTCAGTCAGTGAGGAAGCTGGGGACAGGAGAGGGGGGGGGGGGAGCGCGGGCACATGGATGGATGCTAGGGGAGAAGGTACGGAGAGAGCTGGGAGATTCTGCAGGAGTGGGATGCGTCGCTGCAAGTATCGCTGTCACCAACCAAGACAGCTTCAGCATCCTCCATCCTCTTCATGTTTCATATCTTTGACACTCTTTGGGTTCACAGGCTGCTGGTGGTTGGTACACATTTCCTTGACTTGTTCAGCTGGATCATTTTTGTTGCTGTGAATGATTTGAAGACAATGGAATCATCTCTGAACCATGAATGGTGGTCTGAAATGGAGATTGAACATCATGATCAGTTTAAGAGGAGCAGTCTTTGCTACTGTTCCAACAATTATTGCACCATCGACTTGAGGTTACAGTGACTTGCCATTGCTCTCTGGTAGTGATTTTACAGCCAAAACAAGGGGAGTTAGCGGTTCAAACGTGTGAGTGTGCCTCCTTGTCTTGCTCAGTTAGATCATTTTTGTTACTGTTTGAAGTCGATGCCATCATCTTAAAACCATGAATGTTGCTCTGCAATGGGGATTGAACTCCACGATCAGCTCAAAAGGAGCACTCAATGTTACTATTCCAACAGTTACTGCACCATCAACTTGAGCTTGCAGCGATTTTGCAGCCAGACCAAGGGGAGTTGGTGGATCGAAAAGAGGAGGTCTTTTGCCGATCAATGCCTTGGGTCCCCACAGAAGAGAGCTCCCTGCAACTAGCATCATCCTACAGAGGACTGGATTCCTGTAGAGGATCCTGACTCAACATGAATGGCATCATTAGGATCGGCAATGGTCCCTGATAACCCGATAAGATCGATCCAATCCTGGTCCATTTTCGTGGATACGGATCCATAAATAAGGAGATAGGATATGAATCCTCAATTTATTTCTGACAACTTGTATCAAATTCAGATATGGCCATATGGGTGTGATTGGATCTGTTTCTGGACCAAAAGAAAGATTTATCCTGAGAGTCATTCACCTCAAGAACTTGTCAATGGATTAGAACCAACAACGATCTAACTGTTGTTGATGTTCCAAGGTGTTTCTACACCTTCTTAGTCTTTAAATGATTCTTTCTTGGATGAAAATAGGGTTCAAACCTCATGCTTAACTAAATGTTCTATAGTAATTTGAGATATTATACAATCTTTTGGGACGTACTCCTCCCCTGCGGTCGTCAGTAGGAGCACGATCCTTCGATCCTTACCCACTTCGATCTCTAGGAAGGCCGCACGAGCTAGTCGCAGGGTGTATTAATCCCCAGCTGCAAGGCTCATCCTCTCAATTTTTCCTTTCGTTTGGGTCACCTATCACAAGCAACCTATCACTCTCATCAACCATGATTTCGGGAGGGCCGTCCACCTGCATAGGGCATTAAATCTAAGCAACGTGGTCCAATTATCTTTTTTCCTCTTTTAGAATGCTTGGCATAAGGGACATCCCATGCTTATCCAAAACATGCTTCTGTCTTAACAAACGATACTTTCATAATCATTCTTCCTTGATGTTATTTTCAGAGAGACGTGTTCACTGGTTGTCAATATTAAATGTGCTCCTGAATGACACGAGGGGCTCCTGAACCAACAGCCCAGCCATACTCCATTAATTGCTCAAATATAAAAGCTAATCCCAAAGCTTAAAGTGATATGCATCTCTATTACTACCACCTCTTAACTGATTTTACCATCGAAGGGGTTGAGTCAAGAATATCCCCTGACATTGACCACTTATGCGTAGATCTCGACGAGGCTAAGGTGCACCTGGGGATAACACTAAATCTATCTTCGGTAAACAAGCAATGTCTCAAGACCGTGCAAATCGAATTCGCTTTCTGCTCCGATCTTCTCTCATGACCCCCGATGAGGCCCCTCGATGAGTTTGCACCTTTGAAATCAAGCCAAGTCACGATAACTCCATGGTCAATGGTATCAAGGTAACAACATGTATCTAATTGTACAAAAGATGGAGTGCAGATCAAACATCCTTTTAGAATCAAATATATGAAATGATTTCTGATAGTTATCAGACAGGCTGAAGCATAATGCCAACCTTGTTTTAAGTAATTAGCAAGGAGAAAACTCCAAGTAAAGAGGAACACTTAGTGCAAACAAATTGGTGCAACTTATTATGATGTCCTCTATTTTGGTAAGGCATCTAGTTATCAATCCATCTGATGTGTTAAAATTATGAACTAAACAGTCCTCCAATGAAGGTAGACTGTTTTGAAATTGTACTAGCAGTACATCTTAATGAAATTATATATACATTATGAGCTATTTCTGACTTGATGTGACACAGATATTCTTTGAAGTAGATGAATTCAGCATGTACCTTGTGAGATGAAGCTTATTGAAGTTGATGCTCATATCTCTCTCCCTCCAATACCATCTTCTCCACCTTCAACCAGCTTGGATGGAACAGAAGAAAACGACATAGCAATCAGTATGGATAGCTGGTTCAATGCGCTCAAAGGGGGCCAAAAGAAATCCACCATTGCAGTAAAAGGTGAACAGTTCCAACTTGCGGCTATCTATATGATAAAGACACAGACAAGGAGAAAAGTTGAGTTACATGATCACCAGCAGAAGGTAGTGTCCATAAACCAAAAAACAACCAAAAGAACCATCACAGAACAATAAAAGACACTTCATTAACCAACAGAAGAAAGGCCCAGATTAATCCACAACCCAGCATCACCAGGGAGAAGATTGACCAGCTTAGCTTTCTCGTTTGGCCCCTGCAACTTGAAGCCAAGCGATATAAAGACACCTGACAAGTTCCTTTTCTTTGAATACAACTTATTTGATCTTACTGCTTTGCTGGTCTCAGGAACATGGTCCTATGGAATTCAGTTCTTCAGTTGCTTCCTGTTCATTGTTATACAGTTTATACTGTTATACTCAACATTTTGATCTCTTAATGGTAGATGTTGACTTCTTGTAATGGTTGCATCAAAGCAGAACAGAAATCTGCTGTGGATATCAGTAGCGTGGGACATGGGATTGGTCACAGATCTTTTCCAAGATTTATGCTGCATGAACACTACATGTTGAGCATGATCATGATCCCAAGTTCCATCCTGATGCAAACAAAAGAGGGGGCCGAGGCTGAGGCGCTGCGATCCAAAGAGAGAGTACTTTCAACTGTTTGCCTCCGTGGTTTTCACTAACCGCAACTGTTCCCACTCCGATCGCTCGCAAGCTTTGCCCACAGTGAGGTCGCTGTCGGCCATAATCATCCTTTGGAGTGACTGCCAGCGTCTTCCTGGCAGTACTGATTGAGGTGACTCGGCAACCACAGTGGCTGATTTCAACGCTTGAGAGCTTCGATGGTCCGCTGGCCGACAAATGAAGCGCCCTTAGCGCGACTACTATGATGCTTCCTCATCACCACTTCCAACTCTTTCTTCCTTATTTTCCACACTCTTTTCTTTTAATTCTTTCTCTGTGCATACATAATTATACAGTTTATTCATTTAGCTTTTTGATCAGAAAAATCATTTGTTTTGATCAATAAAAAAAGTTTTGTTAAAAGGATAGTGTTCACTTATTTTGGAGGCATATGTGTGTGTGTAATAATTAGGCTTTTGCCACCTTTTTCAGCTACTGTTTTCATCTCTTCTTGGGAACTAATCAGAGAATCAGAGAGCAAAGAAGAGCTACCTTATGAAGCTTGGAAATCTATATTACAAAGAGACTTCATCTCACAACAATTAACTTCTCTGTTTTCAGATATTACTACTACTCTTACCATCTGCTACCTCTTACGATCCATTTGCCTAATCCAGAGTTCATCTTCTCTTTTCTCCTCAGTTGTCTTGTTATCATTAGAATTAGGTAGAGCGACTGGATTCATTTCTTTTACCTCATCATCTTCCCCACTACATTTCAAATCTGTCCAAAATCCACACAATTCATGTCTTCACTTCTGAACTCCAATCATTTCAATCACACAACTGTAGTCGACAGTGGTGACTCTGTTCACAAATGATCATGAGATGGGTGTTGTTAGCAAGAGCACAAAGAACTCAAGGTCCTGAGACAAACCAAAGGCAGAGTGAGCTGACGCTGGGCCCATTGATTGGACATAAATGATTGATCAATGCCTACAAAAGGAGAGGAAAAAAAAATGGTGATGTGACATAGGTGAGGAGGAATCAGAATGATCCATGGCCTAGGCCTATGGCTTGTAGGACAGGTGTGTTAAGGTTGTTGTTCTTGCCACTGGTGGCCTTCCAAAAAGTTGCTAATGATAGGTTGGTGAGAGGCAGCAGTGACCTGCTGGTGGTGGTTTGGGCCCGAACCTCAATCTGTCCACCCAAGAAGTTCCCTCTTTGGATGGCATTGTGTGCTTTCTAAAATCTTTTCATGTAGGAAAGCTGTTCATCTGTGATGAAGAAACAGAGGTGGAACTTGAAAAGAAGCTGCAGATGAATGTCCAATCCAGCCAGTGGAGTGGAAGTGTCAGAGGAAGTACCAAGGGTTAGTTCTTGTTGTTCCTCCACTGCTGCCTGTACTGCTTGCTACTGAACCATGTGGCTTGTCACGCTCCATGCTATTGCCGACTGCTACTACAGCATCAGATAAGATATCGATGATGGATGAAAAAGGAGTCATAGAAAATGAGATAAAAGGAAAAGAAGAATGTCAAGAACAAGTTCAAGAGGCCAGTAAGTTCTGATGAAGAAAGCATTCAATCTACTGAAACTAGCTTCAGGTTGTGAAGGGAGATGGGTTTGAGATGCATGGCTTCCTAGCTACCTATCTGGAGCTTAAGATCATGAATGCAGAACAGAAATAGGGAAGCAGATCAAACAGAAAGATTATGGATGACCCTGAAGACCATGTTGAATGCTTTGGAAAGAACAGCAAGCACAGGCTTAATTACTTGAATAGGATTTAGATGTCATCATGCAAGCTAAAATTGAACAAGAGAACACAACCATATTACTGCTGATAGGCTTCATGAGGGACTTCATAGGCTTTGTTCTTAAAGACCATGCTGAATATTTAAGAAAAACATTCATGTGGCTCAATTATCTCTATTCCTCATTTTTAAGAATTTATCAAATTATGATTCAACATATTTTTTTTCTCTTTCACTGTTTGCGAGATGACGATGAGTGCGAGTCGCATTGATACCAATTAAATAAAAAAAACTTACATTTATTAATTTAGAGTCAAACTCAATATATGTTGTTTGAGTTTTTTTTTTTTAATTTATAATGTG
The DNA here is from genome assembly GCF_036884655.1 of Musa acuminata AAA Group. Lineage (NCBI taxonomy): Eukaryota > Viridiplantae > Streptophyta > Magnoliopsida > Zingiberales > Musaceae > Musa > Musa acuminata. The sequence goes on from NC_088353.1 coordinate 37,119,410, forward strand.
GACTATTATATGAATATTCTCTTTTTTACATGATCATTCGAGTACGATTTATATGTCTAACATTGAACTAGTGAATACAATCCTGTACTGCTGAGAGGGATTCGTGAGGGACTTTACAGGCTTTCCTTACAAGTTTATCTGTGAATTATGTAAGAACAATGAAAGCCACCTCTCTTCAACAGCCGTTATGTCTTTTAGATTTCATCTCAATCATTACGAGGAGAAGACTGATAGAGACATGTGTTGAAGCTAAGAACATAAGAACAGCTTCACAAATCATCAATCCATCAGCACTGGAGAACTTGAAGAGCCATGTTACGTAACAGATGATCTTACACTCAGATACGAGATGATCTTACACGCAATCCAAATCTGGGAGTGTTCGGCCCACCAAAGTGGCTGACCCAAACATGACAAGGGCGAGCCGCCTCAGGATTGAGCCCATTAATGTACGAGCTGCCTAAGGCTGTGATCGCATAGGAGGACAGCGGCGAGTTGCTACCGACGCGGCGGCCATGGTTGGGGAGGGAGTTCGGCTTGCAGTGCCCCTCAGGCTTTACCATGTCGCCATGTTCCCCGAGTTCGATCTGTTCGGGCTCTAAGGGGTGGTGATTAAGCAGTACTTCGGGGCTCGGAAGGGTAAGGAGATCACTGCCGATGGCCACCCTCGCCCGATCAAATTCTTGGCGCATTTGAAGGAGGATGAGTTTGGGCTCTTAGAGATGTCATGGAAAGAACCGAGAGAAGGCAAAGGAGAGACGTAAAGGATGTCTTCCAAGTATGTTTCTTTTTGTCTCTTCTCTCTGTTTCAGCCGCATTTTGAGGATTCGATCAAGATGTGTATATATTTCCATCTGAAAATATTTCTGATAGTTAAATCTAAATAGTTTTGTTTATTATATATCTTAAGAAAGCTACTAATTTTGTCATCTAAAACAGAGAAATATACTAATTTTAATCTTCTTTTCTTCCTCTAAGGTTGCATATTCTTAATAGCTACTAATCCTAAAACCTTACTCATCCTATGGCCATAAAATTTTCAAGCTGGCACTATCATGAGATCAATTCGTTCCAAGTGAATAACGAAAGAAAAGCTTGATATCTAGAAAAACAACCAGCTACAGCTATATCATCAAAGGAGAAGAAGCCTTTATGACATCTTAAGAAGAGATGAGAGCATCACCTGCTGCCAGTAACACCTTCATGTGTTCTTACTAATCCCTGGATCTTGCCTTTCAGCAGTGTGACCATCTTTTTATGAGAAGCTACTAGAGTTTCCCAACAGAAACTTAAAGTTTGAGTTAAAATCCCAATTTCAGTTCTTTTGATTATATAATTATTAGTACAGTTTTTTATTGCTTATTATATATTTGATGAAAAATATAACTTCATGTATTGCCATGAACATGTAGGTAACATGATTCCACACCATTGTTGGTTGAAGAGATCATGATATATGATCACTTTAAGTATTCTACATACTCCACAGCGAAGCTTTGTGATGGCCTAATTGTTGCTGCTGGAACCAGAATCTGCTTCAACCACATAGCCTCTGAGGGAAGGTGTCCTGTTAGTGAGGTCTGCTGAAGAATGTTGCCACTCAAAACTTGTCTTCTGCTGCATCCTTCTTCTAGCAATGTATCCTCTAATCCATGGGGTCACATCCTCATTGATTTTGATCATAATGAAGAAGATGATCCGGTAGATTATGACCATGCTGTAGAGGACAGATAGATCCCACCATTTTGAGCGACTAACGTCGATCTGGAAGACATTCTCGAGCACATATTCTCCAGGGATCTTTGGAAGGTCTGGTGTCTGATTGTCAAATAGAAGACCTTTCAAGTCATTTTGATACTGGCCCTGTTGCACACAATCGAGTAACATAATCAGCTCAAGCCCCTTCAAGTAGGTTTGGATACCATTGATTAACCTTTTTCTTTACCTGCAGTGACCAGTAATCGAAGCTGATATATGTCATTGGGTAGCGCCAAAATGGTTTTGGAATATCATTAGGGAGTCTGAAATAGCCAGACACTAGCATAAAAATTCCCTGTTCCATGGAGCAACTGTGAGGTATGGTTCTCATCTCATTGCATCATGTCAAAATCTTCCTACTGTAAGCCCAAATGGCACTTCAATATGCAGGGATATGTAAGTTAAACAGGTTTCCAGTTTTTAGCACATGTGAATTTGTTAAATTTGATTCCGATTATGATGAAATTACATGATACATATGGATTCTACATCGATAATTTTAGGAAAAGATATCACTATTCTTATCAGCATCATCTTATTTCAATAGCATATCTATCTATGTTTGAACTGTCAGAATGCTGCTCATCTAACTATTAATGCAATTCTACAGTATCTGTATAGACTTGAAGATTGAATTAACTCGCTTATGTATGTAAATAGAACCACCATAGCGTTTATAATCCTACTGCAACTTTTCTAGATAACAAACAATGAGGCTTTTGTCTTTTGGCTTTGTGAAAATAACTTGCAGCGGTTATCCAAGTGCTTCCTACAGTCATGGAGTTCTTCGGAGATTATAAATGAAGCATCATCATCAGAAAAGGTTTAGATGTGTTGGTGTTGCTTACCTGAATCCCAGCTCCTATTATGATTCCCATGAGAAAATTGGGGACGACACTAGCTATGGCCATCATCAAGCTCTCAACCACAGTCACACTGGCGTAGAGGCACAACACAAAGAACAGGTAATGCATGAAACCTGGATGAAGTTTCACCATAAAATAGCATATGGTTCCAGAGGCAAAGGATATCATGATCAGAAAAGGCATTGCAGACAGTGTGTTGCTGATAACAAATGCTAACACGCCATAATGTCCGTTGAGCCGCTCTCTTTGGAAAACCTGCATGACATACAGCAAGTTGTAGAATCACAGCCTGAGATGAAGATTTCATTTTGGTATAACCAAAAAAGAGGGAGATCAAATGAACCTTCATATCTTCCACAAATGATGGGAATCCTCCAATAGACATGAATGTGACGAAGCCAAAGACGAAAGAAGCGCATGCTCCCCTTGCCTGTCCAAGAAAAAAATTAAGGAGAGAAAAATTAGGAAATTAGCTTAAGCTATTTATCTATCCTTCCAGCTAACTGTTAACTCTCTTGATGTAGGTCACGCAGGAGCAGACAAGGGAGCTGTTCCAGTCAGATGGCAAAGTTATCTGCCATGAGCAAGAAGGTGGGAAGAATACCAGAATCGCACTGTATCCAGTCCCGACATTCAGGTAAATAGTTCCGATGCAGATGGTGACCACAATATAAATCAGGAGCCTCAACCAGTAATAACCAAAGTCTCTCGACATGTTGACAAATGAGCGCCTCGTCAGAGTCAAAGCCTGCATCAAGAAGCTTGCCTGGCTGCCCCCTGAATCCAAGACTGTGCCTTTCTGCAACATCTCACAAGGTAGAAGAAGTTGGAACGGAAATATTGTCAAGATAGAAGAAATTTCCAGGTATGAGACATACAATTCGAGAGATCTCATCCACTTTCTGCCTGGCTGCATAAGAGTATTGGGAACGACTGTAGAACTCAATCAGCCTTCTCATTGCTTCGGCAGTAGTAGTTCTCTCCAAGGGATCATCACTTCTCTCAAACTGAGCACCATATGAGAAGTTTGCTTAGCTTACTATATACGACAGTGAATCCAACAGTTGGAGCAGCAGAGGATGAACACTTACACGCAATTTGACTGATCCCTTCAGGGTAGCTTTCACCTTGTCAAAATCTGAGTTTACGCACCTCAGGAAATGATCTGATGGGTTTCTCAGAGATGGACAAGGGAACCCAGCTTGTGCAAAGAACTACAAGCATGCAGAAAGTTGAATCAGGTAGTGATGGTAAAACAAGAGGATCGAGAAGAGCTCCCTGTTAGCTCACCTGGCATGCCTCAGAAGCTTGCCCAAAGTAAACAGTTCTGCCCCCTGATAGCAAATACAGAGAGTCGAATAGCTCGAAGACCTCGCTGCTTGGCTGATGGATGGAGGCGATAACAGTCCGACCGTCCCTCGACAGGCCTCGTAGCGTTTGCGTCACAAAGAAGGCCGAAGCACTGCAGAATGGGTACACATGAGATCTGTGATCCTACTACCATTGAAGCAGACAAAAGTGTTGTTGAAGCCCCTACCTATCAAGGCCACTGGTAGGCTCATCGAGGAAGAGCAATCTGGGTCGCATCAGGATCTCAAGAGCAATGCTGACTCTCCTCTTCTCGCCACCACTTACTCCTCGCAGATGCCAGTTTCCGATCACCGTGTCTGCACAGTCCTGGAGGCCCATCTCCATAATCGTGCTCTCCACCAGCGCTCGCTTCTCCTCCCTCGGCATCTTGTCCGGCAGCCGGAGGCGTGCCGAGTACCATATCGTCTCCCTCACCGTCAGCGTGCCGATCAAGTTATCATCTTGTGTCACATACGCCTGAGGCGGACGAAGCAATCACAGGATTTGTAGCAGAAGAAAGAGGAGACAGAGAGACTGCTTGAATCTTATTACTACAAGACATGAACGAAGTTCCATAGGCTCACCGCAGCTCCAAAGGAAAGCTTCGTCTTACGGCCATTGATAAGGATTGCTCCCGAGAGGAAGGCGTTGGTGGCGAGGCGGCCCGCGAGCGCGTCGAGGAGCGTCGACTTGCCGGACCCGGAGGGTCCCATGAGTGCAGTGAGCGTGCCAGGCTCGGCGTACCCAGTTAAGCCCTCCAAGACCTTGTGCGTCTCTCCCTTGCCGAGCGTCACCGTCACCGTCAGGTCCTTCCAGGTGAGCCTCGCCGACACGTCCCCCATGAACTCTGTGCAGGTCTTGTCTCTCCACAGCGTCTCGCTGAGCGGACTCAGCCCCCCCACCACTATTCCATTTCCCGACGGCATGTTGGCCTCCATATCCTCCATCACCTGCCCCGCCGAGCTCCTCCTCTCCTCTCCTCTCATGCTGTGATACTAACAAGAAGAAGCTGCTTGTTGTTGCTACACGTGCTGTGGTCTTGCTCTTATGGAAAGTGAGGAGGGATCAAGGGGAGGGTACCAGCTAAAAGGAGGAGGGAAGATTTAGTAGTTGGGAAGGATTTGTATGTGTAGTTTGACTGAGTAATGCCTCTGATCCCCCATTAAAGAAGCCCGATGACACACCATTAACACAACGGTGAGCTTTAATGCATGTCACCATCTCCCAACTCCAAACAATGTAATCTCCATGGCTGATATGTGGATGTCAAAATCTTGTTTTTGGGCAGGTTGGAGCTGGGAAATGCATGGCAAAAGGACCACTGGATTTGCTGCTGGTGTGGTCAGGGAAGTAAAGCAGATTGCATCTCCTCAACGCTCCCATCTTCCTCTACCTCAAGAGATCTGAGAGTTATCCAGTGATGCTGAAGAATATTCAGATAACACAGGTACGTGGCGGACATGATCACTGTTTTTATTGTTATCTGTCCTTTCGAGGTTTGCTGCCTGTGTAGATTCATCCATTTAAAGCTGGTTTGGTGGATACTGGTGGTGAATTAAATGCTGTTGCTGCCCCCAAACTTTCATCCTCCATATCTGCCATACTAGCAGCGTGGGTAGCAATTACTTGGTAGTTGGAAAGAAACAGGGACTTGAATCGCAATTAGGCTCATGTGTTCCTTATTTTTCTTTGCAGAGTCGTGCATCTTCTACCAAAATGTATTTGGAGGGCCTTTGATGATTAAGAAGGTCATGTAACATCCATGCGATGTGAGGAGTAAAGCTGCCTTTGGAAACACATTTGTATTTCAAATATACATCCACAGAGAAAAAGGGTTCGAAAGGATGTTTGAAATGCTTTGAGTGTTTGATTATTTTAAAAAGTCTATTAAATATTTTATGATAAATTTATCATTCTAAAATATTAGATATTTATTCAAAACTAACTATATTTTTTTTTATTTAAATAAATAAATAAAATAAAAATAAATATTTATATATATAGTTTTGAATATATATATATATATATATATATATATATATATATAGTTTTTTATCATGAAAGTTTAGAGGTAGTGCCTCCCACTTTGTCCTCTTCTACGTCCTCATCCGTTATACCTACGACGTGGTGGTCTAGTTCTCTCTCATTTTTATCTTCAACCTCTTCCACCTTTGTCTCTCCGTCTTTGTTCGTCGTTATAGCCTTCATCGTTTTGGCTTTCGTTGCTTCTTGTTACTCAACAAGCTATTCAGGGAGAACGAGCAGGTGTGGGAGGGCTACATGTACTAGCTTAACCGCTCCTTCTACTTGTTCTCCATCTTTACAAGTTATGGTGGTACTAGTGAAGATCGGAGCGTGTGCTATTTGCGGTGGCTAGCAACATTGTGGTGAGTAATATCTGAAAGCTCTTCAGCTCATCGTTAATGCGGGAGAGGCTATCTGTATACGATTCTCATCGTCAAGTTTGAGTTTGTTAACTCAGACTTGATGAAAGGAGTTTATATGCTATGTACTTGAAAATATAAAGGTTATTTCATAAGGGCTAAAATGGATCTTAATCCTATAATTTTACAAAAAATTTATATGGCCTAGATAAAATTTATAAAAATTAAAATATTTCATAAAAATAAAATTTTAAAATAAATAAGAATTTATAATTAAAATAAATAAACTTTTAATTTATAAAAAAATTAAAGTTAGAGTTTTTATTATGGGTGTGTTTGAGAACACATTTGAATTGTGCATTAAGGGTCCAATGAATATTTCATACGTAAATTAATATTTGATAAATTATTTTTAAATTACATCTGACTTAGATATTATATTAAAGATGCTAAGATGTTACTTGTAGCTTTAATATCTCAGCATTTGTTGGATGCTAATATAAGTTTTTAAATTTTAAAAGTACTTTATGATCTTATCTAAAATTACAAGATAGTCAAAATGATTTAGTGAGAAATCAATATGATTTATATTTTCTATAAAGCGATATTTTATTTATTTATTTTAAAAAAATATTTTATATTTATGTATATGATGCTATTTATTTATTAATTATATATTTGGGCTATATAAAATTTTTTATAACATTACATACATATGTACATTTATTTATTTATTTATTTATTTTATTTGCTCATTAATTTAAATAAAAATATGTATACACTTTTGTATAAATATTAAAATTATTAAAAGGGTAAATCTATCATAAAATATTTAATGGACTTTTGAAATATAATTTTATCAAATAATACTTATATTAATGTATATTTAAAATATAATTTTTATCTATTGTTTACTAAACACTCAAAGCATTCAAGAATTGTACATTCATTTAAACTCCATTGTCCAACTGGACATTAAAGATGTAAATGTATTCTTAAACACAACTTATACAAAGACGATCTTATGATTTTAGATTAAGTATTTTAGATTTAGCATTCAGGACAAACATGATATGAACAAAATTTGTCAAGCAAAATTTCATATTTCAAATATGTTTGGAAACGCACCGGTGAACTGAAACAATCCATTGTTAATGCGATAAATCAAACTTAGTTGAATGAGGTTCTCAAGGCACTCCCAGATATATGAACTCAGAAGGAGTCACATTCAAAATCTGTGGCGTTAATTTGACTTCCTTTTTTGGTTGAGGAAGGTGATTGTGCAAAGAACAGTTGCAATTGATAAGGTATGCATGCATGATTGGACTTTCTTTAGACCCAATTCCCTATTTATAACACATTGATTGACCTGCGAGGACGAGAACATTTATGGTTCATAATCAATAAACAAAAAATAAAATGTATGCCATTCTTTTAGGTCAAATGTCATTGTAATCAAGAGGGTAAACCTGCTTTGTTAGGTTCATCTTGAGACACGACGCTACCCTTTGTTTAGTGAAAGATCACACCTTTAGGACCCCAAAAGAGCAAAAGCATTCATTTATTTTTGTCCCCACTCAATAAAGTTTTTTGCTTAAAAATATTTTTTATGATTACATTTAGCTTTTAGCAACCATACTATTTAATTTTAAGACACAAATTATCAAGCAAAATAGAAAAAGGAAAACAGTTCTAAAAAGATTGTTTTAAATTTACAGGAAACAAAAAAAAAAAATCCCACGAGATTTGTCTACACTATCAAAAGAGAATTGTCCCACCAAATAACTTATAGAGGGTTCCAAAATTTTAAAGCTATTTAATTAATACATTGTATTCAAAATAGTAAGATCAAAGTCTATCTTCATCGCTTTCTCTTTACGAAAAAAAATATATGAAAAAACTTAGGAAGCTTAAAGATCCATTGGTTTGAAGAATCAAAAGATCCATTGCAATGATATGATCCAGACATCATCACTGTATATCCATAGCCAGATGTCTGTGACTGTAGGAGAATGACACGTAATGGGCAGGCCATCTGCATCTTAATGCCCTAACCAGCTTCTTCTCCTTGTTCCTCTCACCATTAAACTTCACAACCCCCCCAACCTTCAGCACGTCAAATTGAATACAAATGGTACGAGGTCACTGTCTCTCTTTCTTCTCCTTTAATCTTACAGACTAATGGACTTTGATCTAACATGTTCATTAACTGAATGTAGAACTATTAATCCTGCTATAGAGCTGTTTTCTTTTTCTTCTTCCTTCTGAGAGTATACGTGCATAATCGCTGGTCATTCAGGGAAAAAGTGGTCATTAAGAATGGGTTGGCTTATAACTCATGAAATCTAAATTGCTTGAGCCTTCCCTACAAACTAGGGCATGAATCCTCCAACTAAAATTCATTATGCATGCAAGACAAGTGGTTTGTTCTTGGGTGCATGTCATCTTCTGCTGCTTTCAATACGACAAGCATGCATCATGTTGATCTGACGTCTCCTTTCTCCACAGGTGCAAACCAGAATGCAATAACTGCAACAATATATGGCCATACTGTTCGGCATATGCATTTAAACCTCCCACCGGCAGGCAAATGCAGCGACAAAGCATGAGCATCTACGTCACACATAGTAGATTTCACACGGTTCCCTGCAACATGATGCTCATCGTCATGCTCAAAAAATGCTTTCTTGTGAGAAGAATTATCCTGTACAAGTCTGTATTACGTGCATTGCATGTTCTACATCCTGCATCATTTCTTGGAGGTATCAAACTGGTGCACGAATATGTACGGATGCTCCATTAATGGCTGGCTACTAGATTAGCTTTCGTGTGCACCAACTGATGTCGTTGCCCATAAATTTGGAGGTAACGTTTCATGAGCGATAGCATATGGGTTTGTGTGTAGGTCATCATCATGTTGTTGTCTTGTGCACTGCAGATGAGTCAAAGATGTGTCTTGGCAACTTCCTGTGAAGGTTCCTGGACAGAATCATCGACCGGTTTGGAATAGACGTCTTCTTTTGGGTATCACATCTTCCTGCATGTGCTTCTTCTTCTTCTTCTTCTTCTTCTTGCATTCCTCGACACTTGCAGCCTGTAGATACCTCTTTGGGTGTTCACCTAACTCTCATTTATGGGTTGCCAACACCGAGGTTTACTGCCATTCCTGTGCCTACCAAGCTTCAAATGACACGAGCAAGGAGGTAGTTCAGTTCCTTGCCTAAGTTTGCTGGATTAATGCTGCTAACTTCATTCATCCTAAGCAAAAAAAGCTTCAGTTTTTCTCTCAAAAGTTATGCAACAGCCACTCATCCACACGTTGCATTCAGGGCGACCAAACCGTGTATGTATGGCAGTCAACCCTTCTTTGAGACATTTTCTCAAGCAGTTCTCCAGCATGACGCAAGTCGGCCATTCCGTCTCTTTCGACCGTGCCGTTCCTCAAATTGGCCGGTCTAATCCCCGGTTCACCTGGTCGACCGGTCCGGTTTTCTCGACATTAACAGCAGTTGCCGGCCAATATCCGATCTTGGCCGTCCCGGCAAGACCGAACAGCCGACCAGTTAACGTAGTCGTCCTCCTTCCCTCCGTCCGCCGTCTTCCTATCCATTCCATGGTTTGCTTCCGACGCCACGCCATGAGTAATTCTCTCGTTTTCGGCGGGCACCATCGCTCTCCTCTCTGTGAAACTTCTCCTCTCTTCTCGTCGACGATCGTTTCTCGGGCCGCAAAGGACGATCCTGCGCCACCAAAGCGTTACAACTGCTGCCATGATTCCGACGAGCAGCGCTCGCTTCCTGTTCAACGCAACAATCAGGTCGACTTGGTCTCATTAACGTCAAAGTTCCAGATAACAGAGGATCCCATCAGTTCGTAGCAGTTTGCCTGATGGCTTGTCCTGTTTTAATGACTCGGGGGATAGTTTGGGTGTTGGAAGCAGCAAAAGTTGCAGAAGCTCTGGCAGTAATGGATGGGAAGGAGACGGTCATCACTGGTCCTCAAGCATGCAAGAATCAAGAACCACACACCTGATGATTCGCGCTGCACGGGCTATCTCTGCTTCGGATCAAGCTAAATCGCAGTGTTTCCAACAAAGCAATCAGGGTTCTGAAAGGAACATGTATGTTACCAGCTTCTTCAGCCAATCCATTTACTGAGTCGGACACGATTTCTTATCAGGAAATCAGAGATCTATGATTGCCTTATTAACAGCATGAGAATTTACTAAGTATCCGTAGCTTAAGATGGATAGGAAGAATCTTCTCCACCATTGAGCACACATAAAGAACTTTACTCTTTGCATTCATTAATCTAAGAACCCATGAAGTGCTTTTTTTTTTTTTTTGTTAAGTTTGCTTGAAAAATTGATCTCATAACTCTATTTTTTGTTTGTATTTTTCAATGTTTAGCAGAAAGTAATGACTAAGTATTAAAAACTAACTCATCTAGTCAGGGACCGTCACCTAAATAATGACATGGGTAGAAGAATTCGCGCCCGTTCCCCTCCCCTACAAGTGTCGACAAGAGCATGATCCACCGACCCCTGCCCACCTTGATCTTTAGGAAGACCGCATGAGCTCGTTGTAAGGTGCATCAATCCTCGATAGTAAAGTCCATCGCCCCTTCTCCCCTTTTTGGTTCACTTGTCGCAAGCAACTTGTCACCCCCTATAACCATGATTTCAGGAAGGCTCGCATGGTCGCGACAAAGAGCATTAACCCTAGGTGGCATGGCCTAGTTCCCTCTTTCCCTTTTTCCAGATACCTAACCCAGGGACCATCCCTTGCTCATCCCATATAGGCTTCAGCCTTGACAAATGACACCCTTGTAGTCGTCCTTCCCTGATGCCACCCACAGAGAGGTGTGCCCATTAGTCATCTACATAGTTCGGAGGTCGAACAGGACAGAAATCATAAGGAGTTATGATTAGTAAGAGTTGCATACTATTTGGGCTTAGTGTGATTGGTCGAGTCCCTCATGATTATATTAAGACGCCGATTGAATCTAAATCCCCGATAGAAATCAAAGATTTTGGATATTGGAGGGAGTCATGTGTTTCGTAAAAAAATAGTAGGAGTAGATTAAGATAAAGTCTATATCTTAATTATTTTTATAAAATCTAAAATTTACATATTATTTACTTTTTGATACATCATTATTTTCAGAAGAATATCACTTTCAAATCCCTTACATGGTATATTTGATATCAATCGTCTCACTGGTCTAAACTACACGGATTGACTCCGTAATCTGAGAATTATTCTCATTACGGAGAAAATCACGTATGTCCTTGACACAATGATGCTCACACCCGAGGAATGGGCAAGTGAGAATGAGATCACTCACTTCAAGTATATAAACGACTCCACTCTTACTTAGTATTACATGCTAGACTTCATGACTCTCAAGTTACAAAGATAACATAAAAAGATAGATGCTAGATCCATACTCCTATATCTCCGTAAATTATTTGAGGAACAAGGAAGGACTCAATGATATGAGATATCAAAGAATCTCTTTCGCGCTAAGATAACTAGGAGAACATCAATTTAAAATCATGTCCTTAAGATGATTGAGTAGATAGAAAAGTTTATAGGTCTATGAATGGTTCTAGAAGATAGCTTGTGTCCGGATCTCATATTTAAGTTCCTCCAAGATTCCTTTTCATAATTCTTTATGAATTTTAACATGAAAGAGCTTAAAGTGACTTTCATTGAGTTTCTCAATATATTGAGGGAGGTTGAGAGTACTATCAAGAAAGAGAAGTCAGTTCTTTATGCTATATGTGAAATTGGAGAGAGAGCCATTAAGTTACTATAACTCATACATAGTGACGTATGTGATCCCATATCAACTCAAGCCATAGATAATTATTCTTACTTCATTATATTAACCGATGACTTCTCTAGGTATAAATATGTGTACTTGATGAAATATAAGTCTAATTACTTCGAGAAATTCAAGGAATATAAGAATGAGGTAGAAACCCAAATTGAAAGAGTATCATGACTCTTCAATCAAATCGAGAAGGTGAGTACTTGAGTATAGAGTTCACCCAATTCCTCAAAGACTATGAGATCCTATCTCAATGGATCACTTTCTTGCTAGTCATAGATACCTTACAAATCAATCATATGAATAATGACATGTGTGACTTAACACGTAGTCTTTTTACTTATTATTATTTGACATTTATTCACTTTATATTGTCTATTATTTGAATATATTTTGATGTCCATGAATCTATGCAATGTGAATCAGATCGTGATAAGATCACGAAAATGAGACTGATTCGCCTTTAAACGTAGATACTAAAAAATCTCAATCATATGTTACTTGAGAGGGATATCGAGATAACTGAACAAACTAGTATGCTGTATACACGTCCATATGATGGATGAAGCTAGTCTCATAGCTGCTCGTATGGGGACACTAAGGATACAGTGCAAGTACTCATTGGAAAATGAGTTCATTGATTGATCTGCTTTCAGAATGTTGAATGATTGATTATGCATTATTATCAGACAGCGATTTTGCAGTCCTAGTGGTATATTTGGTCCTTAGACTTAAGACACTAAGGATATTATGTATGAGTACTTTATTCTTTGATACTAGATTTATAACTCTAAAGGTTTCAGATCTAGCACAACTAGTCATCGGAAGTGGTAACCAACCTTATGAAGACTATTAAGTATCGATAGAGGATCATCTACTCTCGGTATCATGAGAGAAATATCTCATATATTCTTGCTCAAACAAATCTCTGGCCAGGGTCATTCGGATTGAGAGAGAAAGAGTTTTTCGGGAGAATCCGATTAGAGCGAGACTCGAGCAAAAACCATATGGGTTTGACAACACTATGCCAGCATATGATCTATGAGATATTAGATGGATGAGGGACTATAAGTATACGGAGGATAGACATGTTTAATGGATTGGATTCTCTTGTATCATCTGAGGACTACGGCGTAGTGACCTAGTACGTCCACGGTCGATGAATCGAGTGAATTATTATGGAGATAATAATTAACTGAGTCAGAAGAAATTCTGATAGGTATGACTCACGGCCGGCTCGATATTGAGCCTAGAGGGTCACAAACATATGGTAGGCGTTGCGATGAGTAGAGGTTCATATATGATATATCTATCGAAGCCCCTATCTTATTGGATATCCAATAAGCCCTTGAATTATTGGATCCTATGGATGAGATCCAATAAGAGCCAATGAGAGATTAATAGATAGAGATCCACTAATCTAAGAGGCTTGAGTAGTTAGATGAAGATCTAATATCCAATAGGGTTGGATCCATTATGATTATGTTGATAGGGAACCTCTATAAATAGTAAGGAACCAATGGTTCATAGGCTAGAGTCTTTTTTGGTTGCCTCTCCTATTCTCCTCTCGTTCTCTTCCTCAGATAACAAGCTTGGAGTTTTGAGGAGCATCATCGCAGCCCTGCTGTGTGGATCACCGCTAGAGAGGAGGGTGCTTGACTTCCTTCATCCTCTTCTAGGCCTAGGGAGATTATATATCCCTGAATCCCTGCAGATCTCTAGCGAAGGAACTTATATCTCATTAAAAGTCCAACATATTCTGAGGAGGTTCCACTTGATCAGAGAGATCGTAGCCCATGGTGATCATATATCCCTAAATCCCTGTAGATCTCTAGACGGTTGCTCAAACGAAGGAACTCAGGTCTCATCAAAAGTCCAAACATATTCTGAGGAGGTTCCATTTGATCAGAGAGATCGTAGACTATGGTGATGTAGTAGTGAAAATAGTTTCATCTGAAGATAACATCGTGGATCCACTAACAAATGTATTATCTCATATTATTTTTGAGTGTCATAGGGGTTTGATGAGGATTACACATAATAGTTTTATCTGAAGATAACATCGTGGATCCACTAACAAAGTTATTATCTCATATTATTTTTGAGTGTCATAGGGGTTTGATGAGGATTACGCCTATAGGTGATTGACTTTAGATCAAGTGAGAGATTGCTAGTTACAAGTGCCCTACAAGCCAATCACGCGAGTGATGGCACATGTGACACTTTGTACAGTCTTTATTATTATTATTATTATATTTTTATACTTTATATTGGATGATAAATATATTGTGATGTCCTTCGATTTATGCAATGAGAATTAGATCATGATGAGATCATGATAATTTGACCAATTTGCCTATAAACACATATCCTAAATATTTTTAGTCATAGATTGCTCGAGAGAGACATCGAGATAATCGAATAAATTGGTACATTATATAACACAACTAGTTATTGGGAGTGGTAGCCAACTTTACGAGAATAATTAAGTGTCGATAGAGCATCAAACTCTAGGAGAATCCGATTAGAGTGAGACTTGAGTAGATTCTGTATAAATCTGATAGCACCATACTTGGTATATAGTCTCTGAGATATTAGATACATGGTAAGTGAAGACAGATAAATCTAATTGATGCATAATACATCTATAGTCGATGAGTTGAGTGAATTTCAACTTGTAGTGGATAATTAGATATAGATCCAATTTTCATTAAGCTAAGGATAATTGGATGTAGATCCAGTATCTAATATATTATGGTAATTGAATGGAGATCTAATACTCAATAGGATAGGAACCATTAGGATTAGCAAGAGCTCTCTATAAAAAATGATGTGGGACTAAAAGAGTTATAAGACTAGACCCCTTAGCCACCACCTCTGTAACTCCTCCCCCTACTTTTTCTGTAGCTGACTACCCCTCTCTAGTGTGAGAGGATAGTGAGAAGGACTACTCCTACTATGTAATGGTAGTGCACAAAAGTAAGGAAAGAATGTGTCGTGAGAGGAGGTGCGTTGCCACTTCATCCACCGTGTGGATCGTCGCTAGAGAGAAGAACGTGAGTTCTCCTTCATCCACAAATTGAGATTTGTAGGTCAGGGATATATAAGTTCCCTTAGGTGATATCATCTCATGGCTTACATAGTTTTAGATGTGACGAGTTTTTTACTCTCGATCGTCGCACATGATTTGATATAAATCTGTTTTTAAAAAATTAATTTCTGTTTTATTTTTCCGCTAAACACACGATGCTCTTCCAGATTTTTCAACGAAAGGGACATTAAGATTGCTAAGAAGGCCATATGTGCTAAGCGATTGTCTTCAATTTTGAATAATATTGATTAGCTTTAGATGAGGATCTTACGAATCAAGTATGGGGAGAAAAATCCTTGGGATTTGGGTGGAAGTAAAGATTGTTCTTAGACTTGGCCAACATTTGTAAACTTCTTATGGACACCCAGTTTGGTTTCAAAAAAATATGCAGGAGATGGTCGTAAGACTCATTATTGGAATAACCCTTGGATTCAAACTTTACCTATTAGCCATTGGTCGACGCTTGTTAATATTGATTACTTTAATTCTATCTCTATTGCCTTCGATTTAATTACTCAAAATGGATGGAACCTTGAGCTACTTAAGTCTTGCTTTCACCCTTGCTTGATTGAGGGAATCTTGAGTATATATATTCCTGTAGCTCTCTTTGATGATAGATGGATCTAGATCTCAACTCCAGATAGACAATCCACTCCTAAAAGTGCCTACCAACTACTAAGAGGGAGATCTCAACCCGACAATGATCATTGGTCTGGGTGGATAGCATTATGAAACAGGAAAGTTTATCTTAAGATTAAGATTTTCCTATGAAAACTTATGTGGAATAGATTTGCTCTGTTATATCCCATTTGTAAGATTTGTTCAAAATTTGTAAGAAATATCCTCTCCGAGTGTCTATTTGCAAGGCAGTAGGACAAGCAGGCAACCTTTCTACAACTGATCATGGGAGACTTTGATGACTGATACATCGGTTAGAGGAGAGGTCGAGGAATGATAGTATTGAAAGGGAGATGTTCTTAGCTGTTGTTGCCAATACTCAAATAAGAACCATTATCATAATCATCAAACTAATATGAAAACTTTGTTCAGGATAATGATTGCCACCATCGACATGTAGTCATGTGGCATGCTAGTCAAAACCCGAATCCGCAACCACGTCACGTCACTTACAGATGATTCGCATGAGTTGTTGTGGTTGGACACCTCGAATCCACAGTTGTTGAGCGGAGGCTAAAACTTGGAGCACCACAACTGAGGTGTTACCAAGCCTCGTTACTCATCTTCATCACTTCTCTTGGAATAAGTGCGATAAAGTAAGAAAGCACGACATCTTTGGTCGGCCCCGGATCGACTGCAAGAAGCAGGTCACATCACTCAACTGCGTGCACAAGTAAATCTCTTATTCCCTCGAATAATAATGCTCCATCTGAACGACTCAAGCTGTAATAGTACAGTACACTTCGAATTCCGGACCACAATGCAATGCAATGCAAGCACTTCGATGGCATGCAGCATCATCTTCTCCCACTGCTGGTTCCTCTGATCTCGTCAATTCTCCTGACCACATCGCTCATCGTCGGCCGCCTCTCCGGTTCCAACTCCGTGCAATGCAGAGCAATTTCCGTCAGCTTCAGCATATCTCCATGGCTCTCCTTCTCAGCCACTATCTCCAGGTCGAGGATGTCGGTCGACCAATCGTTGTTGACAACCAGCTTCACCCACCCCGGCAAATCTTCTTCCCCATCGCCCGCGGCATGCCCGGTAATGACCTCCAGAAGTACTAGACCGAAGCAATAGACGTCGGCCTTGAGAGCGAGCTTCTTACCATGAGAGAACTCTGGTGCCCTCCCAATGGCCAACCTGTGGCTGTGACTTGAAGGTAGGAGATGGTGGAAGCCGTAATCCGTGAGCTTGGAGTAGTAGTTCATGCTTCTATGGAGGATGAGGACATTGGAGGACTTCAGGTTTGCATGAGGAACTCTGTGAGACGGCATGCACTGGTGGAGGTAAGCTAAACCTCTCGCTATTCCCTGCACTATGTTTAGGCGCGCAGCCCATTTCAAAGGCACCCTTGCTTCACCTCTGTTATCTACCACCATAAAACCATGGATTAGCTTCTGCTCTTTAAGCGAGAGGTAGGAGAAGAGTGGTTACCATGAAGAAGCTGAAACAAGCTTCCACCACGGACGTACTCATAGATAATAAGCTTCTCCTCCTTGGAGTAATGGAAGGAGATGATATCCACGAGGTTCTCATGCCTCAGCTTCCCAAGCAGCTGCATCTGATGAGCAAACTCCTTCTTGCTCATCCCATGCATGGTTTTGAGCCTCTTCACGGCGACGACTGCACCCGACCCGAGCGTCGCCTTGTAGGTGCTCCCCAGCAGCCCCTTCCCTATCACCTCCGCGGAAGAACTCAGCAGATCGTCGAGGTCGAAGGTCGCCTTCTTTTTGTCCAGGAACATCAAGTTTACGATTTTCTTTGGCTCTGTTACGCTCTCTGAGCTTTTTGCTTCCTTTTCTGTCAATGCGGTGATCGATTCTTCCGTCAAGTAGAACACAGACCAGAATTTGGACTCTGAAGGTTGTAGTGTTATACCTGGAACATGTGCTGTCTGTTTGGCCTTCTTAGAATACCTCTTCGAGTAGTACAGGAAGCAAAACATCACCATGAAGGCAATCGTGGCTGTGACAATGGCGACCAGAACAAGAATCCAAGGTCTCAATGTCTTGCTGCTAGATGACGTGGCAGGAGGAGAAAATGTGCCGCCTGCACGTCCGAGGGGGGGAACAGGGGAGACCGAAGGAGGAGGAGGAGCGGTGGGGCATGGCTTTGCCAATGGCCGTCCACACAACTGCGTGTTATGATCGAACGCAGTGCTGGGGAATCCCTGCATGACCGAGGTGTTGGGAATGCTGCCTTCGAGGAAGTTGTAAGACACGTTGAACACCGCCATTGTGCGTTGATCGAATGGCGGAACTGCTCCACTGAGAACATTATCCTGGAGCTCCAGCCGAGCCAGGTTCGGCAAGGCGACGAACTCCGCGGGAATCGATCCCGAGAAACGGTTTCCGGCGAAGGACACAGCGCGAAGATGAACGAGGCCTTGCAGACTCGGAAGATTGCCATGAAGGGCGTTGTCGCTGAAATTAAGGCTGGCGAGCTGCAACACGTTCTGAAGAGCCGTGGATGGAAGGGAGCCCGTCAGCTGAATCCCGTGGAGAGCGAGGCCGACGACGTTGGAGTTGAAGCATGTGATGCCCAGCCACCGGCTGCGGTGGTTGTGGCAAGGAGGGCCGGTCCAGTTGGAGTGGAGGCTCATGGCGGAGGTCAGCGAGTCGCGAAGCTGGATCAGATCATTACGCTCGTTGTGGTACAGCTCCTCCTCCTCGAAGCTGCCACCGGATGCCGGCATGGCCGACTTCAGCAGCAGAGCTACCAGCAGCAACATCAGATTCATGTGGCCTAGTCTTCGAGGGGATCATGCCACCTGCAAGCGGCGTTCTTGGTGCCGGGATGAGACTCGGCGGACTTAACATATGCGTTGCCGAGGTGTGCAAGGCAAGGGAGGTTCGATGTGGTGGGACATGGAGTCGTGATGGAAGCGGAGGGATCAAGGAATTAGGATGGGTAAGGAATTGTTCTTTTCCTTGTATTGGCCAACAACGCAATGGGCTTCTTTTTGTGGTGGGAATGGTTGCACCAACTCACAGACCCCCCCCTTCACCCCATCGATGTCACAGTGGGGGAAAGAGGGTCAGAGTTAGCTAAGAAGTTGGACTCTTCTTGTTTTGACTGTGTCTCCTATGGGAACAGTCGTGGTGGGAATGAAGAATGTAACACGCAGTGCTGGTGCTCTTTCGTTGCCTTCAAGCAACACTACAGACGGGTAGGAGTGATCCTTTCTTGATGATTACTCGGTTGCATGGAGAGTCGACATCGGCGTTTTTAGGATGACGGCTTGAATTATACGTCATCCGCCAAATATATTGTTGGCTCGATGAGGACTACTGCATAGTGCTTTACAAACATGGTTAAAAAATGGTTTTGATTATGGTGGTATATTGTCAATTATTAAGCTTGAAATTTAGGAGAGATTTGAATGATAATTTAGACTTAGCTTTCATTCACTTGTCATAATTTATCCGGAAGTGATTTAGTTTTAATTAAAAGGGTGAATCCAGTGCACAAGACTTTTGTGAGTCAATATAGCTCCCAAAAAAAAAGAGGGATGAATCATGCTTATGACTTTTTAGCTTCCCTGGTCACTCCTCTATTAAAAGAACATATATGCACTAATCCTTCACATTTAAGTTACAAACTATTAGATTTGAAGACAGCATCTGTTGTTCAATCACCATGAAATTAATTACTTGTGACACTAAAAACAATATAACTCAATAAGCATACCTTATCACTACATATTGTCAAAGAAGAATCGTAATTTGAAGAGAAGATACAAGCTAATTCTGAACAATTCAATACTCTTTTCGAAAGGCGCTTTAAGCCAAGCTTATACACCATTATTAACCTTCAAAGAAGTTGCTGCTCTTCAAATGCTGCTAATCATCACAGCTTCCTAAAATCCATTACGAATTGCAACAAGTTCTGAACAAGAAATAGAATTTGCGTGATCTTGGGTTCCATAATTTAGGCTGAACAAAGCTACCACAATAAAGATAGTAAATTTTAATGCACAGAAATATATAAGTGAAGTGTATCATCAACTGCAAGAACTATCGAAACCTGAAAAGATGAATCAGTCGTTTAGGTTGTGTTATTTTGAAAATGGTGAGGAGGTTTAGCATCTCAGTTCTTTGGTCTCGGTTCTCTGGACCATGATGGAGGTATAATCTTGTAGTCTTGAACTTTCTCCTCTTCAGGTTCCTTCTCTTCATCCAAAATATCCTTGGTAAATGCATCAGGGTTTGCCTTAATGCAGTTCTGCAAGGCGACAAAAGGATTCACACAGTCTGATCCCTGCATAACCAAATCAAGTCCATTATGCATTCATAACCTGCCTCAGTTATTCCATCAAGAATAAGAAGCAATATCCTTCTGTGAATGCTAAAAGGACACAAACCAGAAAAAGGCCAAGGCAAAAAGCGACCAAAGCTACTAAAATGAATCAGAATGCAGAGTTCAAGAAAATAATCACCTTCTCTTCTGCAGTGCTCTTAATGAAACAGACGAATGCCTCTGAAAACTGAACCCCACAGGGACCCTTTCTCAAGTCAGCAACACATGGACATTTCAATGCTCTTTGTGCCTTCTCTTCCAGTGACTATGGAAGCATTCAAGAGAATATTTCACGTATATGGATCATTCACTTGCTAGTCAGTAAAATATAGGCAATAAAACCTCTGAATAGAAACTCAGAATAAATATTAGATGTAAAAGGAAATAGCATACCTCTTCACTGTCATTGTCTCCAGTTGCCATTGCTTCTGCATATCAAAAATTACTTAATATTTTAATATTTTTCTCCATTCTCAAGTAATTCTCGAAATTCATTAAAAGTAGGAAGAAAATCATACAAGGAGACATGGCATAGAAGATAATTTCCTTGAAAAACTTCATTTCTCTCCATTTTCAGATCACTAAAGTAATTGAAATGTCGGATCAGGTCAAGATCAAGTAATTATCAGGTGGCTTTGGGTCTGCGTCAACCAAATATTCACCTGATGGTAAGATTGCAGCCAAATTGACCTGATTTCTCTTTAAAGAACAAGGTAAAAGTCTGCTAGCTCAGCCTGATCCAACCTGACTCATTAAATATATTGGTTGAGTCCAACTTGTGAAATATTAAACCTGTCCTGAGTTTGAGTTAGCACTATGCATCCATGATACCCATCTCAGCCTGACCTGATCTCTCTGAAAAATTGGCACCTCTAATTCAAAACCTGAGCAGGTCCTTTTCATCAACTTACAGTTTTATGTTGCAGTTAATATACCCCAAGAAATTCTCAGAACTCACAAAAAATCGATAAAGGAAAAGATACACACCATATACCTTTTTTGAAATTATGGCTATATATTCCTTTCAGCACTAACCATGATTTTGACAAACATTTATTACCTAATAGAGTTAATTGCAAATGTTAGTAATACGACTCTTAAAATTCCATCTTTGTCAAATTGGATATCATTTCAAATATCATCCGTCTAATCATAGCACATAAGTTCAACTCCATATAGTTTTAATTATTGTTTTATTGATTTTTTATTTCCTAAAAAAGGTTACCTTAAAAATTTTAATAAATTAAATGGTTCATGTGGATTCTCAGAGTTCCATTCTATGATGTAAATTTGATTTGCCATTTCATAATTTATGAAGTCTCATATCCCACATCTTTACTTCCTAAAGAGTCAGGATTTATCATGATAATTAATATATAATAGGTCTCTTTATTTCTAACTATTCTGATTCTGATAAACACGTACATAAAGTTTATGTTGCTGAAATGAGAATGATGAGACGCATGTGTGAAATTATAGAAAAGATTAAAAAAATATATATTTTTTATTTGTGAACAACTATGTACCGCTTCGATATAGGATAAATTGAGAGAGAATTGTTTGAGATAATATGAGCATGTACTTAGTAGACCTACAGATATAATAGTTAGAAAATGTGAAATATTTAACATATGATGAGAGATAAAGGAAAACCAAAAAGGTTTTTAACATAAACTATAAATAAAGATTTAAATACTCTTAATTTAAATAAAAAACCTTTTACAAATCTTAGTAGAGGCAAAAAAATCTATGTAGCCAATTCCAAATAGTTGGGACTATTGGTTTTGTTGTTGTTGTTCTATTCTGATTCTTCTTCATTGCCTGATTAACATGATATTTGTTATAATTAACAAACATATAACTAAACCAGTAGACAATCATGCAAAATACAGTTAAGAAGTTGATAATAGAAGTTTACTGGTTTAATAGAACCATCAACTGAACCTAACACACTGAACAAAGAAGATGTTTTTTTTTTTGCATGATTCTATACGAAATTTCATTAACGAATAGATGTTGTCAGTGTCAAGCAAAGTGAAGTGACCCCTTCCACTATTAATTTTTCTGATCTGGGTACTGATAAGCGTTTGCGATTGTTGAGACTACCAATTGGAAAATATCAAAGAAGTAACCCTTGCAAAAGAACAATGATGCTAAAAGTGATCGACATTAGTAGGAAGAGGAAGGACCTGCGACCAGAGCTTCCATGGAAGAAGCGGCCGGAGATGGAGGGGGTTCGATCGACGGCGGTGGCTGCTCCATCTTGCTCGCAGCTTCGGCAGCGGCGGCCGCGGCATCGCTCTGAGTCTGGCCCATGAAGAGGAGCCACGAAGAAAGCAAGGGGGACGGTGGGAAGTATGCGGCGGCAAGATGGGAACAAGAAGGAATTTCCACGGCCTTTCTCGTTCGGCGACTAAGGGTTGGTTTGCACCTCCTCAGAGGCAAAGAGTCGACCAATTTGACTGCAGACCGACCCCCACCGCAGAGGCGAAATGCTCGACGACTTGTGTGACTGAACCTTCTCAAAATTTCAGTCATATAGCGGCCCATATAATCCATAAGACGGGATTACCCTTATTGGGCCGTATTGAGGCCGATTAGATTCGTATCGCTCGTTCTCCGTTCTATCTGATCCTCCTCCTCCTCATGTTTATATTTAAGCTATTAGAAAAGCATTCAATATATCTATATGTCTTAAGAATTTGGCAATATGATTAATCATGAGAAGAATATAGATCATGCATGATCCAATCAGGCCAACTAAGTTTGAGATTACAGTGACATAGATTAGATTATGTGATCCCATTTAATTAAGTAAGATATATTATAGTTATGATTAGATTCTGATTATGATTATTGACTAATAGAAAAGAAGTTTATGATTCCTTATGAGATAATTTTGATGGGAGAAACTCTCCTAATAACTTATCCTAAACCCTTTGTTCTCGTCTATAAATAGACAGGACCTTTAAGAGCTAAACAGAGACACCTACGCAACTGAGAGATTAAAGTTTTTCTCTCAATCAATCCATGTGGTCCCGTAAAATGATAAAAAGAAAAAAGAAGGAATATCTAGTTCTCCTTGTATATTGATATCTCAGATCCGACTTTGTATATTAATATCTCATATCCGACGATAGTGCGTATGTAGATCAGATAAGATTTATTCTTCTGAACAACAATAAAATGTACGCATCATAATATTATTTAGATCTTATTTTATTTTATTTTAATTTTATTATATTTTTTTTTATATTACATATAGTATAATTAAAGATTTTATACTAATATACTGTACAGTAGGCAATCAGTAATGCCTATTGCACAACAAAATACTGAATAAAATAACATGAGACAACAAACATGAAGGTGATATAAAGTACTTTGGAACATGTAATCTTTCTTCAAGAACCAACTCGCGCAAGCATGCATTGGGTTGCATGCCAATGCAACGCTCAGTTTCTTGCTCCTAATGGTGCGTGTCGAGAACACACATGTTGCATGGCATCTCTAGCTCAGTGTTCAGTGATGGGGAACCTCATGGCCCATGCTTCCCTGTCATCTGTTGAGCTACAGAATGGGTATTGAATAGAGCAGCTGATAGGACTGCATGTCTATCTTGTCTCCGTGTTTAGCAGAATGATTAGCTTCAGAAAGAGGGAGTGAAAGGGAGTCTGTCGTCTGCGGTGTATAGATTATGTGATCGTATTTAATTAAATAAAATATATTATAAATTTAATAAAATTTTAATTATATTATAATAAATTTTTTAGAAGATTATAAGATAACTCTCTTAATTATCATTCTAATCTGTTATTAAGATTACATGTTTATTCTTAATTTTATTAAATCTCTAATTCATCGATCATGTGGCGGAACAGTAAGCCAATAATGGAGACTCCTCCGATCTTAAAATGACTCGCATTCAATCAGAGCAGTACTGCATTCAGATGAACTGTAACAAACAACCTCCAACGACGATCATCACCCAGTCAGAGTACTGTATCATTTACTAAATGCGAATTATTTCTAACTGGAGACTGCATAATCCATCAAGAATACTGTAACGAAAGCTTGATGACAAGTAGGACGTTCCCCACACGTCATTTCACTGCTGCCTATTCTCGTTCACGGGAACTTATGTGTCGACAACTTGAAGTGGACATGTTGTTTGCATGGGAATTCTTCAAAGCTGTAGGTTAGATCCTAATTAAGCGTCTTATGGACAGAACTATTAGCAGAAACTGTGATGCCCTGGTGATCGCTTGCCATTTCTACGTTTGCTCGTTATCATCCTTATAGGTCGTCTTTTAGCTTATATGGATTATTTAATTAAATACAAATCTATTATAATTTTAATTAAAGTTTAATTATGATTATCGATCAATCAATAGATTACTTATCATAAATCCTTTATTTTCACTTATAAATAAATAAGATTTCTTGGACTACCATAGACACGATCGACATTATTTATCTATTCTCAATTTTCTTTATTCCTTATTCCATCATTCATAGCAGTTGTACGAAGGATAGAAAAAGAGATGAATATAAGTTTAATTCTCTTTGCATATCACTCTTATTGTGTCCTATGAATCAAACAATAAAGTATATTTTACGAATCAAATAAAGATATTCTAAAGGGCATTAAAAGGTATGCATCCTAATCTTGTTCTATTACTATTTGATTTTAGATTATGATATTAAATTTATTTTGCATAATAATATGATTATGATTTTATGCTTATAATTAGCATCGTAGCATATTGTTTTGAAAATAAATACCTTATATCATAAAAGTTTAGATCTATTTGTATTATTGACTTTCACTTATGAAATATGATTTAATCTATGTTGTTTATCTAGTTAGTCATAGTCATTCACTTGTGGGCGATGAAGATTTCCTTACCCATGCAAATGATATCGTGGATTACTATCGATGGCATCGTAAGAAGTTACAATCGTAGAATCTCGATTGCTAGCATCGATTCATGATGGTTTTGGCAATTATCGAGGGTGATGGTCTCGTAATGTTTAGTGTTGTGATGAAAAGTCGTGGCTACTATAGGTAGATGCAAGGGGGGTGTGGTGTTGCTAGATGTCGTATGCACTATTGCGATTGAAGGTGGTTGCACTCAGGTGCACAAGACTGAGGTAGTTAAAGGTTGCTACTGCATGTAGTGGCTCTATGGAGGGTGGTGCAAGTGGCTGACGAAAGCACTTGAAGCGCTGCACAGCAAGTGACTATTATAATGTAGAAGACATCCATGTAGGTGATAGTTGCGACAAGCAGAGAAGCTATTATGATGTCACGACAAAGCGGTCCCTCAGCAAAGGTAGCGATCGGAGGTGCGATAACTGCGCAATAGGGCAATAGTCCTATTTGGTGTCATTGAGTGGCTACGCTTGATGGTCATGCACGGTTGGGCACTAGACGATAGTGTTGACAGTTGCAAGGATGCCACCAATCTAGGAAAGAGGTTCACAAATGCCCTTATGATTGAGTGTATCATCCGGGTGTTGACCTAATTGGTCAAATACCTTTTTTATTTTTCGTTCACCCTTAAGTTTTGACAAGCTATTCCTATAATTTTGACCTAAGATTGGTCAAAATCCTATGTTGACCAAAATTAGGGCAACGATTGATCTTTGATATTTTTGGAGTTGGTCAACTTAATTTTTGATCGCTTGACCAATGCTAACTTGGTCAAAGATCTATTTTTGAGTTTTTAAAGATGGTCAATTTGATTGAATTTGGGGGAAGTCAAATTTTAACCAATTTTTGGCTTTAGTCAATTTTAATTTTGACTAATCTTATATATATATATATATATATATATATATATATATATATATATATATATATATATATATAATTTGTGCTTCTATCGATATGCTAGTTATAATTTAATATGTAAAACTCTAGCACTACATGATTGAATCTTTTGTTGTGGGTTTTTCTTTTCAAATTTAGATATCTTAACCCTATTGTTATCAAATTTTGATTCGTTCTCTCTTATTTTTGTTGTTTGTGAACTTGATCTTGCTATTATTGTCCCTAATATTCTAAATATCCTCAATAACTTTTTTGATTATCGTAACTCTATCAATCATATCAACATATGTTTGGAGCTTTAAAGTTGATATTGACTGACTTATCATTGACCTTATTCTTTTTCAAATCTTTCTATATTTCTAGATTCATTATTAGTCATATGAGTAGTAAATCTGAAAAGTTTAATGAATTTAGCTTCATATTGTGCTATGTTAAATTTCTTTAGATAATATTTAAGAACTCCAATTTTTTCTTATCTTTGATGCAATATGGAAAGTACTTATTATTAAACTTTTTTAAGAGTACCCTAGTGATAGGCTTCAATATGACTTCAAAAATTCTCTTAATTGTTCTCCACTAATATTCAACCTCTCCTTCAAATATAAAGGTGATAAAAAAAACTTCTGATCATTAGAATAATTTTTTAATACATTATCTATTTTCTTTATCCGTATCATTCATTATTCTATCACTATTGGATTAGCTTCATTATTGAAATAGGAACAACTTAGCTCCTTAAATTGTTTTATTCCCAATCTATTCTGATTTAATGTTCTTACTTTATCATTTCTTATTTGTTGAAATTATTATTATATCACATTTAACATAGTCTCTAGAATTCTGATAATCTCACTCAACTGAGCATAAAAAGATGCCACAGAAGAACTATCTGATATCATCATCTTAGATTCATAAAAAACATTAAAAGATTATTTCTATCAATAACTTTTCTAAGATAGGTTACAGCAAGATTCTAATTTCTTAAATTTTCTCATTTTCTTCTTTAATTATTTAGATTTAGCTAACACAAAATATGATAATGTGATAAGCATGCAATTAAAAAATGTCATAAGTGTAAAAAATATAACAAGTAGGAGTGATACACTACTTCTTAATTTAGTTAGCTACACATGCCCTCCCCTTTCTCACTTTTTTTAAACTAAATTAATGTGAATCTTCTATAAATTATATTTAAATTTTAAAATTTATAATTGTTAGTCATAGGTACCTTACAAGCCAATCACGTGAGTGATGACACATTTGGCATGCTACGTAGTCGTTTTGCTTATTATTATTATTGATATTTTTTTACTTTATATTATATATTGCATATATTGTAATGTATATGAATCTATACAATGAAAATCAGATCATGATGAGATCACGATAATGAGATCGATTTACCTTTAAACACAGACCCTAAAAATCTCAGTCATAGGTTACTCGAGAAGGATATCGAGATAACTGGATATATTGGTATGACGTATACCAATTTATATGATGGATGCAGTTGATTGCTCGTGTGGGGGTACTAAGGATACATGTGCTCATTAGATAATTAGTTCACTAATCGATCCGCTGATAGAACATTGGATGGTTGATGATATATCGATAGTGATTCCGTCGTCCCAGTAGTGTATCTGATCCTTATACTCGATACATCAATGATGTCCTATATGAGTAATCCACTCTTTGATACCAAACTTATAGGTTTTGAAGTTTCAGATCTAGCACAACTGGTCATCGAGAGTGACAACCAACCTTACGAGGGCAATTATGTGTCGATAGAGGATCATCGGCTTTTAATTTCATGAGAGAATATCATATATGTTCTTGGTTAGACAAATATCTAGTCAGGGTTATTCGGATTGAGAGAAAAAAAGTTCTATAGGAGAATCTGATTAGAGCGAGACTCGAATAAAAATTGTATGGGTCTGACAGCACCATGCTCGGTATATGATCTCTGGGATATTAAATGGATAATGGAATATATATTTGGTAACTAAAGACAGACATGACCAATGGATTAGATTCTCATGTATCATTTGGGGACTACGACATAGTGGCTCAGTACATTCATAGTCGATGAGTTGAGTGAATTATTATAGAGATAATAATTCAATGAGTCAGAAAGAGTTCTGACAAGTATGACTCACAACCAACTTGATATTAGGCTTAGAGGGTCACATACATATTGTAGGTGTTGCGACGAGTAGAGGTTCATATATGAGATATCCGTTGGAGCCCCTATCTTATTGGATATCTAATAAGCAATTAAATTATTGGATCTTGTGGATAAGATCCAATAAGAGTCAATGAGAGTTTATTGGGTAGAGATTCACTAATCTAAGAGGCTTGGATAGTTTGATGGAGATCGAGTATCTAATAAGATAAGATCCATTATGGTTTAGTTGATAGGGACCTCTGTGAATAAGAGGGAACCAAAAGTGCCATAGGCTAGACCATTTTTGGCTACCACCTCCTATACTCCTCTCTCCCTCTCCTCCTCAGCTAATAGCCCGAGTTTGGGGAGTGTGGACAGCAAAAAGGGTCAACCTCTTGATCATATTGTGGGTGTGGAGAGGAGGATTGTGCAACGATTTGAGAAGCATCTTCGCAACGTCTATCATGTAGATCATCGCTAGAGAGGAGGACAGTTGACCTCCTTCATCCTCTTCCATAGATCTATAAGTTTTTAGGGGTATACATTCTCCCTAGGTAATATACATTCTCCCTAGGTAATACATCTTTTACATACGCGTAGTTTTCGATTTTGCGGGTTTTTGCGCACCAATCTTCACACGATGACGAGAAACTTTTTCTACGAGAAATTCTAAATTTTTTTTTTCGCTGTGTATTTGATGCTACCCCAAATAGGAAGTCCACTTCAAGATTTATATTTATGTGTGTTGGAGAAGAAACTTTTTTGAAAGAGTATAAACTAATCACTTATTAAATCATCAATAATAAAAGCTAAATTTATGAAATACTTTAAGGTTATAAATCAAGTTTTATGTTTGTGAAATTTCATCTCAGGATTTAGTATAATCGACTTAATTATCACCCTTTTAAAAACATTTTATGATAATACCATAATAATTTTTTTTTAGAATGATAAGTGCTCTAGTAGTTCTAAGTATATTGAGATAAAATATTTAGTAATTATAGAAAAAGTCTATAAATAATAAGTATCATTTGTGAATCTAAGTATCACTTTGATGTTTATTGATAAATTTACTAAAACTTTATAGCCCAAAATATTTAAAAAATATGTTGTTAGAATAGAGCTAGTGAGAAACTCATAAAATATATGGTAATGCATATTTAAGTGGATATTATTATTAATATTTTTTTTTACTTAATTAAAATTATTTATTTTTATATTCTGATTATATTTATGTATATGTATATTATAGTTGAATACGAGAATAAAATTATTTTAATAAGATAAATTATAAAGATCATTATGTATTACATTAGGAAAGACTAATAGTGTTATAGTATATGAAATGAAGTATGTCATTGATGACATACAATTGCTATAACTCACATTGGTAATCGAACTTAATACATATTATTATACTTATTGAACTTATGACTTGTTTTAAGATTTATGGTCATGTCTGAAATACTTTTAAAAATTTTTAGAACGTAATAAGAAAAAAATTTTTAAAATAAAATTTTATTTTATTTATTTTAATTTTAATTTTTTATATTTTATCAATTAATATGCTAGGTAAAAGAATGTTTGATTATGATTATCAACTAATAAAAAGGAAGTTGGATTCCTTAGAAAATGATCTTAATAAGAGAAACTCTTCTAATCACTTATCTTAAACCCTTTGCTCTTACTTATAAATAGATAAAGTCTACTAGGGAGTACGATATGATCAAGATTATTGATCTATTTTTATTTTATTTTAGTCTTTATTCTAAAGGATAGGAAGAATGGAGAAGATGAATCTAATACTCTTTTGCATATCACTATTGCTGCATTCAAACTACA
The DNA here is from genome assembly GCF_036884655.1 of Musa acuminata AAA Group. Classification (NCBI taxonomy): domain Eukaryota; kingdom Viridiplantae; phylum Streptophyta; class Magnoliopsida; order Zingiberales; family Musaceae; genus Musa; species Musa acuminata. The sequence continues at coordinate 37,149,516 of NC_088353.1, forward strand.
AAACATATTTTAAGAATTAAATAAATTCATTCTGAATCATGTCAAAAGATATACATCCTAATATAGATATATTATTATTTAATTTTAAATTTTAACACTAAATTTATTTCATATAATAATATGATTCTAATTTTATGCTTACACTTTCATCATCATGTCTCTCTTTTTCTGAGAGAAAAAAAATAACAAGAGTCATTTTTTTTTATCAGTCAAATAAGTAGCACTGTTGAGATACAACGCAACTGGTTTCTCATACTGTAACAAGCCATCTTCGTTGGACCTGATTGATGAAGCTTGAATAATGGGAGATATACTACCGATGCTTCTCACAAGTTCTAAGCAGACAGTGAAAACACACGAGTGTTAACAGCATCACCATGTTTACGTATCTGTACTTTGCCATAAATTATCAAGCTATCGGTGTCACTGCTGACACATGATCCAGCTTTTACCAATCTCCATTTGGTCGAACAGGTTGATCGCGTTAAAAGTTTGAAGGTTGCTATGTGAATATCGTGCAACAACAAACGATTCTAACAATTATTTAGGTGACTGCTTAGAGTAGATTGATCATCTCATATCTATATATTTCCATTTGTTCGTCTAGTTGTACTGCTCGGAGACAAAGCTTTGAGTTATGCATGTCATATTAGATGGGATTCCACATGTAACTCTCAGGTCATGTCATCCACTGCTTTGTCTTTTCATTCAAAGTTAATGGTTTGTACATTCAATGAGTGGTACGTGCAATCACAAGCCTCATGGACTCCTGATCTTAACGTAGCTCTTAGTACTTCGTTTTTTGTCCATTGCTGACATAGAAGGACATGCTTTCCTCAGAACTAAAAGAAAAGGAAAAAGAGGACATGCTACTCCTCTTCCATAATGATACAATGCTCCCCTACTAACTTATCTATGGGAACTTAGCGTTTGTTGTAATCCTAAGGGAAGCCAACGATTTACTGCAGCTTCTTTTCTCTCAGGACAAAAGCCTTTCGTCTTCCAAGATCTGACATCTCCTCATTGTAAGAATTGTTGTATCTCATCTTGTTTGCTAGTGCTACAAGCTGAGCTAACTAAACTCCTAATCCCTTGTTAGGAAAAGAAATCACCACACTTGAGACAAAAATAATAATAGATTCTTCCGTGAACCGAGCTGTGTCAGCTTGGCATGCAAATTATGCGTCGTAAACATGGCAGACAGAGACAATAATCTAATCGATGTGCTACATATCACACGGTGAGACAGCTAAACTCTTGTATCGGTGGCGCTTCTTGTTCGCATGTGCTGGCTGACTCCTCCCCGAGTTGGCAGTGACCGTGAGAGGTTGGCAAACCATTTACTCTTGCGTGTTAGGCAAACCATTCGACGAAATGCGTCTCCAAAGTTCTTCATTTAGAGACCCTTTTTGCTATCAAAATTGTCTCGGGTGAAGAGCTACGATGAATCTATTTATTCCAATATGCATGATTTCTTTACATATATGATTCATTTCCCAACCAATTACTGTAAATATTTACAAGTACTCCTCTACTTGTTTGCAGTCTCACCTCGCCTCCATCATCGCGGGTTCCATGGAGAAGACGCTCCGAGGCCAGAATAAAGGAACGGCAACGAAGCATAGATGTCGTGACTTAAAGCCGTGTCATTCTTGCATGTGCGTCGACGGCGTACTTGCGGCATGGACGGGTACAAAAGCTGGTGTCCGTTGTTGCTTTTTTAATACCCGGCGCAAGTATCGGTGGGACTCGCCGAGAGTGGTGAGTGCCATTGAGGCAGGCCCCACCGAACAAGTCCTCGTGGATCAGCCAACCCGTACCCGCTCAGTTCCCCAGAAAGAGACCCCTCAACTTTTTCTCCCTAGTTTTCTCTATGATTCCCCAGAAAGAGACATACAGATAGCACCGACAGCAGCGAGAGCATAGAGACAGCCGCAGAACGTATCAGCGAAGGAAGAGGGTGACAAGGACAAGCCATTTGTTTAGTCCTCGTGTTTTGGTTCTTAACATGCATCGCTAATGTAAATATATACATATGTACATTAATTGGAGAATTGAGAGGGATGGATGTTGACTTTTTGCCCATCCATTGACGAGTTATACTGCGTTGGACTTGTTTCACCTTGACATCCAAATAATGTGGGCTACACATGAGCTAATGCGAGCTCAGTGAAGACAGATGATAATAGTTTTGAATGAAATCATAGGTTTTTAATTCGTCAAACTTTTGGACAAAGTTATCCTGTCTTGGTTCAGTAACGAGAAACACTATAATTCACCCTTTCTTAGTAACGAACAAATATAAAAGTTATAACTCTTTAAAAAATATAGACAAAGTTCAAATTAAGTAAAAGAGAAAAAAAATATATTATGACTTGGTTTAGTTACTGAATTAAAGTACTGTAATTCTATAAAAATATTATATAAAATTTGAAAGTATAATTAAGAATAGCAATAATAGTCGGGTGTTGTCCAATTTCTATTGACATTAACCCTAACCATTTTTTGATTCACTTTGCAGCACAACATGTGTGATGATGGCCCACAAATTGATGAAGCTACATTAAAATAACAGTGGCGACTTGGACATAGAGCTACCTAACTTTCTACCACTTCTATTAAATTTTTCGTCTCCAAGTGGTGCTATCATATTTGATCTAATTGATATAATTTCACACGTGTGGCATCACCCATAGAACCGCTCGTCCATTACCTTGACGTTGACCTTATTGTACGCAAACTTATGCTTCTTGCACTTCTCTCTCTACAATGAATGCAACGATGTTGACTACTCCCGCAGTGCTCGATTCAGGATTAAACAACATCGGGGAGGGTTATTAGCTGATTCAGCATCAAATTATTTTGGTTTAAATAATATAATTTCGAACGATATATTATCGATCGTGTCCCAAACACTAGAAATCAACAGAAAAATAATAATTGATTCTGCCAACAATGAGCTGTCGAGACACATGTATGTATGGTATGATGTCTTGTATCCCTATCTCGTTCTCCGTATAACCATCAACCCTCGAATCACACTTCACGTCTCATATGCGTTTCTTGTCGCGTAAACCACCATGGGACAAGTCGATGCTAGAGAGAGAGAGAGAGAGAGAGAGAGAGAGATTTATTTACCGGCGCTGAGTTCGTATGGTGCATTGATGAACAACGGGTGGCCCGTGAACAGTGTGCAGCCATGTAAACAAATAGTTTGACCTAAAGCTTCAAATCCCAATTGATGCCGATCTTTGATCCAGAGATGTGCAGATGCACTCGCATCAATTCTTGAAGCCGAAGAAGACTACAACTTTCGGCATCCAATGTTGGGCCATGTCGTGCTCCACGCTTTACGAGTAGGTCAAAATTATAAACAATATTTCATTGCGGTCAAACCAAATCACCTGCTCGTATTGTTTAACACCTCATTTTGTACCATGATTTCAACCGCGGAGGTCCGGACCGGTGCCAGCTGGACGCGGGACCCGCCGGATTGGGGGAACCGTGCCGCCACTGCACGAGGCGCCTTTCGCGGGACGACACGTATGACGGGCTAACAGCGGCAGGGGAACAGCTGCGGCGGAGAGCGACGCGAGACCGCGGTCCCCACCCTTGCGTGCCGGGCCCCGCGTCAACTTCCATCCCACGTGGCTACAGGGGTCGCCTGGCCCCGCTCCTGCCGGCTCGCCACGTGCCCGCGGGACCTCCGCGGGCGGGTGGTCGACGGTTATGGAGCGTAGCTCATCGCTGGCCCCACTCGCCGCAACGACCACTCAGCTTTAACCTGTTCTGCGACACGGTTTCGGCCACGTCGGTGTTGCCATGAGGTCGAGCTTTTCTTCTTCTAGTCATGTCGCGGGTATAGCAACGGGTACGGCTCAGCGAGGAAGAAGTAATTTATCACAACTGAAAAGCTGAAAAGAACTGGCATCTCCATACGGCCCACAGCAATCAAAAGGACGAGGACCAACCACGTCGGATGGTCAAATCACAAGGCCTCTAATTTAGGTGAGTGATGTATTTACTTTTCTTAATAAAGTCGGGTTAACTAATTACCAACACCTCTCTGCTATTTTGTAATAAATTAATGTATTTAATGAATTATAAAATTCTAGCTGATGTTGGGTTGTTTCCTAAATAAGAAACGCTCCGTTATCCGACTTATCTCACGAGTTGTTCAGGAAGCTGGTGGGAAGCCCGGCGTCCCAACGCTCACCCTCGCTCGCTCGATGTGCACCACGTCGTCGTGCGTGGCTTAACTCGTGGCGTAAACAGACGGCTTTTCCATCTCGGGAACCGTTCGGTTACCTTGTTAAGCACGCCGTCCTCTCCCCCTCTATAAATAAAGCGCCGCTTCCGGCGGCTCATCTCTTCTCTCTTCTCCTCGCCTCTCTCTCTCTCTCTCTCTCTCTCTCTCTCGGCTGCGATTCGTTTAGGGTTTGTTCAGTCATTACGAAGAACGCGTCGAATGATCTGCTACTGAATAGAAAGGCTCATCTTCCCGGTTATCTGTCCTTCATCAGGTGATTCGTATTGTTTCTCTTCGTCGATCCTTCAACGTTTTGTTTATTGATGGATCTGTTGGGATGTGTCGAACGTGATAGATTTGGATCTGAGACATGCTTTGATTCTTTTGCTGTGATGTTTCCTTCTTCTATTTTTCATTCAAGTGTTGTAATGTGTAGTAGCTATATTCTATGGGGTAAAAATTTCCCATCTTCGAGTTATTCCTTCCCTTGTTCGCGTGGAATCGATCGCTTGTTTTGTGGTTCGTAAGTCGTCGTATGTCATCTACACGCGTTTTGCGGATCGGGAGGAGGCGCATAGAGATTATTTCGTTTGTTTTCTCAAGTCGGACATTTTGGGGATCGAGTGTTCTCTTTGTGCATGAGGTTCATAGCGTCGGACTCATTCGTGGCAGTTAGCATGTCATGTGTTCCGGTTTATTTTCATTTTCTTCGCTGCCCGTTGTTTCAAGGTATCCTTGGGGTTGAACATTTAGAAAGTAACAAAAGGTGGAGATCCCACAGTCTCCACTTTGGCCCGGCTGCCTCCTTTATCTAACCTGACCTTCAAATAAATGAAAAGATGTAGCCTTTTCCGCTGTAACTTCATAGGTTCCGTGATTGGATGATCTGCTTTATGGCATCTTCTTGAAGGGAAAATAAATCAATGGTGTATATAGATCCTATTGAGTTACACCAAAGGTCGATGGTCTACTGTGTTGGACGCTGTATAGGAACTTAGATAGCTTCAAACACATTTCATCTTCCTTTTACTTTTTGTACGATAAGACTGTGCCTTTTTCTTCTGCACGGCATAAGTGTAAGAAATGTTGCATCCAGTGTGAAGAATGATGTTTAATCACATGAAGTTATAGATACTTTTCTGACGGTGTTGTAAAAGAAGGAATGTGACTTGTCCCGTCACAATCTCGTGGCTATCTCAGTAGATCGGAAATGAAAACAAAGAATGAGGTGGTACATAACTTAGCAACTAAGATGCTGTCAGTTGCTGTTGGTTGTCATTTGGCATCACGTCGTAGCATAGTGGCACTTTGGTTTGTCAACTATGGTTGATTAATGGTACAATCTAGGTAGGTCTGCAGCTTGTCATACAGTGCTCGGGACTGTTTGGCCGGAACCAATGAATTCCCTCAGCGGTACATTCTTGTCTTGTTTGCTGTACTCTGGTCTTCAGTCTCATTCTATTAAATATGTTTGGATCTTGCTTCATGTAAATTCTGCATCAGTTGTAAATTCTGCATAGAATGGCGGTTGCTATCCTCTGTCTTCTAGAAACCTAACTAGTTCAAATGGACTGATTTAATATAGTGCCTTCTTGTCGTCGGTGTGGAATCTAACAGTTGTGGCAACGCATTTATGTCTATATGTTGCTGTAAATTTGGCTGGCCTAAATTTGTGATCTAATAAGGAGGCACCTTTATGCAATTCATGTATTGGGATTATGTTTCAGAATTTGTTTAATGCAAATGTCCATTACTTCAACGTGGTTTCTTTAAACATGGATATTATGCTACATATTAAGACAATTATATGTGCTGAGTTTGTAATATCATTATTTTTCAATTACACTGCTAGTATCTAGTCCAAATTTATAGATGAACGGAGGACGTGTTGGTAGCTTTTATTTTTCGATGAATCGAGGACCAAAAGAATATCTATGTTACTGATGACACATTTGGATATTGTATGTTAATATCATTGGTAGGTTCTAGTTCCTTCTCAGAACGGGTAATCTCTTTTACAATGGTGTTGGCTGCTTGTTTATGAAAAGTTAACGAAACCTATCAATTTTATTTTCAACATTCTTTTATACACTGTTCATTCTTTTTTCCTCTTATTTTATTGAGTGAAACCACTTGTTCTAATTTTCTGTCATATTGAGTGTCTTAGTGGTGATACTATTCCTAGTGATGGTTCCGTTTCAAGGTTTTTAGCCAGAAATATCTGAAGCTGCTTACCTCAGCAACAATATCATTTTTAATTCATCTAAAATTTTCCAATTTGTGCAGTTGCCTGGTCCTTTTTATCCTCACACGATCTCATGAGTGGTTGCCTAATATAAATGATTCTCAATTCTGGCAATGACAAGGTACACTGATTTGATTTTTTCCTTGGAAAAATATACTTTTTTTCACTCTAATTGGCGGTCAGTTTTTCAGAGGAATCTGCTTGATGGACTGCAAGCACAATTGCAGTGACAAAAAGGCAATGAAAAGGTGGTTTTTTATTGATAAAATGGTCGGTTGAATGCATAAAAACACAAAGGAAAAGGAAAAGAAAAACTGAATGCTGAGTTAATCGCATACCAGCGTTGTTAGATTATAGAGTTATTAATCTAGATCCAATGGATTTGAAGAAGAATGGTTCATCCCCTGTTCTTACTGATCCTGCACCCCTTAATAATTCGAGATTGGGCTTGCCTTCAAATATAAAACCATATTCATCAGCGGCACAGGCATATTCGTCTGGCTTGTACTCAACAAAACCCAGAAGAAAAGCGATACTGGGTAAGGTTGATGATGTCCATGCCAACGGTTGGCTAGATGCCATGAAATCTTCATCACCTCCTCGCAAGCAGCTGAACAAGGACTACATCTCTGAGCCTGCAATTGATGAAAATGACATGGCATATCATACATGGCTGGTAAGTTTCATGTTAATAAGATGACAAAAGTGGCATACTATTATGATGTTCACTCTATTTCAGATGAGCTATCCATCGGCATTAACATCATTCGAACAAATTATAAGCTCTGCTAAATGCAAGAAGATAGCTTTATTTTTGGATTACGACGGAACACTTTCACCTATTGTGGACAACCCTGACCTTGCTATTATGTCCAATGCGGTAAATTAGTTATTTTATTAGAGATTTTGATGAATATCTTGTTCTAGGAACATCTAATTATATTGAACATTATTGTCTTCTCTGCTACGTTTTATTTTTTGGCATGAGCAGCATTTTGATTGATTTACTTTGTTTCAGATGCGTTCTGCTGTCAAACATGCTTCTGAGTGCTTCCCAACTGCAATCATAAGTGGCAGGTCCCGTGAGAAGGTAATATATCTTTCTTATGATCATACTGAACATAGTTTTTTTTATTCTGAGATTAATAATATGCACATAATAGAAGTTTATGCTTTCAACTCTTGTTTATGACCTGCTAATCATCACCCTGTGCCATATATTTCTCATTTTGTTCAGGTGTACAAATTTGTGAAGCTAACAGGACTGTGTTATTCTGGTAGTCATGGAATGGATATTATGTGCCCAGTCAGAAAGTTTGATTCCACCGGCGGCCATCCAAATTGCATTATGACAACTGATGAGCAGGTGAGAGGACACTATCGTCCAAGGCATCCCATTGTCAAATCATTTCTTGTAATCTAATTTTGTATGTCATTGCTTATCATCTAGCAATCACGCTTCATTTTACCACACCGTAAGGTAAACTGACCACCTGAAAAAGGGCTTACCAGTGGATAAGACACTTTTTTTCCCTGATCAATTAAACTATTTCTGAATTATTATAGCTAAAATTGTATCATTTGCTTGTTTACTGATTCAACCTACACATATCAGGGAAAGGAGGTCCATCTCTTCCAGCCTGCTAGCGAGTTTCTACCTATGATCAATGAGGTATGTCATCGATATCGTCTGTTACTTCGAGTCGTTCCTATTAAATGACAATTGAAGCTGATGATGACAGATTTTTAGCTCCCTCGTTGACATAACCAAGGACATTGTTGGTGCCAGAGTAGAGTCTAACAAATTCTGTGTCTCTGTACATTATCGTCTCGTAAATAAGGAAGTAAATAACTAAATCATCATAGTTATGCTGCGTCAGGAGACCTCTTCTCAGCAGCCTAACAAAATATTGGTCCTTGTAATTCCAGGTTTGGCCTGAGGTTGCTCAGCGTGTGGTCAACCTTCTCAAGGACTACCCTCGTTTGCGAGTGACCCATGGGCGAAAGGTGACTCTGATTCATGAAACCATGAGCTTGTAGATAGATGTAGGTGCTAGAAATCTGTTGAAGAATGACAATCGTTTATGGTGTAGGTCTTAGAGATCCGTCCTGTGATTGATTGGAACAAGGGGAAAGCTGTGGAGTTCCTTCTGGAATCCCTTGGTCTAAGCAATCGCGAGGATGTGCTCTCGATCTATGTGGGAGATGATCGAACCGATGAGGATGCATTTGAGGTATATATATGAAATAATTTTACAAACAAAATTAGATAAATTGATGGAGTCGAAATATGATTTCCAATCATTTTTTGTTTCTTAATTTTCAATACCAGGTTCTTAGGGAGAGTAATCGTGGGTACGGTATCCTTGTGTCATCTATACCGAAAGAAACCAATGCTGTCTATTCTCTAAGAGACACTTCTGAGGTCAAATTTATTACTCGATATCAGTAATTATATTCACAAATTCCATTGACATGCTCTGTATTGTTTTACAGGTAATGAAATTCTTGAAGTCTCTGGTGAGATGGAAGAAGTTGGATGGTGATGCATAAATATACAGCCTCACCTTCTTAAATATGATATATGTATATGTATATGTATATGTGATATATTTATTATATGATAGTTTAGGAGCATGAAGGTCATCATCGCATATGATATCTAGCAGTTATTATGTGCTAGATTCATGATTTATCTGAAGGCTCTTTCATTTATAGTAAACCGTGACTTCTTTTTCTTATATCTATAAGTTCGAGATGCTATTATTTTTTCTATTACAACTATATTATTCTTTAATTCACTAGTATAGTTTCAATCTATAAATGACCAAACCCCCCTTCAAGATTTCAGTGGATTTATTTGGACCTTGTGGGAAAAGTTGTGCTCTTGCCACACGCACAATCGAAACTAATTAGACTATATAATTATATTATATATATTTTTTATTAAATTTGTAATCTGACCCGTTGACCCAACTATGACCCCATTGACCATTGATGGTTTCGAAACAAATTCTTATGAGTAGGACACAAATCAGTGAAAAATGACTTATTTAACTCCAAATTTTGTATTTATGTATACTACGATGATGAAATACCAATTAAACTTCTAAGAATAGTTTGGAAGATCCTTGCAGCAAGATGAAGTATCAATTGTGGATGAAAAATAATTTTGAATCCATTGTTTAGGGACTAACGCTTGCAACTCAACCTCGAAAACCACGAGCAAAAGTTGTATCACAGAAGTTGCCTCACGGGGTTGTTTCTCGTCAAATTTTTAAGAAATCAGATCAAGCATTTAAAGGTTATTACACGAGTAATTTCATGAGCCTATTTGTCATCAAATTCCTAACAAATCATATCAAGCAAGCAATTGCTTTGTGAGTGGCTATCAGACCCAATCCAATTACAAATTTTTTTCCAATAAATGTTTACAATTTAAAACATTAATTAGATGATAATATATTAGTCTTTTTATTAATATTAAAAGGTTAAAATCTCATTATATGAATTTTAATATTTAAAATATTATTTAATGATTATATACCAAATTTACTTACTAAATATTAGAATTTGATATCTTATTCAATAAAATTTATAATTAAAATAATAATTTGGTGATGACATATTAGATCCCATTACTAAAAATTAAAGGTTCAAAACTTTATCCAAAAAAATCATATATACAAAATATCAATAAGATAATGGTGTTACATAACCTATGTATTGAGGGTTTCGATTTGTTAAGACCTATTAGGCTGCCATTGCATCTTCTATTATGGTTAGTTAACTACTACATAATGATTGTTTATCCGTAACATCATCTCTCTCATCCCTATGAATTATGTTACGTGGAACTATAAACGATATATTAAAAGGGATTGTAAAGAAATTTGTATGTAAGGTGATTTCGATTCATAATATCAATCTATTTATATTGATTAAAACTCATGATCAGATAAAATTTTTAAGAAAGATGGGGAGAAACTATGAAAGCACCTTTCAAGTAGCATTAGGTAAATCGAGAGAATCCTAATGGTAAGGAAGCGGTACACAATCCGTATGGCTTTGATTTATAAGTCTCTTTAGATTCTAAATAAAACATGAAGATAAGCACTCTTGGCTCTTATATGTAATTTATGCAATCAATATTCCAAAATCTAAATGTAAACTCAAGCATCTTCTCTTATCATTAGATTTCTCAACTGTTCCTTGGATTCTTTACGAAAATATGAACATCGTGTCTTTTATTGAGGATAAGAAGGGTGGCCGTCCCTTCTCTCTCATTTTGTTTTAGATTTTTAGAATTTTATTTTTAACTATGGTTTTATTAATCTTGATTTCTTTGGCAATTACTTTACTTAGTGTAATATGTGTTATGGTAAAGATTTGATTCTTACTAGATTGGATAAGGTATATGAGTGATTACTAGTTTGATGTTTTAAAAAATACTATAATTAAATACCTTCCAGAATTACTTCTAATCATTCCGCAATACTAGCTGAATAACCCAATGTTGACTGAATATTGGTTCGAGTCATTCTCAAAAGATATCCAAAGGAGGAGCTCCTTTAAGTTTGAGCAATATTGACTGAATAACCCCTTCTTTTGAAGGTTGATTTCTCATGATTTGACCATAAGTATTCAAGAAGTTAACCCTAATAATTCTTTTAACCAAACCCTTTTGACCATATTTCATAACCTTAAGGAGTGGAAGGCCTTTAGTGACTCCTCCCATAGAATCCCAAATCAAAGATATTTTTATAAAAAAAATTTAAATTGAGGAGAAGGATGATAGGGGAAATAATTTTATTGAGGATATTTTCAATCTTTATTGTCTAACTAATAAATTAATTCCTCTTAATCTTTAACTGAATTTAAAATGATGGGTTAGAACTAAGATTAATTGGATTGAGGAGGGTAATAAGAATTATAGGTTCTTCTATAGAGTGGCTAACTTTAGATATAGAAAGAACTTTATTAAACTTATTTAGGTTAGATGTGAGCAATGAAAGTCTTCTCCTCGACTATTTATAAATTGGTATATTAACCTTTCTGGATACCTAATCTTTAGTGTTCTTTAGCCTGATAGTGTTGTCATTTCAATTTTATCTTATTTTACTCTTAATTTTTTTTGCTATAAATTCTCATCTCATGAAATTGCCTTTACTCTTAGTTAGATGAGAAAAGGCAAAAATCTAAATCAGGATAGGTTTAACAAAGAGTTTTATCAATCCTTCTGAGAGGAGATAAAAGAGTCGGTGCTGAGAGTTTTTGAAGATTTCAATTATAGTTTCACTCTTCCCTTATAATAGAATAAAATCTTCCATATTTTTTATTTTTAAAAATATAATATTTCCCGAACCAATGAGCATAGTTCGATCATTCTTTGTAACATAAGTTATAAATTCCTCACCAAAATTCTTACAAATAGAATCAAAGTGTTTGTTAATGACCTAGTTAGTTAGAAGTAATTTGTCTTTATTGGGGGGGAGTAATATTTATGACAATATTGTTATTGTTAATGAGTCAGGTCATATTACGAGGAAATCCAAAGTTATATCTAAAATGAACTTCCTCACAAAATTCATTGAGTGGATATGGGTTTTATTTGTTCTCTCAGTTACTCTTGCATAAATGACATTCAATTTGCTTAGTTCACTAACAAGAGGGCTATTTCCTCTTTGCGGATGACCTGATTTGGCTTTTAGGGCCAATCAATGGTCCATTAATTCCATTAAAACCATCGTGAGGAGTGAATTAGAAATATTGAAAGTGTGTTTGACTTAGAATAAGTGCAATAAGCAATTAAAGCAATATTAATGACAATGAAAAGTAGAAAAAAAAAAATGCAAACTGAATTTTATAGTGGTTTAGTCATCACGACATATGCCACTCTCGATTCTTTTTCCATTGAGGCCACTTGCGTCCACTAACGATATTCTTTTAATAGATAATGATAAACTATTCTCTTACAACTCTTTCTCCTTTTTATAGGTTTATGAGATAACCTTTATAAGCCTCATACCTCTTTTAACCTAAGCCCAAAACTTCAAGAGGAGAAGGATATTTAGCACTTTTTCAACTCAGAATAACAGTCTCTTTTTACTCTTTTTTTCTTACTTACCTAAGCAAGAAAGAGTGTGGTATTTATAGGTCCCAAATGGATTCCAATTTGGAGCCAAAATAGTCTCATCTCGGGTTTTCAGGATATTGGTGGTACCACTACCAGTACTAGGCAATATCATCGCTTACCAGACTGACAACCGATGGTACCACCGCATATTAGTTTGACATTGGATGGTACCACCACTCAAACACTAACAAGGAGGTCGAGCCTCAGGCGGTTCCATTACCAGCACTAACGATGCCATCGCCTAACCTAGCTCCAAGTCACTGAATGGGCCAACTAGTAGACGAAATTTAGACCTTATTCAGGGCCAATTGGCTCCTATTTAAGTTAGTAGGATTATTCCCAAAACTAACTCAATTAGGCCTAAACTAACTCGATCTAAACATAATTGATTACAAGCATGAATTCTATATTGTCCGACATATCATTGGTTCATTCGACGCTTCGTTCGATCCTTCGGTGCTTCGTCCGATCCTTTGGCATATTACCTAATCAGCATTTAGACCTCCCGCAACTTACAATCTCCTTGGCATAATGTCCGATCCTTCAGCCCGATGCTCGAACTCATGGCACGAAATCCTTCCGGCACTTTGACCATTCATTCGGCCCGACGTCCAATCTTATGACATGTTCTACTCTGCCCAACGTTTGATTCTTCTTACTTTTAATCGAATTGTCTTTCCTTGATCAAGATTAGTCCTGCGTCACTCAAATGCACATTAGATTACAACTTCATCAATTGATTTCATCATCAAAATCTGAGATTCCACAATCTCCCCCTATTTTATGATGATAATCAATTGATGATGAAGTTTCACTAAACTCTCTCTATCTATATGCCATAATTTCAATCATGAATTATATGAAGTTTTACTAAACTCCCTTTTTTTCTCTCTTTAAACTAGCAATCTTTGTTTTTCTTTGCAATGTGCAAGTTAACACATTTTTACTTCCTTTATAATATGTAAGTTAGTAAATTTTCTCTCATTGAAATGTACAAGCTAGTATTTTTGTTTTTCTTTGTGATATATAAACTAGCAATACTTTCTCCCCCTTTGTCATGGAAAAAAAAGAAGGGAATAATATAATATTGTAATTCTTTTTCCTTTACATCAATATTCAAACCATCACATGAAAGATATTAAGAAAAATTAATTTATGATGAGAAATATAATTCATGAATACAAGGGAGTCTTATGAAATAAATCTCAAGTTATGAATATATAAAAAAAAACTCATTTTGATAAGTGTCCTCTATAGTAAAAAGAGAGAATTATATGGGAACAAATAATAAGAGAACTGGATTCATAAAAAAAAAATTCATGTATACAAATAATAACTTCTCTATAGTAAATAGCATAGGAGAACAAATAATAAAAGATCTCGATTCATGTATAAAAATTCTCAAGTCATCAATATCATGATTCATAAAAAAAATCTCAAGTTATAATTGAGAAATCAAAAGAAACATAGGAGATAAAATAGTAATAATACCGATCATGATTCATTTAGATAGTGAATAACAAAAAGAAACATAGGAGATAAAAGATCTTGATTCATATAGAATAAATATCAAGTTATAAATATCAAGAAATCAAGATCATGATAATAACTCATTTAAATTCAAATCATCAAAATTATTTTTATACTTCAAGAAATTCATAAAAAAAAGATACAAATAGATTCATCAATCTCTTTTTCAAAACTCGATAAGATAGAGATTGAGAAATTTTCAAGAAAAATATATTTTCCCTTTTAGTTTTATTTTATTTTAATTTACACAATTGATTTCATACAAGCATACTCAATTCTTTTATGCCAAATCCATGCATATCATTTAAAAATGAAAAGCAAATTTCATCACAAAAGAAATCATTAAGATCAATAGTATAACATATTAAACAACAAAACATCTTTAATCAAAAGATTGAATTTGTCATAAATAATTCCTATGCCAATGATTTTTTCTTTATTATTTCGGTTTGTGAGCTTTGAAAAGTGCGTTGGATCTTCGATCATAAGCTAGCATCCACAATCAAAATATAATCTTTTGCTCATAGTTTTTAATTTTAGAGATGTCTACAACGGTGGGTTTGTTCTAGGTACTTATTTAGCTTTGGATCTCTCATGGTTAGATCTATTTATCTTAATTTTTTGTATTAAATCATTCATGATTCATTTAGGAACCAAACCAATTTATATGAGTCATGCTTTTTAAATAAATATTTATAAGCAAAATGATTATATCTATTGTAAAAATTACACTTAACCTTGGGGGTAACATGCAATGTGGATCCTTTAACAAAAGTAGTTGGTTTTTGTTGAGTGTAGTTACTCATAAAGCTAATTTCTTCTTAGTAATACATTTTCATTCTTAACTAAGTTTAACTCTTCACATTTAGTGCAAGGAGTTAACATGTAATTATCATACTCATTTTTTAATTTTTTAAATTTATTTAAGAGAGAAACATGATCCTTTTTTAATATTTTTTAAATTTATTTTAAGCTCATCATACAAATTATGAAATGCATCAAATAATTCAGGTAAAAAGGATTCATTTGAGTCACTTACCTCGTCATTGAGTGCCATTAGAGCATAGTTCATCATCTCGCCTTCGTTAATTTGCTCATCGTCTTCGGATATACTCGATTCATCCCATATCATATTGAATACTTTCTTTTCTTCCTAGTAACTTCTTTTTAAGCTTGTTTTTATTCTTAAAATTTTATTTTATAAATTTTCTTACGAGGAGTTCAAAGTCATCGGTTCTTAAGTTCAAAGTCACCTATATTACTTTAAAACTCGGTTATATATATATATATATATATATATATATATATATATATATATATATATATATATGATTTCTTTTTCATACATATATAAGTTAGAGATATAGAGCATAGCATCTGTAACTTACAGATGTAAGAAAAAAGAGACACAGATTCCTATACATGATGAGTCCTAAAAAGGGGTGAACTATGAATCTAACACATGATAACCTCTAGATACCATATGTCATTATGACCTTCATGCTTTTAAACAATCACATAACCACCCAACTCCTTTCATCTCACCAAGGATTTCAAGAATTCCATTACCTGTAAATGAGAAATGCAGATCATGTCATAAGTATTTGTGAATGTCATAGATAAGTTCATGATATAGAGTTCTAAATTTCACTTCAGAAGCGTCTCTTAGATTGGGTTAGTAAAACTTTTAGGGCTTAGTGTTAGCTCAAGATTTCAAGCATAATGGAACAAAATTTAAGATTGGCCCGAAAGAAGAGAAGAAGAACATCAACAAACATTAGGATTTAGGATTTAGGCATCATTTGTCAATGCTTGTTGGGCTAACGTTGCATCTTTTGCTCATATCTAAGGTTCAAAATCTTATCAAAAAATTTTACACATAAAATATCATTATGATAGTGGTGTTACTTATCCACTTACTAAGGCTTGAAAATTCAAAATTTTATCCAATATTCTACAATATTAGTATGATAGTATTGTACCAGAGCTACTTATCAAATATTGACTTAAAATCCCATCCAATAAATTTTTACATCTAATATATCAGATTCATTTAGATCCACTTATCATAGATCGAGTTCAAATTATTTTTCAATAAATTTTTACCTAAAAACAAGAGTTGATAACATTACTCGACAAAGTTCCACTAAACTCAATAAAGATTGGTTTGAAACCTAATTCAATGAACTTTTATACCTAAAATAAAATATTAATATGATAATAATATTATCAAAAGCTAAAGGTTTAAAACCCCATCCTAAGAATTTTTACTCCTAAGATAATAATTTCATTAAAGGTTAAAGTTTCGAAACCTCATCTGACAAACTTTTATACAGACCATGCTAGGATTAAAAATCTCATTCAATAATTTTTTATATTTAAAATATTAGTTTAGAGGGATCTATCAAATTCACTACTAAGAAAATACCAACTAATCTAGTTGGTAGAGAGTTTGACTACTGTTAAAAAGATAATAAGATGTTGGAATCAAGTTTTCACAACTTATCCTTTGCGAGCACACAGAAATGTAATCGAACAGCCAATTCCCTACTTCAACAGTCCAATCTCTGCACTCAAAAACCAACATGCTATTTCTCTGTTGTTCCATGATCATGTAGTCAAGTCCCACTTCTAAGCACTTTAGTTGGAACATTAACTACTCACATTATCGCAGGTTTACAGTCAACAAAGCACCATTAACATCACCAAAGAAACAATTTAATCACAGCATCGATCACAAACCTCAGTGCCAATGTTTATTCATGTGCCATTTGATACCTGTTGCAGCTTCCCATGTCAATGAAACATCAGGAACAATCGACCTGAAGTACCTAAATCTACAGCAAAGGAGGAAAATAAATCAATTGGTTATAAGAATGATAAACTTATGTGTAGTATGTCAGACGCACCATTTCCTTCATCAAAGTGGATTTCTCTTCTGCAACATGGGATCGACAATGACCTGCGGAGTAAAGTCCGGCTTTAGGTACTTAGCGAGCATTTCAGAATACAATTCGTATCGTGCCGTCATGCGGAAACCCCATTTATCTTTCAGTTGTCTGCAGAGGTTGAGATCCATGTCTGAAACCATTAATCCATCCCTGTAGCGTGAAAGGGAGGGAGTGCATGAAGCATCTGGTGCTGAGAAATGACTAGACCCATAGAAGTGACCAAAGTCTGAGTGTTGAGGCTTCCCATCACCAGAAGTAAATGGATTAGGAAAGATTTCTGTGCCAACACGATTAATCGACCCAACAAAGTAACTGTTTGCAATGGCAGCATTCCGAGCCTGCAACAGAATGTGTCATCAATGTAGTTGAATCAACAGAGAATGTTATTAGAGCACTAGAAATGAATGCTAAGGAACAGACCTCAATAGGCCACATTGGTTCACTGAGTTCTCCGACAGTTGCAGAAGGGTTGAAGACAATCTCAGCTCCATTTAGCCCAAATGCTAACCAGTTTAAGGGATGGTGCCTTCCATAACAGATGTTTACTGCGATCTTCCCATAAGCTGTTTCAAACACAGGATGTCCAGTGTTTCCTTCCATATAATATGTGCTCTCATTGAAATCCCCAACTCTCGGTATGTGATTCTGCCAAAAGAGATGACAATATAGATAATATTTCAATGATAAGTACACAAAAGAAGTGTTTATAGCTGATGGTACAAACAAGGATAAATAGCAGCAGGCACGCATACCTTCCTATGAATGCCAATTATGTTGCCATGGTTTCCGATCACAACAGCAGTATTCCAAATGGTCTCCCCATGGTGTATATCCCTTTCAAGAATAGAATTCACAATGACCATGTTATATTTCCTTGCAAATTCTTGAAGAAATTGAGTCGATTCTCCATCAAAAGGCTCTGCAAATTCACACCATTTCTTCTCCCGAGTGCAGAAACAAAATGGCATCATCCATGCCTCCTGCAGTAAAGGACACAACTCAAAAAATGCAGGACAAGATAAAAATAAAATTATGATTTGGCAAGAACAAGAAGAAAAACCAGAAATTTAATGCAATGAACAATAGATATAATGGATGTTTTGACGATAACCAAGGGCACTTCATAGGGTCCAATTATATAAGGTGGTCTGGTGCATCTGAAATATGCCAGGAGAAGCTAATCCAATCAGTTTCTGTACAAAACTTACTTGTAAGCATAAGATATTGACACCAGAAGCTCCAGCTGCATCAATCATGGGTTCCACTTTTTGCCTAATAGCATTCTTCTGGTCCACAAAGTGTGCAGTAGTAGGAAGACCAATCGCATTCTGGATAAGGCCAACACGAACAATTCGTGGTTGCCTCAATAACTCTTTATCAGCATGAAAACAAAAGGCCTGGAAACAACAAAGAAAATTAACCATATAAAGGCAACAAGTTATGAGGACTCTTACAATGAAATACAACAAAATTGACAATAGGTAAATGCCATGGATACAGTCATCTGAATGACCGACTATCGCTGAAATATTCCAAGAATTAAAAGTCAAAAAAATTGGAGCAAACATCTAAATTGCATTGTATAATAGGTTGTACAATACCAAATGTATTGTTAACCAGTCTTCACGCTTTCAACATAGTGTTTGTAAACACTCGACTGAGAAACAGCTAGAATATAATATATTATACTATGATTGTGGAGTAAACGTATAAGTTTGGAACGTTTGCAATATATGACCCTTGAAAATGCACAAAACACCTTTTTTCATTACTGTATGACCAATGGTTACTGTCAACGCTAACAATGTACTTCTTTCTGTATGACCAAGTATATCCTGCCTATTGAGTATTGTCATTTTGATTGAATAGCAGAATAGATGTAAATAAAGTTTTGGCCAAGCTAGTTCTCTTGAAATTTGACAAATTAATGCAACAGATGGGATATCCAGAGGTTACTAACAAGTCAAATTCAGTCCCAAAAGCTATAATATTGTCAAAGCAAAGAATCCAGTAACTCGATTGTTATGCATCAAGACTTCAACAAGTTATATATATTGCTGCTTGGAATACAACAGAAACAAAGGTGGAAATAGGGAACTCTGTCAGGAAAAGATTATTCTCCAACATGGTAATGATGATTAGCATGTCACAGTTTCTTGACTTCATATAACATGCAGAGCATCCAGTGCCAGTGATATCATTTGCACAATGGTTACCTAATCCTAGTTTATCTCAAAGCACAAAATCTACATATGCATGATCAAACAAAGGGTTTTTGCTTCAGTAATCAATTGCAGCTTACAAGATAACCAAGCAGAAAGACAGCAAAATGAGAGAACAAGCAAGAGATATATTAACCAGGACATGCAAATCGACATATCAGAAAGCATTCTGTACCTGCAAATCAAAATCATGTTCTGCAGATAGAGAGATGGCAGCCTGAGGCAAAGCAACCCGCTCGAGATGGCGCCCACAATTCAGTCCCAGCAGCAAGCGGCTCACTTCCTGTTACGTAAAGAACAATTGCAACAGCCACATCGCATGTTAAAAGCGATCAGTTCCTCTCTCCTAACTCATCAACAAGAAAAGGTCTCGTATTCAACAGATGGATTCTCTCGCGCCCTGATGCTACTAGCGAATGCTAACCAGAATCTCATGCAAGAATTTCGTGGAGACGAGAATCTACTCGAGATTTAGACAGCATGAAATTATTCTAGTATGACTTTGTAGGGTAGACATCACATAATTTCTGCATTGTTTTGGCTAAACCAGCAAAAAATATCGTGAGACGGATCAACAAATCACGCCCTCCCCAACTCGGTGACATCGTCCAAGGATCATCGAATCCAATTAGAGGGGACAGAGGAAGAGCCAAACCTGGAAGATCTGGGGCTTCAGATTAGCCTCCAGCAGGCGATGGAGGGATTCGAAGCCATGGATGGATCCTGGCGTCGATCCGTCCTCCTCCTCCTCCGCCACCGCCCCTCCGTTCTCGTCTCTCCGCTGATGGCTTGCCATCCTCGGATGAACTCAGATCGGTCGTGGAGTATTGCGACAGGGGTGTCAGCTGCTGGTGAGGCGCCGACCGGTAAAACTATGAATGTGAGGAGAAGGGACGAATCTTTATGATTTATATCTGGCCGTCCGTCGATTGACTGATTCAAGGCTGGATGGAGGAGGTGTAAGATGGAGTTTGCTGTTTGGAACTAAACAGCAAGATTATGATGGTAAGTACGCGGGTTTATTTTTTGATGGATGATAGTGACAAATATTCCATTTCATCGACCCTTTTTCTTCTCTACTTCACTTTCGCATTAGGAGAGAGAAAGATGATGTAGGGTTACAGCATTGCCAATTGGAGTACCGATCATGATAATGATCATCATGCCACCTCAATAATTGTTATGTCACTTTAATGATTGAAAAATGCACAAATGTGATTGACACTATAAGAAAATACACTTAACATTACAGTATAATATATTATACTGTAATGTTAAGCCCTCTTCCTCTACTAACTACTATTATAGGCGGCCACCCCCTCTTCCTCTTCTGTAGATGTACGCGGTGGGGCACCTCTTTCTCGTGTTGCTGTCGATGGCAGTAGCATGCTCGCAACAGGAAGCCTCTTCCCTATTATATAGGCAACTGCCCCCTCTTCCATAATATGCTACTATTGTATTTAAAATCAATTTAAGAATATTTTTTTTTCCTTATTGATATTGTGTCATATTTGGAATTATTGTATTGAATATTTCTAATAGAAGCCAATTTCTCATACATCAAAGGAGTTGTTATGTAGTTCTGCTTTTTAGTATCTTTTATTTTTTGTTATGTAGACGCATGATATGATTTTTGTTTCTTTTTTAGTTGATGAAATATTATGAATAAAGGTTGGATTCTATAACGGTAAAAATGACGTGGCTAACACATCATCCTTATGTGGCTACGTGTTGGTCTTATCCCAATACATTAACTTCACATGGATGATGAATCAATACTGAATCATCACTCCCACATCTTTATATGAAGGGTGTGATGAACATTCGAGTCCAACCAACACAGTCCACATGATCAACTCGTAGGTGACACGTGGTCGATACAATGGTGACACTTGACTTACACATGTGATGCAAAATCAATCTTATTTATCTCTTATTCAAATAAATTTAATTAATTTAGAGGTTAGTTTGCATATGTCATATGTGAAAAGCATATACTTAATTTTGATAAAAGTATAAATATTATTATTAAATATTATATTTAATAATAATATAATCGTTCATTCATAATTCATTATCATGAATTTTTTATTTAATATGATTTAAATGATTTTAGTTTTTTATTCATTATACATGAAATTATTATTATTAAATTAAATATTTAATATCATTAAAGTTCTTTTATGGTTCAAACGT
Source organism: Musa acuminata AAA Group (assembly GCF_036884655.1). Classification (NCBI taxonomy): domain Eukaryota; kingdom Viridiplantae; phylum Streptophyta; class Magnoliopsida; order Zingiberales; family Musaceae; genus Musa; species Musa acuminata. The sequence goes on from NC_088353.1 coordinate 37,171,045, forward strand.
TATAAATTTGAATTAATTCTTGAACATTATGAGTTAGTGATGATAAATGTTGGGAGAACATCTATAGTCGAGAAGTGCCAAAGTTCAAGAAGAAAACTTTGAAAAAATTCTTGACAATAGTAGTTGGAGATATACTATTTCGTTTTCACATCAGTTTTTATTGTGTTTCTACTATAATGATTTAGAAAAGCAAGTTGGCTTCATTGATTTCTATCGAAAAAACACTAAAAAAATATATTTTTATAAATTTATTAATATTGTGCTACCTAAAACTTACCAAGAAAAGGATGACCTTTGTTTAAATTTGTATGTCAACTTGGATGTACTTGAATACTAGTCTTATGATTTTAAATATAAATTGGTAAGGCTGATGGAAGAATATTGTCTTCCTTTTGTGAATTATGAGCTATTATTGCAGTTAGTAGTATCATAGTATTTTGGATACTATTGCTATGGTTGTCTTTCATCAGTAAAAGTGCCTATGTAATTGAATAATAGTAGAAATATGTGGACTATTATTGTGGTTGTCCTTTACAGGTACGAATAGTTGTGGAACCACAATGATATATGAATTATTACTATAATTTTTATTTATAGAGAAAAAAGCATATATTTCTGTGGTTGAATTACCATAATAACATGTAAACATTTACGTGTAGTTACAAAATCATACCTATTGTCATGATTTCTAACCATAGGAACATATCTCGTTATAGTTAAAACTATAGGAACATATAAGTAAAAAGTCATAGGTAAAAATATAATTTGTTGCAGTAATGAATCATATCATCGACCACGTTAATGGATTTTTCATCGTCATGTCACTGTATGTTCCATATACTGAATTGAATTTAAATTCGAGTATCTGTGCAGTTAATTGAGTTAGAGTAATTCTAGTATGACTCTCGTATAATATAGAAAATATTAGCCCAGACGAACAGTATTGAATGAAGCTGTATGTCAACATGCGATACGTGAAGTGTGTTTGGTCACCACACTCAAAATTGAACCAACTTGTACACAATCCAATTGCCTATAAAATTGGCATTAATTCTTGCAGAATATAATTATTGTTGATTATTTTTTTACTAAATTGAAAATTAGTAGAGGATATATAATAGCAATCTTCTTTGTATACAGTTTTCTATTTTATTTTCAGAGGAGGAGATGGTGACTGTTTCTACTACAAGGGTTTAGATGTTTATATATATTTTTATACCTTAAATTCTAGTATAAAAATGTTATACCTGAATATTAGTAGTATGGTCTGGTGGACATACTTATGTTAATTAAGGATACAAGATTTTATCCAATAAATTTTATATTTAAAATATTAATTCACTTATCTTAGATCAGTATTCAAAACCCATTCTACTAATTGTTTCATTTGCAAAAAGAAAAAAAAAAAGTGTATGTTCTGAATAGAATAAAATTGAGTGATTTAGAATTTTAAAAATATGTTTTGCCACTTGATACATTTTTATTCCATATATTCTTGAGTTGGATAATATTAACCTTCAATTGGGAGGAATTGGATGTTCCTTTGGGTTGGACTAAGTTGCAGTTCAATTTTGCACGGAATTTTGTTTTGGGATTGTCCAATTGTATCACAAATGGAATTATAGGTTTGGCTGGATTTAGTCTAATATTGGTTGCATCACTCTACCAATCTCCCATCTTTTAGGTATTTCATATTTTGTTACTACAATAAATTAAATATTTTTATTTTATTTCAATTATTCATCATACCTACTACTTTTTATAACCAAGAAGAAAAATGATGTGACTTAAGACCAAATTACTGTTACCTAAAGTATGTATTTATCTTATCTTATGTGGATTACTATTGCTGCCATACTATAGAAACTCTTTAAGATTATTATTATTATTATTATTATAGTATGTTTTTCTTATGTTAGTTCAATAAATCATGATACTTACCTGCTTCTTACGACCAAGAAAAAAACAATTAATGACTCTAGGAACAATATATGTATATATGGTATCATATGCAGATTATAAATACTGTCTTAATATAAATTTTTTAATATTATTTTCACAATAGTATTTTTTGTATTGTTTTATATCAATAAATCGTGATACCTACTTCACACGATAAGAAGAAAAAAATAGTGTCACTAGAAATAAAATACTATTATGAAAAACATGTCTTCATAGTATCATTTCTAGATTACCTATATTGTTATAATACAAAAGCATTTTTAAGATTATTATTATTATTTTTTCTTATTTTTAATAAATCATGATCCCTACTGTTACAACCAATAACAACAACAATCCCAACTATTTGAGCTTAGTTACGTAGATCTTTTGTCATTGATATATAAAAGGTTATTTATTTTTTAAGTTCAAAGTACTTAAATTTTTGTTTATAGTTTCTATTAAAAATTTTAAGTCTTCTCAACCACTTTTCTTACTACTAATATCAATTATTTCATATCTTCTAACTATAATATCTAGAAGTACCCTCAACATATGTCCACATCATTTTAAACTATTTTTTCTCATTTTATCATCTATCAAAGTGATATCTAGTTATTCATGAATTTTTTTTTTCATCTTTCCTAGTAAACTCCACACATTCATCTCAATATTCTCATCTCGATAGTATAAACTTTATATATATTTTTTTCTTAATTATCTAATACTTAAATTGTTAGTTTCATGATTATCTTATAAATTTTTTTTTATAATCTTAAGAGAGTCCGATGATCATACAACACTTCTGACATCCCTGGTCATTTGAACTATAATATTTTTACTCTCACAACCAAGAAGACAAAATAATGCCACTAGAAACAAAATATTATTATTAAAAACATGTATTTGCTAATCATATATCATAATATAAAAAACTTTTTGAGATTATTATTATAATTATTTTCTTATTTTATTTTAATATAAAAACTTTTTAAGATTACTATTACAATAAATTCTTTCTTATTTTTCAATAAATACGATCCCTACTCTTACAACCAAGAAGACAACATAATGTCATTGGTAACAAAATACTATTATTAAAGACACATATCTGTCATATCATGTGTCCATAATACAAATAACTTTTTGAGATTAATATTACAATATTTCTTATTTTAGTTCAATAAATCATGAAACCTACTCCTTACAACCAACAAAAAAAATAATGTCACTAAAAAATTCTGTTATCATACTATCACTAAAAAGAATAATAATAATAATAATAATACAGTTATCAAATAAAAACATAAAACTTCCTATTATTTTGTTTTATACATGAAGAACGAATAAAGAGATAAAATTTCCAGTTATCTTGTGGTCTCAAATGTCATAATACAAAAACCTTTTTGAGATTATTATTACATTTTTTTTCTTATTCTAGTTCGATGAATCATGATACCAACGAGTACATTTCTTGACATATCAAAAATCTTGGCAGGATTGGCCAACATGTTATTGTATCTTAATCTTTTCCTTGTCCCTCTCCCATAGACGTCAAACAAAAGAAACTAAAAACAAAATACTAAGGACAAGAGATCCCCTTGATAGGGAGTAGATTTCTTGACATTTCAAAAATCTTGGCAGGATTGGCCAACACGTTATTGTATCTTGATCTTTCCCTTTGTCCCTCTCCCATAGATTTCAAACAAATGCTAATCCCAAATCTACCATGCTCGGAGAATCTGCTGATGTGGGACTCTCATAGTACTTTATAGAATCGACCAACACGTTACTGTATCTTGATCTACTTCTTGTCCCCTAATATGTTGGACCATTGAACGATTGATGCCAAGGCTTCTGCGTTGAACTGTTGGCGTCGTATAAGAGATGAAAGCATTAGCTTTTCGTGCTTGTCCCGATGTTGACCGTGAACTATTGGTCAAAGACCTACAGATTGAAATGTCTCATTGGCCACCTAATAAAATCCAAGAAAACTATGACCAAGAACAACTGGTCCTGGATGATATAGTTTATCTAACGTGTTTCCTTGGTTCAAGATTTGGATAAATCTTGTGAAGGCCGACCTGCATGGGTTTATTCGGACAGCATATTTTGACATTGAACCCATAAGACACATCGAAAGGAAGAAGAATGTCAATTGTGCTTCTCTTTAATAGTAATCCCTACGATAAGGGCGGTGACTATTCTTACTATTCACATGTCTCTGGACGGCTGACTGAGAAGAAAAAAGGGAGAGGAGAATAGGAGATGACAGTGTCTAGTTCATGACCCTTTTAATTTTCTCTTATTTATAGAGGTTCTTTATCAACTTAATCATAATAGATCATGTCATATTAGGTATTGGATCTCCATCCAACTACCCAAGCTCTTAGATTAGTAGATCTCTACCTAATATTCTCTTATTGACTTTTATTAAATCTTATTCACAAGATCCTGAGTTTTATTGGATATACAAGAAAATAGGGGCTCAAACGGATATCTCATATGAATCTCTACTCGTTGTAACATCTACCATATACATGTGACCCTCTATGCCTAATCTGGCTTAGTAAATTATTATCTCCATAATAATTCATTCGGCTCATTGATTGTGATTGTATTAGGTCACTAGGTCGCAGTCCCCAAACGATAAGGGGAATCCAATCCATTAGATTTATCTATCCTTAATTATTATGTATTTATTTATCCTTACTAGGTCGTAGTCACTAGGTCGCAGTCCTCAAACGATAAGGGGAATCCAATCCATTAAAGTTATATAGGAGAAAAGGAGTTATTAAGCATTGTGCCATCAGACTTATACGATTTCTACTCGAGTCTTGTTCTAATTGCATTCTCCTATATAACTCTTTTTCTCTCAATCTATGATCATAACTATGGATTTGACTGGGTAAGAATATATAAGATATTTCTCTCATAACACTAAGAGTGAATAATTCTCTATCAATACTTAATTATCGGGGGATAGTTTTAATTCTTGGAATAAGAAAGATTTGGATGTCAATTCCAGAAAACCTAAGGGTCTTCTCTTCTCCTTCCAAACAACAAGTGCAATAGCAAGATACACTCATTTTTAGGTCGGAAAAGACGACAGTATCTCCTGGACATGAAACGGGCTATGATCGGATCAATCAATTGACTCCGTCCAACGTCACGTGAACGAATGATCTTATGGCAAGAAGATTGTACAGGAGTCGCTGCTTGGAGGGACTCATGGTGCCAATAAAATTACGTTCTAAGAGAAGACAACTTGATTACATTCAAGAGAAGACAACTTGGCTGCGTAAGTAATCGACCAATGGCAGGAAGAACATGTGATGCTAGAATTTGATGCAAATTACTGCAGGGACAAGTTAGATATGCATTGACCATTGAATGACAGATGTGGAGGAGACGTCTTCAAGATGTGATGCTCTTTGTATTAGTATTAGGTCTTTTGGGTGGATGCAGAGCAGTTGAAATAGCAATGGATACACGTTATGTGTGTTCCTGCAGGCCATCATCCGTTGTTCGTCAGATTGTTAGGTGGAGAAAGAAGCGTTTTGTCTCTTTTGTCAGCAATTTCATCTAGAAAAGACATGTCAAGATAAACGAAAGATGGATTTGCATGGGGCCCGGTGACCTCAATAATTCATCGGTGCAACATTGAAGACTTTGTCCCAAAAAACACCAATATCAATATATATATATATATATATATATATAGAGAGAGAGAGAGAGAGAGAGAGATACGCCTATCCATTCCACCCTAGCTGTATTCACTTCACACATTTGCTGTGTGGCTCCACAAGTCCTTTTAATTGATCTCTATATGCTATCATTTAATATTATTGAAAAATTTAATTAACACTGATATGTTCTAGAAACTAATTATGATGATAAAAATATCAGTTTAATGTAAGTAAAACTAAAATATACCAAGCATCTTAATGTAACTCTATATCCAGTTATTTAAATATTAGTTAAAGCTTTAATAAACATTGATACTTTTTAAAATCTAATTATGATGATAAAAGAATGAGTTTCTCAACGAATACTAGTTGAAGAAAATATATTATATTAATTCTGCGAGGGAAAGTAAAATTGTTTTCTGAGCATTACGAGGAAAGATATATACAGAAACCCTTTTACTGTTTTATACTTTTCGCATGAATTGTCACTCACAGCGGATGATAGACGCTGGGCTAACTTTCCATGTTGAGATACGACTGTCAGATGGGCTTGTTGGTGGCCAACGAGAAGGGAATGCCTGATGGTTCCTTTCACCGAGATAAGGCAGCAAGGGCAGCAAGTAATCCCCTGTCTTGCTTGCCCATTCCTCCTCTCTCCTCTTTTCTGTACTGAATGCATACATGGAAGACATGCCTCCACGTTACAACGTGGACCCTCTCTCTCGCTGTCAACACAACATAGGAAGGAAACTTTGCTGCAAAGTTCTTCAGTGTCATGTCATTCCTCTTCTTCATGGAGTCTCTCAGATCTCTGTGGCCGAAAGTTATGGGAGAGAACCTATTCCCTGTATTCTAGTACGGAGTCCATTTCCTGGTTGGTGCATTATTGCCAATAATTGAATCGTGTTGGGGTTTATGTTAGCACATGGTGTTACTAATGTTGACTTGCATCATGTGATCACCGGCGCGTCAAGAACTCTTGAGACAACCATGACATTGATGCCGACACTAATCATGTTGAAGAACAAGGATTCTCTCATATTATTAAGATAGATTTGATTTTAACTTCCATCGAATGCATCGGAGAATGTCCTAAACATGTGGATGAGAATAGAATATTGACGTAAAATTATTCATGATACGAGTCAATTTCGATAATCTTGAAGTAACATCAAATAAATTAGAATCGAAAAGGCATTTAATCGTATTGTAAATTTGTTCTATAGATTTCAAAATAGGATGCTACGTTTGAAGTATTTATAGTACTTCTGAAGATTGTTGTAAGGAAAGATTTCATGTTGGAGATAACTTAGTTAACAACACATACTACAAACAAGAAAATTTAATGAGGTTTGATGATCTCACGTGACTTCTTTCCATAAAATTATAGTTATTATTATTGAATTCTCGACCAAGATAATGTAATTACAAAGCCAAATATCATAACCTAATGTTGGAACTTGATGTACAAAACATGATTACTTGTGAGTTTCTTGGAAGCAACTCTTCTATTGGTTTGACTTCTAAATGTTGTCAGTTATGTACACAACACCTGCGGAACTTTGTGTTACGGCACAAACAACAACACGTTGACCTATATGCAAAGAATCACAAGTTCAAAATTGGAGAAGGTGGAATTAATGGTTTGGAGAAGTGATTCAGGTGAGAAGTAAATGAGGGTGCAGACCAGATTACTTCTATTGTTGGCTTTGCTTAAACTAATCCCCATGTTTGCATCATCCGTGACTTGAAACGTGGGATGCGATCACCGCTTGGAAGAACATCCACCACACAAATGGTTGACGAGAGTAGAGAGTTGAAGACGCAGACAGCCCGTACTCCCTACCTCGATTTGTTTCCCTGCAAACCAACTCTTTCGACCCAACCTTCCATCTCTGCTTGCCTTGCATTATTTTTTGGAATGCGGTTCTATCATGGCTTCTCAGTATGAATACGTGCACACAAGCTCTTCTCTTCGTTCTACACCCATCTTTATTCATCTGTTCCTTCGTTTCCTCCTGCTTCCCCTCCCTCCACCTTCCATGCCATGGGTGTGAAGAATCTTAAGTCGTGGTCTTTCTCCTCCTCCTCCTCCTCCTCCATCCCGTGCTCATACCCCCCTCTTCTCCACCCTGACCATTCCGCCACGACTCCTTCGCCGAAGAGGAAGAAGTGCTTGCAGCTGCTCTCGTTTGCGGCCGGCTCGGCCGTGTTGATCCTGTGCGTCGTCGCGCTCGTGTCTTATGGATCGAACAGCGCGTCAAGGACCGGTTTGGATGGGAACCGAGACTCGGGGACGAAGCGGGGAGACTCCAGGGGCCTGGCGGAGGGCGTGTCGGAGAAATCCTCGGCGGCGATGCTCCGCTCGTCTCCGTCCTACCCTTGGAGCAACTCCATGCTCCTTTGGCAGCGCACCGCCTTCCACTTCCAACCTCAAAAGAATTGGATGAATGGTCAGCCATGTCCTCGCATATGAACCTGACAGCAAAATAGTTTTCTTCTTCAGATCATAAAGATTTTTCCTGACGTATGTGTTTTCTCTTGCTGTTGTGATTGGTTCTTGTGGGCAACTCGTCGTGACTCGTCATCAGATCCTGACGGTAAGAGAGCAGAGAGAGCTAATAATAACCTGTTTGATTGTAATCCTTCGGGAGTAGTGTTGGCCGGAAGCCAAATGGTTGATTCGTGATGTCAGGTCCGACGTACTACAAGGGATGGTACCATCTGTTCTACCAATACAACCCCGACTCGGCGGTGTGGGGCAACATCACGTGGGGCCACGCCGTGTCGCGCGACCTCGTGCACTGGCTCTACCTCCCCCTTGCCATGGTCCCCGACCGCTGGTACGACGCGAACGGCGTCTGGACCGGCTCCGCCACCACCCTCCCCGACGGCCGCCTCGTCATGATCTACACCGGGGCGACCATGGAGTCGGTGCAGGTGCAGAACCTCGCCTTCCCGGCCGATCCGGACGACCCGCTGCTGGTCCACTGGGTCAAGTCCGAGTGCAACCCGGTGATCGTGCCCCCGTCGGGGATCGGCCTCAAGGACTTCCGAGATCCCACCACGGCCTGGTATGTCCCCGCCGACTCAGCCTGGCGTGTCGCCATCGGGTCGAAGAACGACTCGCAGCACCACGCCGGGATCGTGCTGGTGTACCGGACGACGGATTTCGTGAGCTACGAGCTCCTCCCGGGCGTGCTCCACTCGGTGACCGGAACGGGGATGTGGGAGTGCGTGGACTTTTACCCGGTGTCGACCGAGTCGGCGGTGGGGCTGGATACGACGGTGGCATCGGGACCGGGGGTGAAGCACGTGCTGAAGGCGAGCATGGATGACAACAGGCACGACTACTACGCCATCGGCACATACGTGGCGGCAAGCAACTCGTGGGTGCCGGACGACCCAGAGAAGGACGTGGGGATCGGACTGCGTTACGATTACGGCAAGTACTACGCCTCCAAGACGTTCTACGACCCGGTGAAGGAACGGCGGGTCCTGTGGGGTTGGATCGGCGAGACGGACAGCGAGCGCACCGATCTCCGGAAAGGCTGGGCTTCCCTTCAGGTAATCAAACAGTACTCTCTTCTCCTTCCCCTTCCCCAACCCCCAAAGAATTTACTTCTCCTTCTTCATTTAATCCTAGAACACACAGATAGAGATAGAGCATTGAAGGTCCTGTTCCATCGATCTGAATGTGACACTCTGTGCCACACTGGATGCTTAGTCAATAGCTTCCTTCCTACAAAACGTTGAATAATCTCACACGCATCACCTAACTCTACATATCTTAAATGCAACAATGGAATGCACATACGGCACTTGTTTGCAAGTATCGTCTTTTCCTGATGAAAACTGGATTGTCCAGTTTTCCTCATCGCACGACCTTCACGCTCTCTTATCTAGCATCTCAACTGATAGTGGATGGAAGGATGGTACAGCGATGCTGTTTGAAGCATGAAACACAGTAATGGTCCTCTGCGTCACCTGGAACAATAAGGAAGGAGAAGAAGGCATCTGAAAGATATAGGCACACAGTAAAATGTTGTGGTTTTTTATTTAGCCCGCATTGTTAGAGGACAATGACATCAATCAGCATTGCAGATGAGATGGTCCTTTCATAGGGGAGAGAGAGAGAGAGAGAGAGAAATAATAGTAACAGTAGAGCAGACATAGAAGGAGAATGCAGTGTCCCGAAGTTCAGGCGAAATGAAAGATCCATCTCAGTTGATAATGTTCTGCCACCTCGCCAGTGGTGTCCACAGGTCTGGATTTGGAGAGAGAGAAGTTGAGGGTATGGAAATGGGGTTTTAACTAGGAGTGCTTATTGGTGGATCATAAGTTTACTTCACTGGCCCCAATCCCTGTTCTGAATGAAGACAAGTGGGGAAATAAGAAGATGATGATAGAAAAGTGGGCTCTACCCCATTAAAAACACAGATATGATAGATTTGGAGATGATAGCAACAATCCAGTGAATCAACGAAGAGTGAGGACAACAGATTATCTAATTAGATTAACCTAGGGATTTTTTTTTATATTAAGAATCAAAATTTTCATAAAGACATCAAAATTGATTAATGTATTATTACATATGTCTCAAATTTTAATCCATATGTTATTCGATGTAATAAATTTTAAAATAAAAAATCATAAATTAAATTATAATTTTATTGAATTAACTTTGATCCAACCTCATATATCTTTCTATTTCCTCTTTGTTTATTTTTGCTCTTTGTTTCACTATCAATATTAGGGTGTAGTTCTAGGAGCATTAATTTTTTTTATATTTTTATCTCTAAAAACCTGTATATATTAAATATTTATTACAAAATAATTTTATTTCAAGAATCATTATTTTAGAAATCAAGATATATTTATCAATTTAAATAATGATTAGATTGACGGACAGCAACAAACCGTCAACTGCCACCTACAAAGTCACATGAAAAATATGATGATAATGAAGTGACGCCGTGAACATCGACCACAAGGAGACCTAACGGTCTTAGTCCAAGTTCATGACGTGCTGGTGGATGCTAGATTTGACCCCATCACTACTCATGCTTTTCTTGTTCCAACTTTTCATGTCTTCTTCTTACGCAGTAGCCTTTTGCATGTGTCGCATGTCATCTACAAAAAACAACAGTAGAAAAGCGAACACCTGCTTTTTCTTTGTGATAATGAAGCTTGGATTGGGCTGAGAACAACAGTCGCAGTATGGGCTCCACTGTAGCTCCACATATCAATCCTCATAAGGTGCTTTGCTCAACATGTGTTTGATGTTAATTCTGTAGACCGTTCCGAGGACCGTGCTCTTTGACCAGAAAACAGGAAGCAACCTTCTCCAATGGCCAGTGGAGGAGGTGGAGAGCCTGAGGTTAAGCAGCCAAGAGTTCAGCAACATCAGCATCACCGCCGGATCAGTCGTTCCACTGGACATCGGCAAAGCCACGCAAGTACGCAGCTTAAACTTGGTCGATCCACGGAGTTGTTTACTGGTGCTGTTTGTGACCTAATAAATGATGCAGTTGGACATCGTGGCCGAGTTCTCGGTGGACAAGGCGGCGTTAGCCGGTGCGATCGGCGCCGACGTTGGGTACAATTGCAGCACCAGCAGAGGCGCCGCGCAACGAGGGGTGATCGGGCCGTTCGGCTTGCTTGTGTTGGCCGACGAGGACCTGTCGGAGCAGACTGCTGTGTATTTCTACGTCGCAAGAGCAACTGACGGCAGCCTTAGCACTCACTTCTGCCATGACGAGCTCAGGCATGCACGCATCTTTCTCTTCTCGTATCTTAGCTTTGATTCATGAACTGCACAACCACTAAGTCTGCGAAACCCATAACGCAGGTCGTCGGAGGCAAACGACCTTGTGAAGAGGGTGTCTGGAAGCTTAGTTCCAGTGCTGGATGGTGAAATCTTATCACTGCGGATAATCGTAAGTTTAAATACTGTAACATTTTGAAAAGCTTATCATGATCATGAGTTGGGATGGTGGTGATATGATCGTTTCAGGTGGATCACTCCATCGTGGAGAGCTTTGCTCAAGGAGGAAGAACATGCATCACATCGCGAGTGTACCCAACCAAGGCAATATTCAGCAGGGCGCGGCTCTTCCTCTTAAACAATGCCACCGGTGTCGATGTCACCGCCACGTCGGTTAAGATCTGGCAGATGAACTCGGCATTCATCAGGCCATTCTATGAGCGTGATTCGGCCTCATCTATTCGCACTTCAAACAACTGAAGTTGCATCGAACTCCATCGTCTACAGTTCCATTAATTGATGGGCTCGGTGGAGAAGGTTGGGAACGCATGGTGTGTGTGTGTGTATAATTTGCTGTTGCGGAAGAGGGTGCTACGTAACTGCGGGGCTATAATTTTATTTCATTCTTACTTTATATATATTTTTTGAAGTAAGTTAAATTAATTCATTGGGCATAATAAGATGTACGTATGCCATACATTGGCCTATGAATTAATATTTAGCAATTCGAGATGGATGTAATCTCATCAGTTTTTTTTTTGTATTTTGTATTCTGCCATATTGATTTCTGAAAGAAATTATAAACTTTTTTTTACATACTGAAACCATATTTATCCTTGTGATCTTATAATCAACAATCAAAGTACACACACGGATATATATAAGATTTTGGTGATCTAGATTACGGTGAAGATAAACAAAAAAGAATTATTTTCAAGATCTATTTTCTTAAAATTGAAAGTGCATCATTTTTGTTTTTTTCTCACCTTGGATTTGAGTTGAATCTGTCTCACTTTTTTACCAACAACTCGTGGCTTCATCCCTGCAGAGTTAGCCACGAGCCATCATAACAAGTCTCCCTTTAATGCTCAAGGAAAATATAGCGACATCATCGCTCAAACATGATGCTGGCACATACTTCATCATTCCTCTGTCTCTTCTTTATCCATGCACATACATTAACGCCATAATGTTGTCCTCCACACGGTGAAGCCGCCGGTTAAACATGTGATTCAGACTCCGAAACGTTAACCGTTCGATCGACAATGGACGGCAAAGGCATGTCGATCATTTCCGTCGCGCCGCTCGTCCGCGCACCGCCAGTGAACATACCGCGTCCTGTTTACCACCCTTAGATACGGACTTGGTGGGCCGGACTCTCTTCGCAGCAGCACGTGGCTCCCTGGGAACACGCAGCTCTGCTCTCTCCACAAAGGCATAAAACACCGTATCCACCAATTAAAGCACGAAACGTTAACGTTCTTTCTTGGTTGCGTGGATGAGCGGCGCAGCCGATCCAACTATGCCCCCCACCGATTCCTGTCTTCGACTGGCGATTCGCTGGCGTCGTCGTCCTCCGACGAGGCTAATCTATTCGACCGGTCCCCAGCGTGCTGGATCTGGCGGCTCGAATACATGAGTTACAACACCATCCGTTCCAACTCTCCAACCACATAACGCCACGTCATCAACTCGACGCCGTTGCCTTGGCCTAATCACTGTTGTGCTCGCTCTGCGGTGTTGGCCAACTTGATCGCAGGAGAAAGGCGACGAGCAAAGGCAGTGGTGGGCGCACGGCTGCCACTGTGACTCTACTCTTCCTTCTTTCTTCTTCTTCTTCTTCTTCTTCTTCTTCAGGTCCTTGGTTTTTACCTTTTAACCTGCTTTAATCTTCTTCCTCCTTCCTCACTCCCACTCTTTCTGCCATCTCTTCTGCTAATGTAGAAAAAGAGACAGCTGAAGGCTTCTTTTCCTAGCTCTTTCAGCACCTTTCTGTTTTCCCTGAGCTCTTCACGAGACTGGAAGATGGTGGAGCGTCGGTCAGTTATGGCACTGGCATTGGCGTTACTGGCGGCGGCACTGGCGGCTCCCTGCTTCGCCGGAGATCCTTACGCCTACTTCGATTGGGACGTGTCCTTCATCACCGCCGCCCCTCTGGGCGTCAAGCAGCAGGTCTTCTCTTCTCTCTTCTTGCCGCTTATATCTGCTCTTTTGCTTCTCTCTTCGAGCGTTCCCTGTCAAGAATCTTAGATCCAACACGACCACAGTCTACTGTTTGACGAAACAAGAAAGGTAGGTAGACGACAGTACTCGTGATCCAACAAATACCATTTTCTACTAAGCATTTCAGGAATCAAGACTTCCTTCTCTGTCCACATTACACATGAAAAAATTGCTTATTTCTTGGTTAGGATTTCCTTCAGTTCTGTTGACTTGTCTGCCTCTCCCTGTGCCGGTTGGTGTCAGGTAATCGCGATCAATGGCCAGTTTCCTGGTCCCATTGTCAACGTGACCACGAATTGGAATGTGGTGGTGAATGTTCTCAACGATTTGGACGAGCCTCTTCTGTTGACATGGTACAGCCCTTTCTTGGTTTTCGATCCTGATACTTTGGGGACTCATGTTTCAGGTTAGGTTCGCTTATTCTTGCTGTTTGGTTGAAGGAATGGCATCCAGCATCGCAAGAACTCATGGCAAGATGGTGTGCAAGGCACAAACTGCCCCATCCCCTCCGGTTGGAACTGGACGTATCAGTTCCAGGTGAAGGATCAGATCGGCAGCTTCTTCTACTTCCCCTCGATCAACTTCCAACGCGCCGCCGGCGGCTATGGAGGATTCACAGTCAATAACCGCGACGTGATCGCAGTGCCCTTCGATAAGCCCGATGGAGACATCACCCTTTTCATCGGAGACTGGTACAACAAGGACTACAAGGTACATTCAATGAATCAAATGCAGCATAACCCTCGCATTAGCATCTCCTATGAGAAACACCGCTTTGTTATTTTGTGTAGGATCTAAGGAAGGCCCTTGATAACGGAAAGCAACTCGGGATGCCTGATGGCGTGTTGATGAATGGGAAGGGCCCGTATAGATACAACAAGACACTTGTACCTGACGGCATTGACTATGAGACAGTACATGTTCATCCAGGTAATAGATTTCTTCTCTGGTTAGCGTCAAAGAATGATCATAATCATGATCATACCATTGTTCTGGAGCAGGGAAAACATATCGGTTTCGAGTACACAATGTGGGCATCTCTACCAGCTTAAATTTCCGGATTCAGAACCACAACATGCTGCTGGTAGAGACAGAAGGCTCATACACTGTCCAACAAAACTACACCAACTTGGACATACATGTAGGGCAGTCCTACTCGTTCTTGGTCACCATGGATCAGAACGCAAGCAGCGACTACTACATGGTGGCGAGCGCTCGGTTCGTCAACGAGTCTCGCTGGGCCAGAGTCACCGGTGTTGCCATTCTTCACTACTCCAACTCCAAAGGCAAAGCTTCTGGCCCTCTTCCAGATCCACCTAATGATGTCTACGACAAGACCTTCTCAATGAATCAAGCAAGATCCATCAGGTTTGTCTGCACGCCTAAAGTCTGAACTGCGAAGTTGTCTTACAATATGCCGTACGAGCTAAGAATTTCGTCGAACACATGCCAGGTGGAATCTGAGTGCCGGTGCTGCGCGTCCCAATCCTCAAGGTTCCTTCAGATACGGCTCGATCAATGTGTCTCAGGTGTTTGTGTTGAGAAACAAGCCACCAGTTGTCATCAGGGGAACACACCGAGCTACACTTAATGGAATCTCGTACACTCCTCCTGCAACGCCACTGAGGCTCGCTGATGAGTACAAACTCAAGGGAGTTTACACGCTTGATTTCCCCACTAGGCCTCTCAAGGGAGCACCAAAGGTTGGAAGATCCTTGATCAATGGCACATACAGAGGATTCATGGAGATCATATTTCAGAACAATGACACTAAAGTTCAGACATATCATGTGGATGGATATGCATTTTTTGTTGTTGGGTAAGCAAAATTGTTTTGGTTACACATTCAAGTATTGCGTCTCTCTTCCTTTGGTAACGAGGGTGCTCTGTGGCAGGATGGACTATGGGGAGTGGACAGAGGAAAGCAGAGGAACATATAATAAAGGCGATGGTGTTGCCCGCTGCTCCACTCAGGTTTTGTCATGCAACTTCACCTCATCCACGTAATTGCACAGTATCTTTCATGATGTTATCGAACCATTATATATATATATATATATATATATATATATATATATATATATATATATATATATATGTGTGTGTGTGTGTGTGTGTATCTTTCATGATATGATGTATTTATATGTATATATATATGTATATATATATGAAGAAAAAGAAAGATGGCTGGGATCTCTTTGGGAAGCTCTACTTCTGTTCTATTTGCTTTGCATATCTTTAGCCACTTTGAAGGTAATTTAGTTTCTTGTTTGATAATAGTTGTTAATTCTTCTTGGTCATCATCATATTAGCTTCGCAATCATTCATAGATTTTTACTCTAAATTGAGAACTAGAAAAATAACTCTGGAAAATCTAACATAACCTTCTTTTCTGCCCAGTGATTATACACCATCTTCAATTAACATACTGAAAAATTGGTAAAAATCATGCTACTCGAATTAATAGAAATAGATTGAATTGATTAGTGCAGTAAGCATAATAAGCAGGAAATGAAAGAACTTCTTGTACTAAATACTATGCGGCGGAAGAAAATCTAGACACCAAAAGAATAATTAAGAGAATTTAGCATAAAACAACATCCAAAAATCCCATTTAAATCAACTAAGATCTAAGTCCGAAACCTCTTTGTATCTAATAAAAAATAATTCTAGGATTACTCGAAATATTTTTAACATTTTTTTCTCATTAGAAACTTAAGGTCCATGAGATATTTATAAAATAATCAAACAATATTTTTTAAAAAAATCCATTCTTGATTCTTTGTCCTTCTAATAATTCGATTTTCTAAGTAATTAGGTTTCAATTAAAAAAAAATACATCTACCAACCCTAACTTAACATAACTAACATGAATCAATCTCACAAAAAAGACATGAAAAGTTGTAGACTAAGAACTTATTTTGACATGGTTTGCTGTTAAATGAATGGACATGATGCACAGGTTTTCCCCGGAGCATGGACTGCAATCTTAGTTTCTCTGGACAATGTTGGAATCTGGAACGTGCGTGCACAAAATCTTGATACATGGTACCTCGGACAGGAAACCTACATTAGAGTGGTCAACCCAGAAGACACCAACAAAACGGAGCTGCCTGTTCCTGACAATGCCCTCTACTGTGGCCTCCTCCAGAAGTATCAAAAGTATTCTTCTTCTTCTTCTTCTTCTTCTTCTTCTCCTCCTTCCTCTTCTTATAACTTTGGTTTACAAAAAGCTGATGGTTGGATGCGTTGTGAACTTGTTTCAGTGAGCAGACTCCTCACCACAAGGCAACTTCATCTGCTCCATTTACACATCAAGTTTACAGGGTAATGGTGTTGATGGTGCTCATGGTTGCAGCTGCCACATTGCCATAAGGATTCCAGCTGTGTGTAGGGAGACTTGCTTGATTCACATGTTGTTGTGGGTAGTAGTAGGGAATCGTTTGTTGTTGATATCCATTTGATCTTTTATCTTTCTCCTTTTTGTTGTGTGTGTCTGTGTTCCTGGACTGTACCCATTTGTTTTCAGTTTTGGGTTCTGGGAGGAGGACAAAACCATTCTTTGTGTCTAGATTTATGCACTGTTTCTTAAGCACTTGTAATTGGATTTGGCTGCTACTCTCATTTCTGAGACTATTTCCCCTACCCAATATTTAGCTTATGGTTTCCTCCAAATCTAATGAAATGATCACAGAGAAGCTAATGATATTATTAATTTGTTATCTGATTTTGTGAGAGTGCAAAGTAGTTACACCACCAAATTTATATTTTAGATTATGGATTTGAATCCTTATTCTAAAAATTTGTAACCCAATGGTATATCGGATTAGTTTATAGAGTTCAAATTCTCATCCTAAAATTGAGTTCAAATTTTTATCCTAATATTTTTTAAAAATGTGTCTGATAGCTAAACCAAGGCATTGAATCTTATCTTTGCCACTTAATTTTACTCATATAAATCCAATTATTTAGCTGCTTTTTTTTTCTTTTTGTACTAAACTAGCTAACTAGTGGTTGGATTTGTGATTAGTATATGTGATTAACTTATTTTCTCTAAAAAAAATTAAAAATGAAAGATAAAACACCCCATTTACATAACACAGGTAAATGTTTTTTTGTTATTTTATTTTAGATGATTTTTTGAAAACTCTATCAAATGTTTTGTTACATCCTATGAATTGGTCCATAAGCGAATAAGTTCAATTTATCAGTTATAATATTTATGAATAAACTTTAGTGTTTTGGTGGAAATTTAAATGCATTATAAGCCTAGCAAATACACTATAACCAATATAGAAGTTTTATCTAAACCAACATCAGCATCGTATTCCACCTCAGCATCGTTGGTGAAGCCCGATCTAGTCAACAAACCTCCGCTCACAATTGGGCAAGCCAAACGATCCCTTCGACGCACTTCCGGCAACATCAATCTGAAGCAACGAACTCCGGCAACATCAATCTCGTTGCTGAGGTCGCTTTCTTCCCTGCGACTGCTGCGGCAATTCCTCGGCGACTTCTTCCGCTGCCGTTCAGCACTTTCCACCGTCTCTCCTTGAGTCGCAGCCACAGCCGCTTGACCATCCCGTCGCTACCTCGTCAGACTCATCAAGGATCACCATCACAGTCCACTTCCCTTACCGGAGTCGACTTCCCATCACCTGTGCAGAACCCCTCTACTCTCTCCGGCAGCTTCAGTTGCGGGATCCTTTGCCCCCCCCCCCCCCCCCCCCCCCCCCCGCCAAGAACGAGTTGTCTGCCAACTATATGATAAAGTTGGCCATTCTGTAAAAGTCTGTAGAACTCAACCCAGACTTCCTCCACCATCATATTGGTCTCACGTAAATCTTATAACTACTATGAATATTGGTCAACAAAATTGGATTATGGACTCTAGTGCATCTAATCACATTACTTCTGATCTTCAAAACTTGTCCATCCATAACAACTATAGCGAAAATGAAGACATCATCATCGGTGATAGTAACGACATTCCTATTATTCATACTGGTTTCACAATGCTTACTTCATATGATGGAATCTCATTTCTATTTCTTAATTATACAAACAAAACAATACTTCAATTGAATTCTTTCCTAACTCATTTCTTGTCAAGGATTTGAGTACGGGGGCATCCTTGGTCCGTGGCCAAAATAAGGACAATATTTACGAGTAATCATCAGTTTCACAGATCACCTAGCCCATTGCCTACTCGTATGTCGTAGCTCCAACTGATTTGTGGCATTGTCATCTGGTCATCCCTCATTCTCTATCCAACAAAAACTCTTATTATTCTTTCCTACGCTTACATCTAATAGCATGATCACTCATTGTGATGCTTGTTTAAGCAATAAAAGTCATAAACTTTCTTTTGGAATATCATCTATATCTTACTCTAAACCTTTTAAAGTAATTTATACTGATGTTTGGGCCCCTGCCCCAATCACTTCTTTTGATAAGTTTAGATTTTATATTATTTTCGTAGATTATTTCACCAAGTACACATGGTTATACCCTCTCCACCATAAATTTGACGTTTCAATAATCTTTACCAACTTTAAAAGATTGGTAAGAACTTCTTTTAGTTTATAATTGAAATAGTTTATTTTGATGGTGGCGACCAATATCAAGTCCTCACATCCCGTCTCTCTGCTTATGGTATATAACACCTTAAGTCACCCCCATATACTCCTCAACTTATTGACTCTATTGAACGCAAACATCATCATATAGTTGAAACTGGTCTCACACTCTTACATCATGCTTCCATGCCATCAATTTTTTAGACTACAACATTTCAAGCTGTCGTTTACCTCATCAATTGTATGCTCACTTCAGTCCTCCAATATGAGTCACTATTTGAAAAACTATTTCATAAATCCCCTAACCTTTAGAAACTTCAAGTGTTCGGCTGTTTATGTTATCCATGGCTTCATCCCTATGCCTCACATAAGATAACACCAAAATCTAAACTTTGTGTTTTTATTGGTTATTCTCTTACACATAATACATTTCGATGCTACAAACCCTAATCTCAAAAAGTCTTTATACCTCGACATGTTATTTTTATAGAGACTATCTTTCTATTTCAAAATCCTAAGTCTCAGGCTATGCGACCTACTCCCATAAATATATATCACTGGAGTACACCGTCAGTCCTGTCAACCAAGTCTCCCACAACACATCCAGTTCTTCTCCCCCGGATCTTCACTCTGTTCTTCTCCCGGTTCAATAGCTCCTCGCCCTTATTCTCGGAAACATAATCATTACCTTTATCCTCTCTTGGGACTAATAACACTGACTTCCCTCAGCATGCCTCAACCAATGCCAGTGTGTCTCTACCGCCTATACCTACAACACACCCTATAGTTTTTGGACATCCAATGACAACATGCTCTAAAAGTGTTATCTTTAAACCACGGCGAGTCCTTGACCTATATGCTATCACAAAAACCTCGTTAGAGGTCACTGAACCTATCATAATTACTCAAGCCCAAAAAACTCCATACTGGCGTAAAGCTATGTGTGAAGAATATGATGCCCTCATCCATAATTCTACTTGGTTCCTCTCTCATCCCACACAAAATATCATTAGGTGTAAGTGGGTCTTTCGAATTAAGTAGAATCCAAATGAATCCATTGTCAAATATAAAGTACGTCTAGTGGCCAAAGGGTTTCATCAATGACTTAATGTTTACTTTACAGAGATATTTAGTCCCATTGTTAAACCCACAATAATCCGACTTATTCTGAGTTTAGCATCTCAAAAGGTTGACATTTACGATAACTCAATGTTAACAATGCCTTTTTATAGGGAACCCTCACTGATGATGTCTTTATGCAGCAACCTCCTAGCTTCATCCACCCTCAATATCCAAGGCATGTTTGTAAACTACAAAAAGCTATTTATGAACTTCGTCAAGCTCCACGAGCTTGGTACATCGAACTTAGCTTATTTTTGACATCAATTGGCTTTATCAACTCCAAGTCTGATACATCGCTATTTCTCCATCACCAAAGTGGTAATATAATATATCTTCTGGTATATATGGATGATATTATTGTCATGGGAAACAATCCTATGGAAATCAAGACATTCCTCAAGCATTTAGTAGATCGATTCTCCCTTAAAGATTTAGGACCCTTGAGCTATTTTTTGGGAGTGGAAGCAACATACACGTCTTCGGGACTCTTCCTATCATAAAGAAAGTATATTCAAGATCTATTATCAAAGATGAACATGCAAGATGCCAAAGTAGTTACAACTCCTCTGTCTACTAGCGAGTCACTCAAACTATATGATGGAAGCCCTACTACGGATCCAACTCAATACCGACGTACTTGACTCTTTACAGTACTTATCTCTCACCCGCCTTTATATCTCATTTGCGATCAATAAATTATCATAATTCATGCATCGATCATCTACTATGCATTGGTCTATAGTTAAAAGAATCTTGTGATATCTTCACGGGACCCTCAATCATGGTCTCTTTTTTCGCAAACACTCACCCCTTCATCTCCATGCCTTTGTTGATACTGACTGGGCAGGAAACTTTGATGACAGAATATTCACGTTAGGGTATATTATCTTTCTTGGAGCTAATCCAATTAGTTAGAGTTCTAAGAAGTAAAAAAGAGTTGCACGATCTACAACTAAAGCTGAATACCGTGATATTGCAACCGCTGCAGAACTCAATTGGGTCACGAATCTACTCAAAGAACTTGACATCACCTCTACCTCTACTTCTACAATATATTGTGATAATGTTGGAGTCACTTCCCTATGCATCAATCCAGTATTCAACTCACGCATGAAGCACATAACCATCGACTTTCACTTCGTACGAGCACATAACCAGTTTTACACACACACACACACACACACATATATATATATATATATATATATATATATATATATATATGGCTGATCAACTAGCAAACTCACTCATGAAGCCTCTTGCCCGTAAACTATTTTCTTTACATCGATCCAAGATTGACATCCTTGATAGGAGCATTATCTTGCGGGAGCATGATAGTAGCTAAAATTTTCCATGATAGCTGCCAAGATTTCTCCAACTACATAAGGAAATATCACTATTCTGTTAAGAAAAATCCTTTCTCCTGTATAAATAAAGGGTACAATATCAAATATATATATATATATATATATATATATATATATATATATATATATATATCTTTCTTCATTTCATTCTTATTTTTAATATTTTTTGCAACTGCTTGGATACTTGACTTAGTGATTCCTCTTTTGTGGCATTTTAGTTCCCAACTGCATCTTGATAACTGGATTGTTATGCATGATTATTTGTGTTACTGAATTTGATACCTGAATTATCAATATCTGTGCACGATACATGAAGTACCTATTCGATAAATGGCAGATATCAATGAACACCCTATTTGGATCTTGTAGCTTTCTCCAATAATTTATTGTGAACTAGTTATCATTGCCGAGCCAATAAATTTGTTCTTGACTTTATTAGATAAATTAGCACTTAGCCTTGAACTAACACATGCCTTAAAGATGTTTGTGTTATTTTCATATTAATGTTTATGAAGTTGTTTTCTCTGTGTTCACTATTTCATGTGTTTCACGTCTGTGGGTCCACATCTTCTGACTAATTCTCTGAAAGGGGAACCTGAACTAATTTCAACTCCAGTAATATTAAAAGTCTCTTTCAATTTCTTCCTATTCATTCTGCTTCTGCATTTTCTGTTACTTGGTTTAGTTTATTTCTGCATTTTATAATCCATCTAACTAGTAGGCAATCTTCACTATCGCTTTTGACAAATGTTGTTATACTCTGTGTTCCTGGAACTCGCCTTCACTACCATGACTTGCGCTAAAAGATATAGCGTATCCATGGAAACATTTTGGCTCACATTCATCCCCTCATCAAGTGTATTTTGTTCTATAGGTTTTACCAGAACATCTCAGATATAGGGATGCACTTTAATCGGTAAGTTGACTCCATTTTAGTAGATTCTCAGCTGGAAGTCCAGATGAACTCTTTTTGCCTGACATGTTGATGGTCCAAAGTGTTGTGCTGCAGATCGTTGTTTTAATCTGTCTCCAGAGAGAGCTGCTGCCTAAATCTTCCAAGTTAAAAAACGATGAACTGCTCAGAGATGGCGCCTGATACCATTTGGCTATTAGTTATTGTGCTTGATGGTTGGGAAATTTTGTCAGAGTTCATCTTGCTTCTGCAATTACAGGCTCAAAAACTCAAGACAGTATCGAGAACTACCATCTGCTAATTAGGCCTCTCGCACACCAGCAATATTAACTGATTCTACTCATTAGAGTGGACGAGGCAATCGACACACGGCAGACAGAGATCCTCTATCTCCAAGGAACTCGCGATGAACATGGGACAGAGGAAATCCTGTCACAGAAAATAGAGCTCAGTTGTGTGCATCAGATCTTATGCTTATATTTGGACCTATAAAAAGAGATAAGTGCATTATACGTCAGTGAATTAAGTTTTCTTTTTTCATCTTATGGGTGAGTAATGCGAGATCAGATGTATGGAGGTATGACATCTTCATCCTATGAGTTTACTCTACTCAGATAAAATAAGAATATTTATTCTAATTATTATTTTTAAAAATAATCATGGTTCCTCGTCCTAAATTATTAATATGTGATGGGCAATGGATAACGTAGCCAGCGAGCCGTCAACGAAGCCGACCCACACTGCGTTACACAACGAGTCAGTTGAGACGTGCTCATGATCCGGGTGCGGCTCTCGCGCACGCTGTCCACCGAGAGGCCGCGCGAGCAGGGCCCAGGCGCTTGGGAATCGCCTACCTGCTCCACCGGCATCAGGCGCAAGTCTCGCGCGCGAGGTCAATCGATTGCACGAGGCCAGGCGTGAAGCCCGCGCACGCGAGGTCTCATCTCATGGCTTTCTCCTCCGTTTGGCTGTCACATTCATCGCCGTAACAAGTTGAGAACAAGCCAATTTCTCGAAACGACTCGTTCAGTTAAGACTGCTGTATAAACAGCACCAGTCGTCTCCTCTTCAGCTATATAAAGCAGCAGTCTCTACCCGTCCACGCGCCATCACCTCTTCCTCCCTAGGCAAGTATGGAGTGCCACAGAAACTCTGCCACCACAACTGGTTCCTTGAGCTGCCTGTGTGTGCTCCTCCTGCTGTTTAGCGTCCATTTGAAAGCCTGTAATGGAGCAAGAGTGGCTCCTCAAGACTCAAAGAGCACAGAGTTCATAAGAGCCTCTTGTGCCGCCACCATGTACCCGGACCTCTGCTTCAGCTCCCTCTCGTCCTACGCCAGCACCATCCGGACCAGCCCCGTGCAGCTCGCTGACGTCGCCCTCTCCGTCAGCCTCGCCGGCGCCCGCTCCGCCTCGGCCGCAATGTCGAGGTCGATCGCCGGCCGGGGCATGGCGCCGCGCGTGGCGGCCGCAGTGAAGGACTGCCTGGAGACCATGGGAGACTCGGTGGACGAGCTCCGGGAGTCGCTGGCGGCCATGGGGCACGTGGCGGGGCGCAATGCGGCGTACCAGATCAACAGCATCCAGACGTGGGTGAGCGCGGCGCTCACCGACGAGGACACCTGCGTCGACGGGTTCGCCGGCGGCGCCATGGACGGCGAGGTCAAGAACATGGTGAGAAGCCACGTCGTGTACGTGGCGCAGCTGTCGAGCAACGCGCTCGCCCTCGTCAATGGCCTTGCCACCTCCATCTCCCGCCCTTGATGCCAATGAGGGAGTACATATGGTTTGCTGAGAAAGAAATAGTATGACTTGGTTTGACTATATATATATATATATATGTTTATATACAAAATGTTGTCATGTCCAGGGATCATGAGAACGTATTGGATGTCATGAAAAAAGATTATATTCGATGAGTTCTGCAATTATATATGTTTATTAAAATAAAAAGGATTATTAGATTAATGTAGATAACTTAATTATATGTATATTCCCGTAGTGAAATAACAAAATATCTAAATACAGTATAGTCAAAAGCAAGATATAGACAAAAGTACAAATACATGATGAATATATATTTATGTACATTGATTTTTTTGAGCTGAAACGTTGATTTTTTAGGGTAGCACGTATGAGTGCAAAGTGTGGAAACAACGTATTTATCATTATAAATTTTAATATTATACATCCCTCCAAATGTTAGAATATAAACTTTTAAAGTTTGTGTTTTTGTTCCTATTTGTTATAAAAAGTAAAATCATCCATATGTGTTTTTGTTCCTATTTGTTATAGATGTTTTCTTTTCCCAAAGTCAACTTTTGGTGACCTTAAATTAGTGGTAGAGCGTTTGTGATCATTTCCAAAAGTCAATTATTGGTGAACTTTGTGTAAATGGTAAAACCTTTGTGATCAATAAAAAACCCACAAAGGTTTACACAAATATTATATATAATATATATATAATTCTAAAAATAATAAAAAGTGGGTTCAGCCGCTATAGCTGACTGACTCTGTGTATTAGATAAGATTTTATTGGATCCATCCAAAAGTTCTGCATCTCATCACCAATACTCAATGTTGCCTTGTGTCAACACTCAATTGTGAGATGCACGCTAAGGGTTCGGATCTAATTCTTTCTCCCATATTCTCATCTTCACTATTCGATCAACATGATTTAACATGTTGCTCCACTTGTTCTTATGAAAAGGGATCAGTATTAGAATCTCATAAAATTGATCTTTGGAGTTTCTGGTACTCGTATGATTCCTGCACCTGACTGTGGATCAAATCAACTGGACCCGTTGTGATGCTATTAACTCCCCTTCGATGCTGAGTCAAAGGATATTGTATGCCGTTCGAGCTTCATGAGCTTGAAATAAAAGCCAAAAGAGTAAGATTCATAGTAAAGCAAACACAATAATTCTTCATGTTCACTTCGTCTAGGGGTCGTTTCATCCTCGTGGATGAGAAGGGAACCTTTAGGTTCTCCTTAATGGACTTTCTTAAGAAAGAAAGAGGTATAGCAGATATCTTCTTATAGCATAGCATCATCTGAGCCTAAGGTTGTTGTAACAATGGAGCAAACCTATGATCACCATCTTTTGACATCGAGCATGGTTTCGTCGTTATCTTGGCGATGGAACCAATTCGGTCATACGAGTATGTGCTCCACTTTACTAAGAAATCATGGTGCAAAAGATAACGATACTGTTTTGAGAAGGCTGAGATAGAGACATCGATATTATTTCTTCTCCAACTGTATGATTGATGTTGCACTTTCTTCCTTCACTGTTAAGGTTGGATATTATTATAATCTAAAATATTACATTATTTTATTTTGAGTTGTTTTATATACATATATATATATATATAATTTAAAATTACTTTACATTTCATATAATAAAATAGAATGGTAATACTAAATCATCATATCGCTAAATCTCACCATTGGGTGAAGGCCCTACCTAACATGTCAAAAGTCAGAAACCACAAGAAAACCGCTTTACATCTAAATGTTCAAATGATCCCATCTACAAACCTACAGGTTTGGTTCAATAATTCACGTAACCCTGACTAAATAATAAATCATGGTGTCTTGTCCACTCGTTTGTCTTACAATATGGCCGACAAGATGTAATTTTCCTCATCGTTACGTCAGTTAAAGGACACGCAACCCATGCGACCGTCTATATACGACTCTCAAAGTTGTATCTTTTAGACAATCCTTCAAATTAACAAGTCATACTCATCGTCAATCCATGTCACCTTTACATTATTTTAAGTTCTCATAAATTTACTTCTTTCGAAATTTATCTAATAAGCTTTTGGATCCTCAATAATTAATGAGCCAAGTATATTATAAATTTATATAATTACTTTTTTTAAATTTAATTCTTAATTATAAATTTTTATATTATTACTGATTCGAATGACATTATCTAAAATCCTACGACACCCTTATGATATTAGTCTATGAAAATAGAAAACAAGACTCTTAATGACCAACAATCGTCAAAGAAAAATAGAAAAAAGAGAGTAATTCAACAGACAAACTTTATACATTTTATTGCCAGCATAAAAAACAACTGATAAGCTATTCCTCAAGTTCACCATTAACGAGTGTCAAAGGGCTTGAGTGCCAATAGCGCTAACTTCTCTCCTTTGTTTTATAGACGGATAAAGCTCGAGAATAACCGAAGGAAGGAAGAATAGAGTCTTAGGTGCAATCAGTTACGCTATTTGCATCGGAATCATAGAAAGCTTCACGTAATCATACAGAATACAGAGAGATCAAGCAGGGACGGATGTATCAATTGGACGCCGGGAGATCGAGGCGGAGGCCGGCAGAGGCGAGGAGGGCACGGGCGGCGGAGAGCTGGCGGGAGAGAGTCTCGATGCGGAGGAGGTCCTCCCGGGCCTGCGCCACCGCCTCGGCCTCGAGCTCCCCCAGCTCAACGCAGAGACGCTCCTCGGCTTCCTCGACCGCCCGCAGCCGCTCCCGGGTGCGCTCCAGCTCGCCCCGCAGCGCCTCCTCCCGCTCCCTCCCCTCCCTCGCCGCCCTCTCCAGCTCCTCGTTCTGCCGTATCAGCTCCGCCACCTCCAGCGCCGCCATGGGGTGGGTCTCCTCCGAAAAGGGGAGAAGGCCGTGGAGTTCGACTGTGCAGGTGTCGTCGGGCGAACAGTACGAGCTGCTGTTGTCTGCCGGAGTGGTGTCCAATGCTTTGGGAGGATTTTGGGGTCCCGTCCTCTTTATAGCCGAGGTTGCGTCCGGATTCAATGAACCAGAGCGCTCCGTGTAGCCACTTGGGTCACGCAATAAGCAGCGACTGGACGTACCGGGGGTGACCTTCTAAATGTACACCTCTGGTTCGCAACTCCAATCGTGCCTTAAGTGGCTCGATGGTTATCAGCATATCCGTCCACCCGTCGCACCAACCGTTCCGTCTGTGCTAACGGGGACGACTTTTGCTCATCTTTAATCTTCCCATTCTATAATATTAAATCTCCCATTGCATTATATATTTTTTATATAAAAATAATATAATAATACAAGGGGAATTTATAATTATTAAATAATAAAAATAGTATAGTAATATGTAATTGTCAAAAAGGAGATCTATCCGAAAAATTCTTTTGCATAACTTGCCAACTGAAACAATTAAAAAAAATACTATTTGTTTATTATCTTCCTATTTATTTAACAAACGATAAATACCGAAGTCAGATTTTTATTTTAGGATTATGTAATATTTGTTTGAGTTAGTTTTAGCATCGAATTCATTTATTGAATTTTATTTACTAGTGATTCAATCTTGCTTAGTTGATTTTCCATTTGTTCTAATTTGATGATAACAAAATTATTGATGTCTTGATCAGTTCGACATGATTTAGACCTGTATGTATAGGATTTTTCGAATTACATCTGAAATGAAAATGTCGAGCTCCCGATGTGTCATATGTATGAAGACTAATGTAGAAAAAGGTTTTCCAACCCGATCTTTTTTATGCTCAAGTTAGTAACTCTAAGTCTTCTCTCGTTAAGTTAAGAATACTTTTTTATACTTGATTGTGGAGGCAGAATATTTTATGAAATATTTTGGGATGAAAAATACTTTGTCGAATAATTTTTGAAAACTTATCGAACCGATGTGTATTTTATGAAATATATGGACTCTATATATGTATTTTCTATCACAATCTTTTCTTTTTTTTTTGAAGTTTCTTGAATCTAATCAAATAGTAGTAAAATCGGGCACACCATTTGGTTTTTTTGGTTACTACGGAATTAACTTTCGGTATTACGAAATTTAGATAAAAATCAGTCTCCCATAAAATAAACCAAAACATGCTGCACAATTGACAATAAACAAGGAGGAAAAGCTACAAAGTCACCTGCGATGAGAATGCATGCGTGATGGTGATATATGGACATGCAGGTGGGCAAATAACTATGTTAATTTGATTGCGAAGGGTGGTTGTAGGTAAATATTTATATCACACATAATATTGGATAAATGGCAAGAGGGGAGTGATGGATTGAAAAGTCACTCGTGTCCATCTAAAATTGCTCATCTAATAACAATATGATTAGATGATATTAATGATGATGGATTAGAGTGCTAATGGAGTCACATCTATAGTATCCTACATGATATTTGCATTAGGCCAGAAAAATAATTTAGTTTGGTACCCTACTCCATATATTATTGCATAAGAAAGTTATAAAAGGTCCATCGAAAATTATTTGCTAACTATGATAGACGATATTTTCGAATAAAAATGTATCGTAAGTAAATTTGATATACTACTATAAAACATATGTTTGAGGTTTTAATAATTTGATGGATCCATCCTCGAACTATAATGAGTTTGATCAGTTTATAATTAGACTAATATTTTAAATTAAAATAGTTATTGGATAATTATTTTTCAATGATGGATATGATATATCGTCATTAAAAGAAATGATTATTTTGTCTGCCAAAGGCTTAACCCTTTATTGGTGACAAATGGGAGGCTTCCCATATTTCACTCCCTAAAAGTTGGTCATCTGCCAAAAGCTTTTCTCCTACTTTGTGACGAAGGTAAGAAGACAAATGGGAAGCTCGCCATATTCCACTCCCTAAGAATCGAAAGCTTTACTCTTTACTTTGTGACAAATGGGAGGCTTGCTGCCGGATATGGCATCAAGAGGGGGGAGCTGCATTCGATTATTGGAGCGGGAAGGATTAGATTGGGTCGGCCATCGTCCCACTTGATCGATGCGTCCAAGCACGGCTACTGCTTGTGCACAGTTGACGATGTCGCCATTTCCCTTTCTCCCTTCCCGGCCTCGGAGCTGACGCCGACCGATGGATTCTGTGCTTGCATGCGTGTGGGTCACAAGACTTGATGTCACATCCGATCCTTCGTCGCATTACTGTGGGTCTAAAAGCAAATAGAACGGATTGCCGAATCCAACTAAAAGAGATTATATTTCAATAATCTTATGATCGGGATAGCGAAATCAGTATCGTATACGACAATAACAAAGCTGTAAAGAATCTTTTGAGATATTGAGATTTGATGGTACATCGAACCCTTTGTCACGTTACAATAGGTTTAAAAGAAAATAGAACAGAATAACAAAAATAATTACGAAATAGATTACATTTAGATGATCATATAGTGATTTGGATAACCAAAATCAAAATAATATATCAGAATAAAAAACTAATGTAACCTACAAAACAATTAGGGTTCAGGTAGATTTCAGGATTTGAAGTCTTTAATATCTAATAATACTATGTTAGAATGGGGTTATACTATTCTTATTTATTTATTTAAAATAATATCATTCCTTTCGAAATCAGTTTCTTCATAACTTTATATGAATTCAAAACATTTTAATAACTACAAATAGTTATTAAAAAAAGTTCTCCTATGAGGATAAATATAAAAAAAGTTGTTCATTTTTGTTGAAATATGTCATGAAAATCCATTAAACCATAAAAAATAAGGCACTTGCCCTAACCTGTAAAATAATTAGAATGGGTTCCTTCATTTATAGATATCTGAGATTTGAAATCCCGGGACGCTAATCATGTTGATTTTTGTTGGAAGTCATACCTATTCTTATTTAATTATCCAAAATAAGAAACTTGATTTTACCTATTCATAACTTTTTTTCTTATTATCATAGGAATACTTATTAGTAACTTTGGATAATTGTCATATAGTTTGGAATAAGATTACACTATATAATTTTATTGAAAATAGACCCAAACTTTTATTTGCTCATGAATCGGTCTCATTCAGGAAAACAAATATAGGATGCTTTTCAAGAGCATTTGCCTCTATAATTAAAAGCAGTCTATATAACATATTAAAAGGGAGGTGTTATTTTAGAGATCACCAAAATGTCAGGTTTTCTATAGAAATCGCTTTTAGAAAAAAAAAAGTCTTCAAAAAATCAAAAGAAAAAAAGAAAAAGAAAAAAAAAAAAGGCAGAGATGGCATGAGAGTCGGCCCAACAGGTAAAGATATGAAATTGACCTTATTGGATTTGGTCCACTACATAATTGTCGTTGGGTTAAATCCAATTATATACTTGGGGCTTATAAATAATTTTTTTATAAAAAATATATTAAATAATATACAAGATGTTTTTTTTGTAAATTTAAAGGTTGGACAAAGATATTTTTGCTATTGGCTGTAATCTACACATTTAACCGTTTCTACTCCTCATTTTTGTGCTTAAAACATGAGTTAAAAATCTAACATCAAATTAAAATATAATTAAGTAAAAATATTATAAATTTAAATACGAGTTCATGAAAATATAATATGAACTCGTATAAATATTGTATAAAGTATATTTGTTAGTGATAGGAAAATATATTAATAGTAGACTAGGAGTATTTGACTTGGCCTCCTTATCCCAATCCAACTTGCATTAGGAGTTTTAGAATTTGCTCGATGTGTCTTTGAATATTCGATGCGGAATTGATTTGTATTAAGATCAATGTCTAATGGGATTGTCTTTGTAGTCCCTCTATCACTTAAGCCGAACTCTCACTGAAATGGGTGAAGATGAGGGTGAGAATTGTTTAAACCTCAATAATCATAATAAACTTTATATATATATATATATATATATATATATATATATATATATATATATATATATATATATATATATATATATATATATATATATATATATATATATATATATATATATGATCCCCCTAATTTGATTAAAAGGAATATTTTATGTATAAAAAAAAATATTTTTTTAATATTTTATGTTTAACTGATGCAGATATAGTTGGGTCAACCATTGAAGACCTTTGTCTTCTTCTACTAAAGATGTTACATGTGGAATCTTTTATAGAAGATAATTATAATTTTCCTATAAATTTGGCTCGTGATAGCTTTTAGTAAGACTTACATGATACTTAGGAGGAAAATAGAGGATTGTTTCAACTCCCATCGTAAAAACAAAAAAAATAAATAACAAAAGCTTGGAAGGTGGGAAATAATAAATCAATGGTATAAAAGGAATACAAATATTAGTTTTTTTTGGATCAACCACAGATTGTGACGTGGTAAAGCGAAGTAGCAAGGGAAAATTAAGTCATACGTATCTCGAGACATAATAAAAGAAAAATAAAAACATTCAAGTAATTTTAGTCATTTCCTTAACCAATCTTAGTAAGTGTCACCCTGGCTTTTTATCATTTTCCACTAATACTTGTTGACCTAATCGATTTTTTCCACCTTTATTCACTCCTTTATTATATTCATATTAGATTTATGATTCTATCTAATTAGATAAGATATATTATGGATATAATTGAATTTTGATTACGATTAATGATTAATAAAAAAACTCCAAGATATGATTCATTAGATTATGACTTTGATGAGAAAATTCTTCTAATTACTTATTCTAGAGTATCTGTTATTACCTAAAAATAGATAGGATATGCGGGTATGAAATTGTGTGAATTTATGATTGAGAGATTATAGAACTTCTATTATATCTGCTAGTCATATGAACTAGTTAATGAAAGATTCTATATCTTCTCGTATATTCTTTTTGTTCCTAAATCCATCACGGATCTTGGATCCGATGACGGTGCGCTCACAAATCAGAGAAAAGATTTTTTGAACAATGTACACATTGTAATTAATCGTTTTTATTTACATTATATGAACGATTTGTTGGTATTGTCGATATGCCTTTCTATCTAATCTATCAGATTTCTTGCTTGCAAGCAATGTAAGGTTTCTTGTATTTGATCGATGAGCTACTATCGATAACTTACTATAAGCGATAGTATTATTGAGGGTAGCAGCCTCCGCTGGTCACTCGCCCAATCATGGGCTGCAACAGTATAGTACCGCTGCCAACGACGATTACAATAACACCATTACCAGTCGTCAACGTCAATTGGATGCTAGAGGCTGCGTGTAGGAGGTGCCTCGCACAACAACTATGGCGCCTTGCATAGGTGGTAGTCGTGCACCATAATAATTGCGTCACGCGCTAGGTGGCGATCGCACCCCGCCCAGCAGCGATTACACCTCGCACAGGGATCACAAGACAAAGAATGAGGGTTTTGTCTTAAAATAGATATTTTTACCTTTCATATATGGAGAAATTTCTATTTATTCATAATTTTTTTTATCCTCCATTCATGCTCTTTAGAAATTATAAATTTTCATTATATATCCTATAACAAAATTACAATTTTACCTTTATGAAGTTTTAAAATTTGATTTATGTTCTAATTATAAAATTAACTAATTTAATTTATTTTAATCATATACTTTGATTGCACTTGATTATAATAGTATTTTTATTATTTAATTAGATTTAGATTCAATCAATCAAGTTTGAATCAAATTTAAGAAAATTTAATTTTTGATTTGATTAATTTTAATTTTTGATTAGGTAGATATTTAGCTCACTCCTAGATTTGCCCAATTAAATAAGATTGACTAGTATAAGAGTTCTAAGTGAAATTTAAATAAATATAATATAATATAAATTATGATTTTATTTTATAGTTTTTTTATATGACTTATTGATTAAATTTTGTATGTGATAAATAAAAATCTAATTATTATTCTTGGATATTTATTTGGTTATTCATATGTACATATTTGAAATTATGAAATAATATTTATTCTTCATCATGATTACAATTATCTTATGAGTTTTTCTTTTTGCTGATCAATAATCAATAATTATTACAATTAATACTTTATTATTGAATTATTTTGACATAAAATTAGATTAAAAGTTTTTGATAAATATTATTTATAACTTATATCTCTAATTTTTATCTAACCGATAGCTAGAAAAGTGGCCAACAATGGTAGACTTATGGGATATAATTTATAATAAAAGTTTTATCATTTATAGAATATTTTAAATTATATTTTATATTATTGTATTAGTCTTGTAGTTATTGGCCTAGATTATTAACTTATAAAATTACATTAAAAATTTAGTTTTAAATGATATTAAGAAAAATAATATTCAAAATGGCACACATGATTAAGATATTTAGATAATACTAAAGAAGAATCTATTTTGAATAATTATGTGATAGGGTACGATGATGGTATTTTAGATATTTTTGTAGTCTAGGGTTGTATACTCAAATATAGCAACACTATTTTATGAGGATGATTTATAAAATTTTTTTATGAACATTAGATATATCAATATTTCACCTAAATAAAGATGATATTAATAGTTCAACATTTATTAAGAACTTAAAATATTAATATTATATTATCACAATGGTCTTATATTTTCTAGATTAAATGGCTTAAGCATATGCAATTTACATTATGCATGTTAGATCTTGACCAGATTAGTTGAAAGGATCACAGACTTAAGTATTAAAAATTTTATAGAATAAATAATTAAGATATTAATCAAGAAAGGTCTAAAATACTTAGTTTTATAATAATTACTAATAATATTTAGACTTCATTACAGTCTACAATCAACACATTGTAATATTTAAAGATCAATTTAAATTTACTGATAAGTCATTGGCTAACACCTTGATGAAAGAACTAGTTAAAATTTAGAATGATAGTGTTTGAGAAATTCAAGATTATATCCTCAATATAGCATATAAAGTTGTAAGCTCAAAAACATTGAGCATGAATGTAATTTATTACTTTCTCATATAATTTATTCTTAATTATTTTTTTAATTTTACTCATTTAAAATTTTTTATAATAAAATTAAGGATAAGTAAATTTTAAATGAGCTAACTAGTATATGTATTTAGAAAGAATTAAGAATAAAGTAGGAAAAACTCATAATATTTTGGATACTACTCAAAAAGTGAGCAACAATATAAGAAAGTTGAAGTGTACATCTCTTGAGTTTATAAATACTATATAAACTCATAAAAGAAAAATCTTCATAGTAAAATGCTACTTTTGTGGCAAGTAACGAGAAAAGGAACTATAAAGTTTGGTTTGAAAATAAAAGGTATAAATTTGACATTTGTATGTTTCAAATCAAACATTATAGAAATTCTTTTCCAATACTTGATGGATTGATTTTGATGCTTTAATATATGTTACCAACAATATAGATTCATTTTAAGATGATAACTAAAAATAATAATGAAATATTCATCATTACAAGGAATCATCTTAAAGCAAAAGCGATAGTAGTTGGTATTTATCGCCAATGCCTATAGATGATTCATTTGATGGATCTTAACGATACAAGTTATATTCTTACAACTCTAAAAATTTGGGTTCTTTACCTAAAATTGTTAGAATATTATTTCTCCCTTTGTCGTTGTAAACTTAGTATGATTCATAACCTTTGAATTATGTATGATAATCTATGTGAAATTAATGTGAATATTGAGTTTACAACAATCATGTAATCAAATATTATGATGAAATAGATTTATAAACTTATTGAGATTATATATACTTATATCTACATGTCACTCCATATTTCTAAGAGATATTTTCTCACCTTTATAGATAACATGTTGAGATATAACTATAACTATATATATATATATATATATATATATATATATATATATATATATATATATATATATATATATATATAATTTATGTAAAGTCTCAGACTATTGACATATTTAGGTATATATAAATGAAGTTGAAAGATAATTAGATAAAAAAAATCAAAATTATCAAATATTATAGGGGTGATAAATCTTATGATAGTTATAATGAACTGGATCATAATTCTAGTTCTTTTATTAAATTCTTGAAAAAGTAAGGTTTATGTTCTCAGTATGATTTATTAGATATGTCATGGTAGAATAAGATTGCTAAAAGGTGAAATCGTAATCTTATGGATATTATTAGGAGCATTTCTTCTATAATTGAATTAATGTGAGGAGAAGCTCTAAGGACGATTATATATATCTTGAATAGGGTTTTTAGTAAGTTAATTCCATCAACTTTTTTTTTTGAGTTATGGACTGATAGGAAACATAACTTAAAATATTTACATATTTAAGTTTGTTCTATAGAGTTAAGGATCTTTAATTCATATGAATAGAAATTAGATTCAAAACTATTTCTAGATATTTTATTATTTATCCAAAAAAGTTCAAAAGAGTACATATCTTATTGCCCTAATCATGGTACGTGGATAGTTGAATCTGACAATATAAGATTCCTAAAAAATAGTGAATCAATGAGAGTAAAAAATCTCAAAATTTAATCTTGACATTGAGGGGATATATTAATACTCCTTTATCATTTGAGATATTATTGTTACTCAAATAATTAAATAATTTGATAAAGGCAAATAATAAAATAATATTAATAAACTCCACTAATGATTTTTTAAATAATCACAATCTATAATTTTAAGAAAATCTAAAACGAAAAGGAGATTTGTCATTTCTGATTATTATGTGATATATTTACAAGAATTAGATTATGATATAGGAATCAAAATGATCCCTTATTATTTTCATAAAATAATAATTCTAAAAAGTAGCACAATATAATAAAAGAAAAATTAAAATTAATGGGTCAGAATGGTATTTGAGAATTCATCAAATTGCCCAATAACTATAAAAGAGTTTATTACATAAACATCGAATGATATAAAGTCAGACTTGTGATCAAAGATTTTACTAATAAAGAATGCATCAAGTATAATGAGATATTTTCTTTATATTTTTAAATAAACTTATTAAGAATTGTCATGATATTATTGACTTATTTTGAGTTATACCATAAGGATGTAAAAATAAGTTTTCTAATTAGGGATCTAGATTTATATGTGTTAACCTAAATAATTCATAAAGAAAATAAAAGAAATATAAAATTTTGATATGAAAATTTAAGAAATTCATTTATGATCTTAAATAAGCTTTTAAACAATGGTATACATATATATATATATATATATATATATATATATATATATATATATATATATATATATATATATATATATATATATATATATATATATATATATATATATATATATATATATATATTAGGATCGTAGTGATAATAAGGGGGTAAATTAGTAATATAGTAATTTTAACTAATTTTAAAGTTCAATTGATAAATTCATATTGTAAATGCAATTAACAAAAAATGTGAGTAACGATTGCGAATAAAGTAAATGAGTAAGCAATAATATATCAAAAACAAGAGAAGGAATAAAATCGATTTATAGTGATTCGGTCTTTCCAACCTATTTTCACTCCTGATTCCTCTTCCTTCGAGGTCATTGGTTTTCACTATCGATCTTCTTTCCAATGAGTGAAGATCAATTACTCTTGTTACAACTTTTTTTCTTTTAACATGTTTAGAAGAGAACCTCCACACTCACTCTTTTATGAGACCTATCACCTCTTACAATTTAGAATTATCTCTAAACTCAAGGAGGAAGAAACTTAAACAATGCTGAAAGAGAGAGTTTATAATAGTTTTGTGCTCAGGAGTAGGCGCTCCGTCAACCAAGCCTAAGTGCGATATTTATAGACTCCAAAAGGCTTCAAGAATAAAGCAAAAAATTAAATCCTGAAATCTCAGGTTACTAGCGATACTATCGCTAGCATTAGGTGATAATACCATAATAATGAGGCTATGAATCTTGGCTTTAGCAATACTACCACTGACCTAAGTAGTATCACTACCAATGGTACTATCGCTAGAAATGCCAAAAGAGCATAAATAGTATTTTTTGTTGACTCAAGCGGTGCTACTGCTTAGGCCTTGTGGTACCACCACACCCAAGCCTAGTTTCAGCCATTAATTTGGTCTTCTAATAGGCTTAACTCGATCCTAGTTGAAACTTAATAGGTTCCTTGATAAGTTAGCATGGTTTCACTTAATACTAACTAAATTCGACTAAAAAAAACTCGATCAAGACCTTAACAATCCAACCACATATTTGACACAATTATAAAGCTTTCAGCACATTGTATGTCATTCCGACATATCATCTACTCTTTTGGCACTTCGTTCAAACTTCTAACATATCGTCATTTCCTTTGGTATATCGCTCGATCTATCAACATGTCAATTTTCTCACGACATCCGATTTTTTGGTGTAATATACAATCCTTCTAGCATGATGCTCGAACTTATAGCACAAAGTCCAAACTTCGGCACATCGACCAATCCTCTAGCTCGATGTCTAATTTTTTACATGTTACTTTTCCCGGAATAACATTTGATTCTCCTACTATGATAATTTACCCTTTGATAGTTCGAGTCTATGATCGAAATATTTCGAACATCACTTATCTCAAAAGCATATTAGTTCGTAAACTCATCAATTGAATTCATAATTAAATAGATTCAATAAGTTCCTTTAGATCTAAGAAAAATTCTATTGATTAGTATTTATATCTGAATATCAATAAGAGCAAGTTTATTATATTAGTCTTATATATGGATAATATTTTGCTTGCTAGTCGTGATCTTGATTTATTATATCTAAATAAAAAATTTTACACCAAAAATTTTAAGATGGTTGATATGAATGAGGTATATTATATTATTAACATTGAGATATTCAAATATAAATCTCAAGGATTGTTAAGACTATATTAGAAATGAAGACTATATTAGAAATGATATATTGACAAAGTCTTACAAAGATTTATTATACAACTTTATTCAACAAATGATAAAAGTAAAAGTTTCAATCAAAACAATTGTTTTAAAAAAAATAACTTTATAAATAATCAGATAAGAAATATTATATTATATATATATATATATATATATATATATATATATATATATATATATATATATATATATATATATATATATATATATATATATATATATATATATATACACATACACAATTGAAAATCTATTATATGCTCAAGTCTATGCTACATCATATATTAGTTTTATAGTTGAAATACTGAATAAATACTAGAGTTACCCAGGAATGAAAACACTAAAAGACTACAAAAAACATAATAAGATGTTTGAAAGAGATGAAAGATTATATGCTCATCTCTATGAAATTACATTAGTTTGAAATAATGGTATTTTTCAAATACTGATTATGTAAATTTTCTCGATAATAAGAAGTTCACTTTACGATTAATATCTATATCAGTTGGAGCGACAATTTACAAGAAAAAATATAAGGTAGGATATTACTATATTATTATCAATAGAAATTGATTTTGTGACATACTTTGAGGCCACTAATCAAGTTTTATGATTACAAAATTTTATCTAGGACTTGGTGTGGTTAGACTCAATTGTCAAGTCGTTGAAGATACTTTGTGACATTTCACAATAGTTTTTTCTCTATGAATGATAAATAGCTCTATACATTATAGTATAAAGTACTTGATGATTAGAGAAAAAAAATTCATAGACAACTAATGTCAATTAATAACTTAAGTTTCACTATACTAATTGCTGGTCTATTCATTTAAGACTTATATCCTAAAGTATTTACATGAACAATTATGTTTATGAGCAACTCATAAAAGATGTGATGATGTATATTTAAGTAGATATTATAATTGATATTCTTAGTTAAGTACTTAAAATTATTTAGTTTTGCTATCTTGTTTGTATTTATGTGTAATGATATAATTGTCTTGACAAGATAAATTACAGAATATTTTGGACTATATTAGGAAAGACTAATAGTATTGTGGTATATAGAATGAAATATGACATTGAAAACATATAATCGCTATGACTCGTATTGCTAATCAAACTTAATATAGTATTATTATATTTATTAGACATATTAGCCTATCTTTTTTTAATTCGTGCACGTATAAATGATTTTAAAATTTAGAATCTAATTTGTATCTTGGGCCAACTAAGATAGTGTTAGATTATGTGACCCTATCTAATTAGGTAAGATCTATTATGAACATGATTAGATTCTGATTATGTTTATCGATGAATATAAAAAAAAATTAATTATGATAGGATTCCTTATGAGATGACATTGATAGGATAAACTCTTCTAATTATTTATCCTAGACCTTTATATATTAGTCTATCTTCTTTCGTATTCTTTTTATCCCTAAATCCATTGATTATAATGGTCATTAAGGATAGGAAGAGAGAAGAACGTGAGTGTGATTATTCTTACAAATTTTTATCACTATATATTTCGGATCCGATAATGCATTCACATATAAAATAAAGTATTTTCTTAACAACATTGGAAGATATGCATCATAATCTTTAGATCTATTGTTATTTAATTTTAAAATTTTAACATTAAAATCTTTCATTTAATAATAATATATTATCTTACACTTCCATCATCTATTTGCTCGATGCCTCCATTTGTTTGGAGAGACGATTTAACTTGGAGACGCTCATCGAAAGTCAACGCCTTAAACGCATGTGAGTTGGCTTATACGTTCGTGGTCAACGGTGCAAAATGGTTCACGAAACGAAATGATAGTTGATTTTGGAATATGAAGATCAAGGGTTACATTCATTGAACGTGTAGTTTGCTAGAAAGACGTGTCATAATATATCATTTGACTTCGTGAAAAGAAATTATGGTCCTTGAAGAAGGATCGGGTGAACAGATAATAATCATAAATATATCTATTTTATGTCTATCATATATCATCTTAATTTATTTTTATTAATATTATTGCATCTAAAAGTGTAAACCAGTAGTACGTGATTCATGATTTCTATAGACTAGACAAAAGTCAACTGATTTTTATTTTGATCAACTGATTATTTTTTTACTCACTGAATTATCTAGTTAGGAAATCACATTTCAATTGTTTTAACTCATAAATATATAACCTCTGTTTGAGATATTTGGATTAGTTAGTATATCATCGCACAAAGTGATAGGTTTGACGTTTGATTCTACATGTGAGCATCATTTAATGTAATAAAAATATATTTTAATTTTTTTTAAAAAGATCATCAATATATAGTTTAATTCAGTTATCTTATTAAACTTCTTTGTTCAACAATGAAAATGTTTTAGTTAATCATTATGTTCCCACATGGACAGAAAATCATTTCAGTTTTTCAATTATTTTCATGCCTTAAAAAAAAAAAAGTTTTTATATTATGACCATTTATAAATTGGTAACGTTAAAAAATTACTATAATCAAGTGGGAGAATTCTACTCTTAAGCTCCACAATATTAAGAATATAAAATTATATAACGACTTAAGCTCTTAGACATGATGATATTGATAACAAAAATTAAGATTTCGTACTCCAACATAATACTATCAATAATATCCTAATTTTTCATCACAAGAATATAGTATATATCTGCAACTTGCTTTTTGATCATTCTATTTAAATTTGTATGTTCATATGACTAATTGCATTTATTTTTTTCCCTTTTTGTAAAAGTTTTTTATGATTAATCTCTCATGTTTATACAGATTAGGAGGGAGAATTTCCCTCAACATAGTAGAGGATTTTCCTCAATAGAGCAGAAAGATTTTCTCGTATAGTTGGGAAAATCTTATATACTATCATGCCCCCGGTGCTCAATCTTGGATTGATGCAAAGCAAACAGTTTATTAGCGAGAGGCTTCATGAGTAAGGCAAGAGCATATCGCTGCTGTTGCTGCGATTGCGATGACGACGGCGGTTGTGATGGTGACGACGGCGACTACAGCAGAGGAAAAAGTTGCAGCAATGGAGAAAGCTATAGCAATGTTGCAATAGAGGAAGAAGCCACAATAGAGGAGGAAGCTGCAACGATGTTGTAGTGATGATACAACAGAGGAGGAACCTGCAGTAGAGGTGCAACAGAGGAGGTAGCTACAATAGAGAAGGAAGCTATAGCAGAGGGGCAGCAAAGGAGAAAGCTACAGCAAAGGTGAAAGCTGCATTAGAGGTGGAAGCTGCAGCAGAGGAGGAAGCTATAGCAGAGGTACAACAAAGGAGAAAGCTATAACGATGCTACAGTAGAGGAGAAAGTTGCAGTAGAGGTGCAGTAGAGGAGAAAGCTGTATCAAAGGAGGTAGCTGCAGCGATGCTACAATAGAAAAGAAAGCTATAGTAGATGAGGAAACTACAGTGATTTGGTGGAGAAACCTGTAGCAATTTACTCTTAGCAAGAGTTGACGATCGATAGTTGACAGTGAGGCAACGACGGACGATCGTACAGCAAACGGAGAGAGGAGTTCGATGGGGAAGAGAGTCCAACGGGAAAGAGTTTCCTCCTGCTTTGATACCATATTGAAAAAAATAGAAGATAAGAAGATAATAAGCTTTAATGCCAACTATTGATGGAAACATAAGCGCATATAAATCTTTATTTGCTTTTGTTCTAGTTGTGATACTTCATTAAACAAAGACAGGAAAGATAAGCTTCTGCAGTGTAAATCCAAACTTCCACTAGAGAAGGGACAGCAGCTGCCTGCATGATGCTAATTAAACCCCACCAAAACATTACTAATCGGGAAGAAGAAGATGAAGAGAAGAGAGATCTATAGGTCATATTTCATGGATAGCTTTCACTCTCCAAAAGACATTATTCATTCCTTGTTTTCCTTGCCACTCTAAGCTGAGGAGACCTGCATGTTGAAGAGAAGCCCAAAGATTCTAAGCACACAGTAAGTGACCAACATGGCCAGCCATCCTCCCCCCAAAACCCTAAGAGCAGGCTTCCAGATATCAGCACCACCCAAGACTGCTCCTGCTGCACCAAACCCAGCCAAGCCCAGGCTGCTCACGGCACAGACCGCCCCCACTCTGACGCTCCATGACCTGATGAATCCGCCCGCCAACAGCGGCAGCACCGCCCCCAGCGCGAACGCCAGCGCCGACGCCCCCGCCGCCAGCATCGGACTCGGCAGGCTCTCCTCCCCTCGGACCTCCTCCTCGCTCCCGCTCCCGCTCCCCCGGCGTCGTCTCTCCATCTCGGCCACCTCGATGTCGTACTGCGCGTGCACCGAGACGAACTCGCCGATGGCCATGCTGCACGCGCCCGCGACGAGGCCGGCGAGGCCGGACACGAGCATGGCCTTGGCGCTCTGGTTCACCGCGCCCACGCCGATCATCAAGGAAGCGATCGACACGAGGCCGTCGTTTGCGCCGAGGACGGCGGCGCGGAGCCACTGCGTCCGGGCCATGTAGTCCACGGATCCATCGACGCCTCGCGTCGGTTCCGGCTCCTGGGGTTGCAACGGGATGCTGATCCGCACGCATGGGTCATTGGAAACTTCCGGCGAGGCGTTTGCATGAACTTGAGAGCTAAGACGGGACGACATCGTCGGAGTTCCGAAGTGTTCGACGGAGACGAGGGAGGGATGGGGAAGCGCGTTGGGCACACGCCATTGAGCTCCAATTTATAGGTGAAGTGTCTAAACACC
Source organism: Musa acuminata AAA Group (assembly GCF_036884655.1). Classification (NCBI taxonomy): domain Eukaryota; kingdom Viridiplantae; phylum Streptophyta; class Magnoliopsida; order Zingiberales; family Musaceae; genus Musa; species Musa acuminata. The sequence continues at coordinate 37,214,003 of NC_088353.1, forward strand.
TTTTTACTACGGCAGAGAGAGGAAAGGTGGCCATGGAGCGTCACGTAAGTGGAGTTGCGTATGGCCGCCATGCGAGGAGGGGCGACTTCTTCGACTTCTTCGTATACGAAACCGAGGCGCAGTTAAGTGGCCAACGGACTCACTTGTCTGGCCAGAAAACATGAGCTTTTGGTGGTGGGAGAACGCATTGCCTCATCTGCTCTGCACCGTCGAAAGTCGCCACCATGACGCATCAATCGGATCCCCGTTGCTCAAATGGATAAGGACACTTGAGCGTAACTCCTCTGTCGTCATCTTGCGATTGTGAAGGGAAAGGAACACGTGCTTCTAACCATCAAATCTTGTCTTTTTCATACCTGACGATGATGATGACTGTTGAGATTAACACGGGAAGGAGTTAGTTGATAGCAATTTCTCAGTGCCTATGATATATGTTGGGTCGTATCTTCATTAGGAGCTAATTAATGAGTGTTGATTTCTCATTATTTTTTGTTTAGTGGTGGCGTTTAATAGGCGAAAGTCGAAGGACAGCTGAAGACTTTGCACTATGCATTCCCGCAAGAATCTTTGGACACAAAGGTCAGTAATGCCATTAGGTCACCAATCCACAAAGGAGACATGCCATCATGAGATTCCTCGATTCTCCAATTTGCTGAGACAATTATTCCAATAGGCTCGCTCTTTAGGCGTAAACTTGTCATTAGAATCAGCATTGATGATAGAGAATCCACTTAGAGGGCAACAGAATCAGAATCGCGTGTGCCATGGAGAATATTATCGTGGTAGGTATTATAGAATATCATTGAACTTTCACGATCGTATACGTGGGCAGAATATAGAACGGATGTATGTCGATCCGTTATTCCATGAGCACGGAAGATGTCACAGACGATGCGAATTCAAATGCATTACTAGCACTCCATCGATGAGCAATTTGGACTCGGAGTTCTTGCGTTACAATACTGTTCACATGTTTGACACATCCAATTTTCCAGATGCAAAGTCAACCCACCATCTGAGTCAACCAATTAGGTTGTCCGATTGGGAAACTATGATCTGATGTTGCTCAGTGGAAGAAGCTATATAAGTTGGAATACTAATTTTCTCATCAAATGTTTTACTCTGTCCTTCCGTTGACATTTTGAATTCACGATGAGTTTGAGTTAAAATGATCAAGATTAATAAGCTTAAACTGATTAGATCATGGGTCAAACCCAGAACATTACCTAGAACCTTGGATTAAGATCATAGATTGGGTTTGAGTCAAACTAGTCAGACATACACGTAATGGAAGTCGTTGCCATTATTAATAGCTATAGAGGAGGAAAGCATAAGTCGTCAATGCTTATATAGAGGAAGAAGGCATGATAGAGGGAGAGGGAGTCTATTATTCCTGCATGTGTGTGTGTAGGGAAATGGGAATGGTGCGGAGCTCAGTAGGTATAGCCTTTGACGAACATTCCTTGCTTGGATTCCTCCGACTCGCCTTCGCCGGTGTACTTCCCCAGCTGAGCGAGGGAGTTAGCCTTGGCACGCACCAGCAGAGCCTCCTGTGCTTCCTTCACCTTCTCCGGCCGTCCTCCCCAGGTCTTCAGGCAGGTGTTCTGCAGGGCTCTCGCGTACGAGAACGAGACGTGCCACGGGTTCGGCCCCTGGTTCATGGCGTTCAGGTTCAAGGTCGCCTCCACCTCCGATTGCCCGCCGGACAGGAACTGCCATCCATTACAACCATGAGTTGAGAAGTACTAATACCCTGTTTGCAACCAATCATTGTTCGAACAGGTGATGGGACTTGCCATGATTCCAGGGACGGCGGGAGGAATCCTCCTGTGAAGGAGCTTGAGGGTGTACTCTGCCACCTGCTCCGGTGTGGCCTTCTCCTTGCACTCGGCTCCTGGAGTCACCATGCTGGGCTTGAGGAGGATCCCTTCGAACATCACATTGTTCTCCGCGAGGTAGAAGAAGACCTCACCCCAGACTTTCTGCGCCACCTCGAAGGTCCGCTCGATCCCGTGATCGCCGTCGAGAAGGATTTCAGGCTCCACGATCGGAACGAGACCATTGTCCTGCAGACGATATCAGTTCTCCTACCAAATCTACGTTGCTCCATGAATCACCAATCTATTCACAGAATTCAAACCTGAGAAATAGCAGCATAGCGAGCAAGACCCCAGGCGGCTTCCTTCACCGCAAGGGCAGAGGGACCATCGGGAATGCTCACAACAGTACGCCTGTCATCCGTTTACGTCAAGAATGATTCGTACCTGTTCTTATAACATTGAGAAATATGAGGGACGGAGTTTATACCATTTGGCAAAACGAGCACCTTGCTGGTAGTAAGCCGCAGAGCGAGAAGCGAGCCCATCAAGGCCTTGGCACCATGATTCGTCGTTTGAGCCAGCAAGAGGTACGAGGCCCTGCTCGCAGCAATGGCAAGTCATTAAACCAAACAGTTGGAAGCTGTTTAGATCGTGACATAAAGAGTGCGTCAGTGTATGAACTGATGGATTGCTCCTGCCCGTTAAAATAAAGAGATAAATGAGTTGTAGAAGAAGAAGTTGAATGTTATTGACATATCCTCCGTCTTTATATACAGGTTAGAAGGAGAAGTTTTCTCAACGGGTTAGAGGATTTCCCTCAACAGAGTAGAGAGATTTCCTCAACAGTTAGGGAAATCTCATCTACTTATCATGCCCCCGCAAGATGGTGCTCCTATCAAGGAGGCCAATCTTGGACTGATGTAATGCAAACAGCTTACGAGCTATAGGCTTCGTAAGTGAGTCGGCCAATTGATCAGCTGTATGAACATGAGAAACACGGAGTTGACGGCGGACAACTTGATCACGTACAAAGTGGAAGTCAATAGCAATATGTTTCATGCGAGAGTGGAATACCGGATTAGCGCACAGATAGGTAGCTCCAATATTATCACAATATATTGTAGGAGTGGAATCGATGTTGAGTTCCTGGAGAAGATTCGTGATCCAATTGAGTTCTGCAGTGGTAGCGGCAATGGCACGGTATTCAGCTTCAGTTGTAGACCGGGCGACTGTCTTTTGCTTCTTAGAACTCCAACTGATTGGATGAGCACCAAGGAAGATAATATACCCCGATGTGGATGTTCTATCATCAAGGTTGCCCGCCCAATCAGCATCGGCAAATGCATGAAGACAAAGTGGAGAGTGTTTACGAAAAAAGAGTCCATGATTTAGAGTCCCTTTAAGATATCGTAGAAGTCTCTTGACCGCAGACCAGTGTAGAGTAGATGGTTGCTGCATAAACTGTGATAATTTGTTCACAGCAAATGAGATGTCTGGACGCGTGAGAGCTAAGTATTGTAAAGAGCCAACAACTTGGCGGTATTGAGTGGGTTCCGTAGCAGGACTTCCATCTGATAATTTGAGAGAACCGCTAGTAGAGATGGGGGTTGTAACTGCATTTGCATCCTGCATGTTTGTCTTTAATAACAAATCTTGAATGTACTTGCGTTGTGATAAAAGGAGACCGGAAGATGTGAAGGTAGCTTCGACGCCCAAAAAGTAGCTCAAGGGTCCGAGATCCTTAAGCGAGAATCGAGCTGCCAACTGTTTGACGAACGCTTGGATGCTGGCGGGATTGTTGCCTGTGACAATAATATCATCCACATATACCAGAATATACATTGTGTTTCCATGATGATGTCGCAGAAACAACGAAGTGTCAGATTTGGAGTTAAGAAAGCCGACAGAAGTAAAAAATGAGCTAAGTTGAGTGTACCAAGCTCTCGGAGCCTGACGAAGTCCATAAATGGCTTTCCGAAGTTTGCAAACATGCTGTGGATACTGAGGATGAGTAAAACCGGGGGGTTGTTGCATAAAAACATCTTCAGATAGAGATCCCTGTAGAAAGGCATTATTAACATCCAATTGTCGTAATTGCCAGCCTTTAGTGGTAGCCAGACTCAAGATAAGCCGGATTGTAGTGGGTTTAACAACAGGACTAAACGTCTCAGTGAAATCAACTCCAGGTCGTTGATGGAACCCTTTGGCGACCAGGCGTGCCTTATATCGAGCAACTGAGCCATCTGGGTTCCGCTTAATTCTAAAGACCCACTTACACCCGATGATGTTTTGTGAAGGATGAAAAGGAATTAGATCCCATGTTGAATTATGGAGGAGGGCATTATATTCCTCGCTCATGGCAATACGCCAATGCGGAGATTTTTGGGCTTGAGTGAAGGTGGTGGGTTCAATGTTGGGGGATGAGGAATTCATGACAGCTTGTAGGTTAAGTACTTGACGAGGTTTAAAAATACCATGCTTAGAGCGAGTGGTCATAGGATGATTGGAGATGACAGGATTAGGAGGTAATGTTGGGTGAGGATCAATGGCACAAGCCGGGTCAAGTGGAGACACGTCAGGGGCACTTGGGCGAGAAGGAGGTAAAGAGGATGGTTGTGTTTCGGAACATATTGCCCCATCAATTGGAGAAGAGTGGAGTGGAGTAGGAACAGAGGAAACGGGCAAGTGTTGAACTGGAGTGATATAGTGCAGATCAGGAGGGGAGGAAGTAGACGAAGACATGGGAGGCTCGTCCGATTGATCCGAAGGTATACTCCAGTGAGATAGTGAAGTGGTCCGTATGGCAGGATATGGAAGGGTTTGGAAAGGAAAGTTAGACTCAACAAAGATAACGTGACGTGATACAAAGATTTTGTGAGTGTGGAGATTATAGCAGCGGAAAGCATTATGGTCAAGTGAGTAACCAATAAAGACGCAAGGAGAAGATCGGGATGTTAACTTATGAGAGGCATAGGGACGTAACCAAAGATAACATAAACAACCGAACACGCGGAGTTTACGAAGGTTAGGGGGTTTGTGGAACAGTGTGTCAAAGGGGGACTGGTGTTGTAGAACTGGTGTAGGCATCCGATTAATTAGGTAGACAGCAGTTTGAAAGGCTGCTGTCCAGAAAGTTGAAGGCATGGAAGCCTGATGTAAAAGTGTGAGTCCAGTTTCTACTATATGCCGATGTTTGCGTTCGGCAGAACCAACTAGTTGAGGAGTATGTGGAGGAGACTTGAGGTGTTGAATGCCACAAGCTGAGAGATGAGACGCCAGGGCTTGATATTCACCGCCACCATCAGAGTAGACTGTTTTAATGGTAGACTGAAAATAGTTTTCGACCAACTTCTGGAAAGTGGAAAAAACGCGAGAAACGTCAGATTTATGAGAAAGAGGATATATCCATGTGTACTTGGAGAAGTGATCTACAAAAATAACATAAAATCGAAACTTATCAAAAGATAAGATTGGAGCAGGACCCCAAACATCAGTATATATAATTTCAAAAGGTTTAGAGGAGGAAATTGAAGATGAACCAAAAGGCTGCCGATGACTCTTATTACTAAGACAAGCATCACAATGCATCATAGAATTAGGGGACTTAAAAAGAGGAAGAGAGTGACAAGATAATAATTTCTGCTGAATAAAGGGTGAGGGATGGCCAAGCCGACGATGCCACACATCAACTGGAGCCGCAACAGAAGAATGAACAGTGGGCTGGGTCATTCGAGAGGCTGACGACCATTCATAAATGTTGTCTTTATTCGGGCCTTGGACCAATGATGCCCCCGTGCTCAAATCCTTAACAAGAAATGAATCAGGAAAGAATTCAATGGAAGTATTGTTATGTTTGCAAAATTGAGAAACAGAAATGAGGTTGCGTTTACTATGAGGGGCGCATAAAACATCATCGAGAGTAAATGTATTAGAGTCAGAATTAAGCGTTGTGGAACCAGTATGAGTTATAGAAAGTCCTTTACCATCACCGATGATGATATCTTCATTGCCGCCATAGGGATTGTGAAGAGACAAATTCTGAAGATCAGCGGTGATGTGATGAGAGGCACCAGAGTCGACAATCCAGTTGGACTGGCTAGGTGTCGGAGTAGTTAGGAGATTTGCCTGTGGCCAGTGTGACGGAGTAGGGAGGCGGAGACGAGACCGGCAAACTTTAGCGGAATGGCCGACTTTGTCACACAGTTGGCAAACGACCCGTCGCTGATGGCTCGGTAGGGCAGGACGCCAAGACGGATGATGGCTGGAGTCGCCACTTTGCGAGAAGGGATGACTAGGAGGATAGGAGGGGTGTTGCATGGAACTCACAGAATCAAGAGGCGTAGTAGCCAAACCTTGGGTGATGTTCGGTGAGTACCGAGTGTTCTTCCGTTTAGACTTGTGACTGACTTGAGCTGTGACAGTTGATCCAGGCAGTTTGTCTGCACGCTTCAAAGACATCTCGTAGTCAGTCAACTTATCATAGAGATCTTCAAAAGAGATTGGCGAGTCGCGTGCCCGAATTGCAGCAGCCAATTCTTTGTAGTCGGTGTCGAGACCATTGAGGGTATGAATGACAACCTCTTCATCACATAGGAAATGACCTATCAAGGCCAAGTCATTGATGATAACCTTGATAAGTTGTAAATAATCAGAGATAGTACTTCCCTCTTGTTTTGTCTCCATAAGCTTGGATAGAAGACTGAGCTTGCGAGTACGCGAATGATTTGCCAGGGTGGTTTGCAGTTTAGACCATGCATCGGCAGCTGTCACACATGAAGATATCAAGGGAGCAACGGATCCAGCAACTGAAGCTTGAATGGCTTGGAGAATGAGACGATCTTGACGTAGCCACAGTTTGTGAGCTAGATTGGGTACTGGATTAGGATCACCGGGGATGTTGAGCATGACCGGAGGACAACTGAAAGAACCATCAACGTAACCTAACAAATCATATCCAAATAAAAGATTAGAGAATTGAGCTCGCCAGGACGCATAGTTGCCACCCTTTGATAACTTAAAGGGGATTAGCGTGGCAGCATTGATGGAGATAAGCCCTGTAGAAGAACAAGAAGTGGGAGTCCCTACAGGAACTGAAACATCAGAAGAAGTGAACGAAGACATTTTCCTTCTTTTTTTTTTTTTTTTTTTTTTTTAGAAGAAGGCAGCGAACCTTGTGTGATACTCAGGTCACACAAGGTGGAGAATGAGGGAGGGGGCTGCTGCTATAGATTGCTTGCTGTAGCAGATTGAGCAATCTACAACAGTGCCAAAAGCTGCCGGCAGCTGCTGTGGATTGCTGCTTGCTGCTGCAGATTGTAGGGACTGCAGTTCGCCGGGAGATGGCTGCAAAAACTGCAGCGGTACTCAAGACTGCAGTTTGCTGCTGTGGATTGCTGCTTGCTGCAGCAGATTGTGTTGAATCTCGTATTTTGATGATGAAACTACTTGATATATGTTTATGATTTAATCTGCGTTTTGAGTGACGCAGGATGCTTCGATCAGGATGAGACAATTAAAGCAGGAACATCATGTTGTGCCGGAGGAACATGTCAGAAGATTGGACGTCGGGCCGGTGGATCGGTCGACGTATCGACAGAAGGCTTCGGGTCGTGGACTCGGGCATCGGGCCAAGAAGAGCGGGTATTGTGCCAAGGATATCGGAGTTGCGAAGTCGACTGGCCGATTGGGCAATAGGCTGCAGAAGAGGACGATGCGCCGAAGAATCGGACGAAGCGTCGAGAGACCAATGACATGCCGGACAACTTGGTTAATTGCTTAGAACTAATTGTCTCGATCGAAGTTTTTGTTTTGTTGTGCAGGATTAACTACGATGAAAGTTAGACAAGCAGCAGGTGTTGCGCCGGAGTCAAGATCATGATCACGTTGGGAGTTCTAGAGTTCGACGGAAGTTCGGACGGTCGTCGGAGGTTCAGCGAGAACAGATCCGAGAAGTCCAGAAGCTTGCCAAGCGAAGCTCGTCGGAACTCGCCAAGTGGATCGTCGCAAAGTCCAGGAGTTTGCCGGAAGTCCGCAGAAGCATCACCGAGGGTTCATCGGATGATCGACGGAAGTTCGCCGGAAACTCGCCGGAAGAAGCGATTGACGTACCAAAGCAAAGCTGCAGAAATTGTCTTAGATTTAATCGTAGTTAGCACGGTGATTAAGTTAGAAATGGGAGGTGATCCCATTAGCTTAATCCTGGGGCAATTGGGCCCCTGAAGAACTCAAGTTGGGTCGAATGGTTCAACCCATTCGAACCCAAGTAGCTGTGGGAGGTGCAACCGCCCAGGCAGGGAGGTGCAACCGCCCAGGCTAAGTCTCCCAGCGAGACTGGGCGGTGCAACCGCTCCAGCCAGGAGGTGCAACCGCCCACGGCTCAGTCTCCAAGTGAGACTGGGCGGTGCAACCTCCTCTGTCAAGAGGTAGCACCGCCAGAGCTCAAGTTCCGAGCTCTGCCGAGAGGTGCAACCACCGAGCTCGGTCTTCGAGCTCTGGCAGGGTGATGCAACCTCCTTGGACAGGTGATGCATCGCCTGAGCTCGGTCTTCGAGCTCTGGCAGGAAGGTGCAACCACCCCTGACAGAGAGGTGCATCCGCCTGAGCTCAGTCTTCGAGCTCTGCCAGGCGGTGCAACCTCTCCAGTCAAGAGGTGCAACCGCCTGATCCCGGAATTCCGGGATTTGATGGTTTTGAGCTCGAATTTTGAACTGGGTTGGGGCCTATAAATACCCCACCCATTCAGCACTGAAAAGATACAGACCTACACCGAAATCTTGATCTTTTCTATGATTCTAAGAGCTCAAAAGTGTTGTAAAGCCTTTAAGTCTCCTCCTTCTGTTCTTCAAGTTTTCAGTTGTAAAGTGAGGAGAGAAAGGTCTGTAAAGGTTGTCTCCTGAGCCTGTCAAAAGGAGAGAAATTGTAAAAGGGCAGTTTGGCCTTCGCCTATTGAAGGAAGGCCCCTAGTTGACGTCGGCAACCTCGTCGGTGGAGGAAGCCAAAAGTGGAGTAGGTCAAGGCTGACCGAACCACTCTAAATCTCTGGTTTGCGTTTATTTTTGAGCACTTTATCATTACTGCAAACCTCCTTCATTACAACTGCTCTCTGCGCTTTCACGAACAAGTTCTAAGTGCTGTTCTTCCGAATCTGCATTCAGACGTAAATTCGTATTTTCATACATTACAGTTTCCGTTTACGTTTGATTCTGCAGAACTATTTTCCGTGCCTTTACGAACGAGCTTCTTTGCAGTTTACACTTACATTTTGATCCTATTGATAACTGCAAACTGTCCTCTACAATTTTACGAACGAGTTTTAACATTTAGACGTAAAACTGCATTCAGACGTAAATCGGCTTTCCTCGCTCAATCATCAGTTCTCAGTTCACGTTTACGTCTTGATTTCAACTGCATACTGCCTTCTGCGAGTATACAAACGAGTTTCAAAGTTTAGACGTAAATCTACGTCTAGACGTAAAACTGCGTTTAGACGTAAATCTGCGTTTAGACGTAAATATGAGTTTAAGACGTAAATCTGAGTTTAGACGTAAATCTGTGTTTAGACGTAAATCTGCGTTTAGACGTAAATCTGCGTTTAGACGTAAAACTACGTTTAGACGTAAATCTGCGTTTAGACGTAAACTGCGCTTAGACGTAATCTGCGCTTAGACGCAAACTGCACTTAGATACAAACTGAGAATTTGCTTTTGCATCATAATAGTTTTTGAACGAACGCAGCTTTTGGTTTTTAATCGCTGTAAGATTTCCGCTGCACTAATTCACCCCCCCCCCCTCTTAGTGCTCTCGATCCTAACAATTGGTATCAGAGCAAGGTTAACTCTCTAAAGGATTAAAACCCAAGAGAGATGGCATACGCCGGAAACCAAGAGGGGCATTCGATTACACGTCCACCCATGTTCAGTGGAACCGACTACACTTACTGGAAGACCCAAATGAGGATCTTTCTTATTTCTATGGATTTTGAACTGTGGAACCTTGTTGAAAACGGATTTTCAAAGTCTTCTCTTCCAATGATCGATTGGAATGAGTTGGAAAAGAAGGCTTTCACTCTTAATGCAAAGGCTATGAATGCCTTATTTTGCGCACTTGATAAAAACGAGTTTAATCGTGTTTCAACTTGCGAAACTGCTTTTGATATTTGGCACACACTTGAAGTGACCCACGAGGGCACAAGTAGAGTGAAAGAGTCAAAAATCAATCTGTTGCTGCATTCTTTTGAACTTTTCCGAATGAAACCGAGTGAAACCATTGGCGACATGTTTACCCGTTTCACGGATGTCGTCAACGGTCTAAAAGGACTCGAAAAAAGTTTTTTGGATTTTGAACTCGTTAATAAAATACTAAGATCCCTTCCTAAAAGTTGGGATCCTAAAGTCACTGCCATTCAAGAGGCAAAGGATCTGCGCAACTTCCCTCTTGAAGAACTAATCGGGTCATTAATGACCTACGAAATGACTTGCAAAGCTCATGAAGAGCAAGAAGACATCCTTCCAAAGAACAGGAAGGATATGACACTTAAAACTTCTGAATGCCACTTGAGAGAAAACTCAAGTGATGAGGACTGTGATGATGACTTGGCACTTTTGACAAGAAAGTTTAAGAAATTCTTCAAAAGAAACAAGTTTAAAAACGATGTGAAAAATAAACTTGAACCCAAGAAGGACCAAGTGATCTGCTACGAATGTAAAAAGCCGGGACACTACAAGAATGATTGTCCCCATGTCAAGAAAAGAACAACAAAGAAGAAGGCGCTCCAAGCAACATGGGATGATTCGAGCGCATCTGAGGAAGAGGAGTCCAACACCGAGCAAGTTGCTCATTACGCCTTTATGGCCATCGAAGAGGAGGTAACGGATTTATTAGATGCTGATTTATCTTTCGATGAATTATTAAATGCCTTCCATGATTTATTTGATGAATGCAAAGTTATAAATAGAAAATACAAGTTGCTAAAAAAGGTACATGATAATCTTACTTGTGAGTTTGATAAGTTAAAAGTCAAACATCATGATAGTTTAAATTCATGTATCAAATGTCATGATTTAGAAACCATACAAAAAGAAAACTTGCTACTTAAGGACACCTTGAAGAAATTCGAGGTTGGTAGCAAGTCATTAAACATGATCCTTACAAACAAGGGTCATGCTCCCAAAAGAAGTGGGATTGGATTTGTGAGGAGTCATCACCAAAATCCAACTACCTTCATAAAAGGCTCTATCTTACATGTTCAACACCAAACCAAGTGCAACTTTTGTTGCAAGTTTGGACACAAGACACATTGTTGTCCTTTCAAGAAAATAAGTCCAAACAAATTAATTTGGGTTCCTAAAGGAACCATGATAAACTCTATGCAACATGATAGAAAATGTAGATCTATTTATGAGGCACCCAAAAGCAAATGGGTTCCTAAAGATCATCCCTTCCTATAAAAACATTAAAAGTCTAGGCCGGAGCAAGAAATAATATTCTGCTCCTTGACTCTCAATGGTCGTAAACCAAGAAAGGAACTCGCAACGCTTAAGTAACAAGTGGAAGTTGTGAAATCACAAATACGATACAACCTTATTAGAAACATATGATATCCAAATTCACAAACCCCCCTGATCTTCAAAACCCGTTCATCTACGAATTAATTCTTGTAGAAATTAAATATATCATGATCTTAAAAGGGATACCAAACAAACATACGTATGCACGTTAAAAGATCTATCTTGATCATACAAGAGCTTCTTCCTTAAATAAAAACTCATACGAAATCATGTAACAAACATTAATTGCTCTGAAACTCTCCTCAAAGCAAAGGCTCCCTAAATCAAATCAACTTAGGTGCTCACTGGCTGCAGGCGGTGGCACCTCTCCAGCTGGCGGTGACACCTCCAGCTATCACGGGTTGCCAGAGGTTGCACCGCTCCAGCCAGAGGTGCAACCGCCAGCAGCTCTGCCCTTTAAACCCATACTAGGGCCGGCTAAGGAACCGACCCCAACTCACCCCCATTTCCTCCTCTACTCTTCCAAGTCTCCTCCACTCCCATTTCACTCCTCTAAGCCTTCCAAATACCTCCCATTTCGGAGCAAAACATCAAGAATCCTTCCTTCTCTTGAAGATTTCACAAAGGTACTCTCTAAGAAGCTCTTAAATTCTGTTTTGTTCTTCATTTACTTTAGCTTATCATCATCCCTCTAAACAGCAGTAGTTATGGGATCTAGAAGATCCTCAATGGACAAGGGAAAGAGGAGATTAGTAGAAGAGTTTGATTTCACTCTTTTCGATTCAAAATACCATGCTGAAAAATTTCCCTCTTTCGAACTTAGATGTATTACTAAGGGAAAATACGTAGATCTAAATGAACTAAGAAACTTAGAGACCATCCAATGGTTTGCGAACCTAGATCTACTCCCAATCTTGCAGATTAATGAACCCATCTATCCTAGGCTTATTAGATTATTTTACAATAACATACAAATAGATGATGAAGGAAGAATGTCCACCTATCTTTTGGGACAACACATCTCAATCACTGATAAATTCATTTGTGATATGATAGGCATTCCCATAAAAAGCATAGGACTCTACTTTAGAGGATCATGGGATGATGAAAGTATTGGAACATCCTATGTTGAAGCCTTAGGAACAATCTTTGCCAATCCTAACATAGCAATGGTTCCTAAAAGTTGTGAACATCTATTGCCTTTGAACACTAAGATACTTCATTATATCATGACTAGTATAATTCTTCCTAAACAATACCATCATGATGAAATAAGTCAACTAGAATTAGGAACTATGTACTCTATCTTGAAGGGTCATGACATCTGTCTTGGCTATCTTATTCAACAAAATATGTTAGAATTATCTAAGAAAGATATGATGCTCCCATATGGTGGTATAATCACTAGAATAATAAAAGCTTACGACATTCTAATATCACCAGAAGAAGAAGTAATGAAAGTAGATCGATACAGCATAATAAACAAAAATCTACTTCACTGACTAAGATGCTACTATAGAAACGGTAACTGGGTTAGACTCCCTAGAAGGACAGATTCCCCTCAGCCTGAACCTGAACCTGAACCAGAGCCGGAAACCCCAGTCTTTAGGAGTACCCAATCTCCTCCGATCCTTCCCCTTGAGGAAACACATCCAGCTGAGCAAACTCATACATCCATCGAAGAAATTGGGATTCGTATGGATCGATTCGAACAGAGACAAGAACGGATTGAACAAAGACAAGATCAAATCCTATCTGAGCTGCAGCAAATTCATAGTCAATTTGACTCTTTGTTTAGGCACTTTAATTTTCCACCGCATCAATGAACTTATTAAACACCTGTTGTTGTTGTAAACTTCTTATGATACTCACTTCTGATGAACTGGCTGTGAACATCTATTGTGGTAAAAGTTACTGTTTGTGATACTCACTTCTTATCATTACTGTTTGTAATGTGTCCAAATTAAGAATGTTGTGCTTTGAAACTAAAAGTTCTGAAAATCTTGTGTTCATTCCAAGAAAACTAGGAATGTTGATATGTCCGAACAGATAAATTTGTTAAAAAAAAATTTTTCGGACTATGTTGTATGATCAAATCACTTGATTTCCATGATTATATGTGAAAATCTGCAACAAAATCTTGTCCGAATGCATCTTATTTACATATTTTCTCGTTCACCTTCATGTAAATTGAGTTTCTGAAATAGATTTGATGAAGTGATTCATGTGTATGTATTCCATCTTGCAAAATCTTTACAATGGATTATAACACAAAGGGGAAGAAGTATTTAAAGCAATCTATGTAAAATTCCTCTATAAGCTTGCTATTATTATTTTCTGGTTTCATAGTTATCATGCCTTTTGTCGATGACAAAGGGGGAGAAACATATGAATTGATAAACACTATGTCATAGCTGAACTATGAGAAATATATGAATTGATGCTATGATTGCCAAACTTGTATTATACCATGTGATGAAATGCTATAATTGATAAACACTTGAAATGTTTGCATTATGATATCAAAAGCTTACACCGCAATTTTTCATGTTGATATTTGATATTAGCAAACTTGCATGATGATAAAACTTGACATTATGATTTTCATGCAATGAGTTGAACCAATATCACACACACTTGATTGTAGTACTTCTCCTTTTTGTTGATGACAAAGGGGGAGAAGTATGTTGATGACATGACATGTGATGCATAAGTTTATGCATAAGTTCATGTTGACGTGTTGCAAGTATTCATGATGAATATTGCAATGACTTGAATTCAGTTTGAATTCAATGTTCTATCAATATGGCATATTGATAGGGGGAGTTTATTTACGTGTTGCAAGTATTCATGATGAATATTGCAATGACTTGAATTCAGTTTGAATTCAAGGTTCTATCAATATGGCATATTGATAGGGGGAGTTTATTTAAACTCCGGGAGTTAAGCTTAACTCCGTCATCAAGTGGTTGTCATCATCAAAAAGGGGGAGATTGTTGAATCTCATATTTTGATGATGAAACTACTTGATATATGTTTATGATTTAATCTGCGTTTTGAGTGACGCAGGATGCTTCGATCAGGATGAGACAATTAAAGCAGGAACATCATGTTGTGCCGGAGGAACATGTCAGAAGATTGGACGTCGGGCCGGTGGATCGGTCGACGTATCGACAGAAGGCTTCGGGTCGTGGACTCGGGCATCGGGCCAAGAAGAGCGGGTATTGTGCCAAGGATATCGGAGTTGCGAAGTCGACTGGCCGATTGGGCAATAGGCTGCAGAAGAGGACGATGCGCCGAAGAATCGGACGAAGCGTCGAGAGACCAATGACATGCCGGACAACTTGGTTAATTGCTTAGAACTAATTGTCTCGATCGAAGTTTTTGTTTTGTTGTGCAGGATTAACTACGATGAAAGTTAGACAAGCAGCAGGTGTTGCGCCGGAGTCAAGATCATGATCACGTTGGGAGTTCTAGAGTTCGACGGAAGTTCGGACGGTCGTCGGAGGTTCAGCGAGAACAGATCCGAGAAGTCCAGAAGCTTGCCAAGCGAAGCTCATCGGAACTCGCCAAGTGGATCGTCGCAAAGTCCAGGAGTTTGCCGGAAGTCCGCAGAAGCATCACCGAGGGTTCATCGGATGATCGACGGAAGTTCGCCGGAAACTCGCCGGAAGAAGCGATTGACGTACCAAAGCAAAGCTGCAGAAATTGTCTTAGATTTAATCGTAGTTAGCACGGTGATTAAGTTAGAAATGGGAGGTGATCCCATTAGCTTAATCCTGGGGCAATTGGGCCCCTGAAGAACTCAAGTTGGGTCGAATGGTTCAACCCATTCGAACCCAAGTAGCTGTGGGAGGTGCAACCGCCCAGGCAGGGAGGTGCAACCGCCCAGGCTAAGTCTCCCAGCGAGACTGGGCGGTGCAACCGCTCCAGCCAGGAGGTGCAACCGCCCACGGCTCAGTCTCCAAGTGAGACTGGGCGGTGCAACCTCCTCTGTCAAGAGGTAGCACCGCCAGAGCTCAAGTTCCGAGCTCTGCCGAGAGGTGCAACCACCGAGCTCGGTCTTCGAGCTCTGGCAGGGTGATGCAACCTCCTTGGACAGGTGATGCATCGCCTGAGCTCGGTCTTCGAGCTCTGGCAGGAAGGTGCAACCACCCCTGACAGAGAGGTGCATCCGCCTGAGCTCAGTCTTCGAGCTCTGCCAGGCGGTGCAACCTCTCCAGTCAAGAGGTGCAACCGCCTGATCCCGGAATTCCGGGATTTGATGGTTTTGAGCTCGAATTTTGAACTGGGTTGGGGCCTATAAATACCCCACCCATTCAGCACTGAAAAGATACAGACCTACACCGAAATCTTGATCTTTTCTGTGATTCTAAGAGCTCAAAAGTGTTGTAAAGCCTTTAAGTCTCCTCCTTCTGTTCTTCAAGTTTTCAGTTGTAAAGTGAGGAGAGAAAGGTCTGTAAAGGTTGTCTCCTGAGCCTGTCAAAAGGAGAGAAATTGTAAAAGGGCAGTTTGGCCTTCGCCTATTGAAGGAAAACCCCTAGTTGACGTCGGCAACCTCGTCGGTGGAGGAAGCCAAAAGTGGAGTAGGTCAAGGCTGACCGAACCACTCTAAATCTCTGGTTTGCGTTTATTTTCGAGCACTTTATCATTACTGCAAACCTCCTTCATTACAACTGCTCTCTGCGCTTTCACGAACAAGTTCTAAGTGCTGTTCTTCCGAATCTGCATTCAGACGTAAATTCGTATTTTCATACATTACAGTTTCCGTTTACGTTTGATTCTGCAGAACTGTTTTCCGTGCCTTTACGAACGAGCTTCTTTGCAGTTTACACTTACATTTTGATCCTATTGATAACTGCAAACTGTCCTCTACAATTTTACGAACGAGTTTTAACATTTAGACGTAAAACTGCATTCAGACGTAAATCGGCTTTCCTCGCTCAATCATCAGTTCTCAGTTCACGTTTACGTCTTGATTTCAACTGCATACTGCCTTCTGCGAGTATACAAACGAGTTTCAAAGTTTAGACGTAAATCTGCGTCTAGACGTAAAACTGCGTTTAGACGTAAATCTGCGTTTAGACGTAAATCTGAGTTTAAGACGTAAATCTGAGTTTAGACGTAAATCTGTGTTTAGACGTAAATCTACGTTTAGACGTAAATCTGCGTTTAGACGTAAATCTGCGTTTAGACGTAAAACTGCGTTTAGACGTAAATCTGCGTTTAGACGTAAACTGCGCTTAGACGCAAAACTGCGCTTAGACGCAATCTGCGCTTAGACGCAAACTGCACTTAGATACAAACTGAGAATTTGCTTTTGCATCATAATAGTTTTTGAACGAACGCAGCTTTTGGTTTTTAATCGCTGTAAGATTTCCGCTGCACTAATTCACCCCCCCCCTCTTAGTGCTCTCGATCCTAACAGATTGTAGAGGCTGCAGTTCGCCGGAAGATGGCTGCGAAAACTACAGCGGTACTCAAGACTGCGGTTCGCCGGAAAATGACCGCAAAAATCTGCAGCAGTACTCAAGGAAACTGCAGTGAGAGAAATCTGTAGCAATTAGGTGTATAGAGAAAAGCGGCAATGAAAGTTGCTGCGATAGAGGAAGGAAGATGCAGCGGTTGCGGCTGCTGCTGGCCGGGAAGTGGCTGCGACAGCGAAGGAGGAAGACGCGAGAAAGACACCGTTGTTCGCCGTTCATTGCTATTGAGGAGAGAATGTTTTCCTCCTTGCGTGACGGCGACGGAGAGTGTCTGCTGTAGGCAGCAAATAGGAGAGGGAGCAAGGCCGGCGAAGAAAAGCAAGACCGGTTAGCACTGGCTCTGAATCCGTGTCTTGGTGCTTCTTCAATGACTCCGCTTGAGGCAGCGTGCTACTGTGGCCGCTTGGCTAACACATGGCGATGCTGCTATCGCCAAGAGGAGCTGGCTCTGATACCATGTTAAAATAAAGAGATAAATGAGTTGTAGAAGAAGAAGTTGAATGTTATTGACATATCCTCCGTCTTTATATACATGTTAGAAGGAGAAGTTTCCTCAACGGGTTAGAGGATTTCCCTCATAGTAGAGAGATTTCCTCTAACAGTTAGGGAAATCTCATCTACTTATCACTGCCCACCTTGTCAACCTTGATTCCAGGAACGATGTTCTGAGTGAGGAGAACGTCTACCATCTTCCTGCCATCCGTTGTGGACTGGTAAAGCGTCTCCTCGAAGAGGATAGCACCGGAGACGTAGTTGCCTAGGCCCGGGGCAGTAACGAGCAGGGTGCGGTAGGCTTGCCTGTTCGCCTCGGTGTTCTCCAGCCCGATCGAAGCCAGCCTCTTCCCACACGTCGCGTTCGACTCATCCATGGCCAGGATGCCACGCCCGGGAGAGGCTATGGTTTTCTGCAGGCGATTCCGTTCAGCGTCTCTACCAGTAGCAGGCAAAGGTTATGGTCAACATTGTTCGTACCGCTGTCTTGACGAGCTCATCCGCGTAGGAGCTGGCGGCGCGGACTGCTAGCGAGGTTGCAGGGTGAGAGCGGGCGGCGACGGATGCGGAAGGGTGGCGAAGAGCAGCGCCCTTCACCCACTCGGACTTCTCGATGATCGGGGAGGACTTGAGGAGGGAGGCCGATGCCATGGAAGTACAGAGAGACTCTCTCTTTGTGCAGTGAAAACTCGGGGCATAGTCGCAGTTTGGGCTGCTCTTACTTGATTTATACTCGGGAGGGTGTGGCAAGAGATGGGTAATCTGAGGCTGAAATGTAGTGGCCAATGCAATGTCGCCATGGAGGCTGAGACGAACGTGTGGGTCTCGTTCTTTCACCAAGTTCTAAAAATCTAAACCAGAAATGGCCGATTGAGTGAAGTCTGACGTTTGTCCTTTGTGATATCAAATGGACGGCTCGAATTCAATTCTGCCCAAGTTTTTGGAACCATTTATGCAGCTAATGCTATTCAACTGGCTTCTTCTTTCAGCCGCTTGAATTAAGAGCTCTAGTGTCAATGGCAGGTCGTGTTGTTTCCTTCTTTAATTCCTCCTGTTGCGACTGTTCTCTGCACCAGAAAACACCGACGGTGCAGAGAGTGTAAGGAGTCCATTTCCAGTGGTTTGGAAGCTTTAGGCTGCCAATCTGAGGTGAACAAAATTTCCCGTGTTTCCGATACATATCACCGAGCTACTCCTTAATTATTGTGATGGACAAGGCAACATCGAGATCTCGTTGCCTCTTGGAGCAGACGAACCTTGAGAAGAGGCCCCTGCTTGATGGCAAGCTGTCTTGCTCTGGTCACTGTACTCCTAAAGATACAGACAAGGAAGAAGATACTATTGACAAGTCCACTCTTAAGGTTTGGCTTTGGGCTTCTCATCTGTCGTTTTAGCTGTAGCAGCTCATGTCAGCAGCACGGAGAACGACAAGTGAGTGCAGATTTTGATGTTGTTGAAGCCTAACTTGGATTAAGAAATGCACACTACTTCGTAACTTCGAATCTTTCGATTGACAGTAAATTCTTTATTTTGATGTTTGTGCCATTGAACACATTTCTTTCTTCTTTTTGTGTGCTTTCAGTTGTAGAAAGATTCCCTGTTTGTCAGGGGATATATTTATATATATATATATATATAACGGGTTAGTTACGTAACCTTTAGTATTTTGATCCTATATTTTTAAAAATTATATTGACATTTTTGTCATTATGAAAGTGAAACTAATATCATCGATCATACCAACAAAAATGTGAAAACAAAAGATAAAAAAATAATATTAATATTCTAGTTGGTGGTGGTGGAGTACATTGGTGGTGGCATATAACAATGTCGTTGAGGGCTGTGAATAATTATTATGGATGAAGAGAACAACGATGAGAGATGAGGATCGCTATGTATTTGCATTAGCATCGATGCAGTTATTGAGCAACAAAAGAGTTGCTGATGCATATGCTGAGCAGCACTGCTCGATAACTACGTTGACATAGTTGTCAACCGGCTCTCACATCTTACTACTATTCTCCTCATCCATAATAATTATTCGCAACTCCTAATAACGCCATCGTCCGATGTCACCTAGTCAACTGTGACTACTAATTGAAACATTAAAATTATATTTTTTATTTTATATTTTTATATTTTCGTTGATGATATTAGGATAAATAAATTTTGATGTTTGACTTTCATAATTATAGAAAATCAATATAATTTTTTAAAATATTGGAATCAAAATATTAACCGTAGCTAACTAATAATATTTAATTAGCTCTATCGACTGTTATATGCTTACTATTCCCCCTTTGTGGATTTCTGTTAGTTTTCTCGATTGTGATGCCTCCTATGCCATCATTTTATGTAGAACGTTGGTTTTATTGTTTGATGCTTCACCTTTTATCCATCATAGTTGAAGCTTTAAAGTACATCGGTGCGCTTAAGAATAAGCTTTTCACACCTTTGTCTGTTCAATTCTATACAATGTTCTTTACCATGAATTATGTTTTATTTTTCTTCCTATCTGTCCTATGGAAGCTCATGTAGGATAACGTATATTAATGTGGAACTGTCACGATATCACCAAATCAAAATGACATCATCAACACAAAAATCGAGATTCTTACCTGCAATGATATGAGGTTTTTTAAAGTGTGTCACTATTCTCCTGACATTATAAAGTTTGATGAAGAGACATGCAAACAACAAAGGAAGAAGGAATACTTTCTTATTTAGTATCGAAGGAGGTGTTAAATATTTGAAGTATATTTTTGAAAGATTTTAGATTATTATTTTTTATCTTATCTTTTAAATTAATTAATTAAATAAAATTTTAGAAATAAGGGGCTCTTGATTTAAATTTTATTCTACATCTATAAATAAATGACACACACACACACACACACACACACACACATATATATATATATATATATATATATATATATATATATATATATATATATATATATATATATATATATATATATATATATATATATATATATATATAAGTCAAAATTAAAATAAAAAAAATTAGTCAAAATCAAAACATCAAAGATTTCGTTAAAATAGAATTTTAAAATTCCAACAAAAAAAAAGGGTCAATCAAATCTTGTATCATATCTAAAAAAAATGCAATTTCAAAAGTAGTTCAACATTTGTTAGTATTTATTTTTTAGAAGTTCAATATAGTTTTTTCTTTTCTACTTTTTATCTTAGTTTTTTCTTCTTCTATTTTGTTTTTGTTAGTACTATTTAAGAAAGGATTGTAATTGCATGTGATTTATCCCTTTTTTCACACGATATTAGAGCTACAAATATGATAATCTATATCTCAAGATCTCATCGGAAAAGAAGATAATCCTTTTCAACTAATAGTCAAGTTGGTGGGTTTTGTATTGAACTTTTTAATCAATGTAACTATAAGATCTAGAAGATTTGCTTGGAATCCTATCTCATAGGAGAAGATCTATGGATGTAGTTAATAACAATATAATAACAACACTAGATGCAAATAGAGATGCCAAGAAAAGATGAAGGATATTAAATGTAAAAATTAGATTTATATTAAAAAGATATATTTCTTAGGATCTCTTTAAACATATTATTGGTTGCAAATTAGCTTACGAGATTTGGATCACTCATGTATTGCTCAACAAGAAAAATATGGCTCTACTTCAGTATTCGAAGAATGATTTGACAAATACTATTAAGATGATCTCTTAATTTTTTAGTACTTTAAAGATTAAAAATTTATATTAAGAGATATCACTCTTAGATCCAAATAAACTAATTTCTAATGCACAAATTAAATATTATATTATTCATGATCTTCGAAAAGAATATATTTCTTATGTTACATATATTCAAGGATGGGTTCAAGAATCATCCTTAGTAGAATTGGAAAATTTTCTTTCTTCCTAGGAAAATTATCTTGTCAAATGATGAGAGCTTCTATTTTAGGGGAAGATGAAGATATCCATTTTATAATTTAAAAAAAGAATAATAATATAGATAAAAAGAAGAAATATGATGCTAACAATAAACTAGAGTCTTCTTCAAACAATTGTATAAACACAAAAAAGATTAAGTGTTCTAGGTGTGATAAGTTAGGTCATATCAAGAAAAACTATTGTGTTAAAATTAAAGGAGAAAAAAATTACAAATAAGAAAATTTGTTCCAATGCTACTAATGAATATTGGGGCAACTGTTATATGACTGAAATTGCTGAGGTAATGATATTTATCAACTTCGAACATTAGATTATTGATTCAAGATACTATCATCTCACTAGTGATATACTACATTCACCAATCCTCATCAATATGAAGGCAATGATGCAATTGTCACAACAAATAATATTATTTACTAAGCAGAGAAGGAATGCACTATCATAATCTCATATAAATATAATAATCTTATTATATTAAAAAATATATACCATATTCCAAGTATAAAGAAAAATATCTTTTATGTTACAAATGCAATTGATACTTAGTTTTTTTTTTGTCCTAGTGAAGTCAAGTTTCTTGGTAACATAAAAGAATTGAATATAGATATAGTATATATTGATAAAAAGATCAAAGATTTATATATTTTACCAACATATAACTCTTATGTTGATAGGATAAGTATAAATGATAGAGCATCAATTTGGCATGCTGGATTTCATCATATAAATTTTTCTCAAATTAAAGAATATGATGCAAAAAAAATTAGTTAATGGTCTTCCAAATCTTATTTGTTTTAGTAATAATAAAATTTGTGAAAGATATCAATATGGTAACTTTTTTTATAGATCGCTTTCAAGGTACAAATTTCACTGTTCATACTCCATCTTATTTAGGTTCTCATTATATTATATGCTATTCTTTGTTGATGATTTTACAAAATTTACTTGGGTTTACTTTATAAAAAAAAATAAAAAAATTATCAAAATTTCAAGAATCAAGTTAATAGTCGAAAGTAATCTTAAAAGAAAAATTAAAATGTTACATACTGATAATGGTGACGAGTTCACTTCTAATAGATGATTTTTTTTTACAAAGAGCATAACATCAAAAAAAGACTCATATACGCAAATACATCACAATAAAATAGTGTGACAAATCAAAATATTTGACAACTCGTGGAGACTTGTAAATGTTAATTTCATGCAAAGAATTTATATAAAGCCTTGTGGGTAGAAGATATGACATATGTAACTTATGTTATTAATCGAATACCTTCTAGTCCAATCAATATGAAGTCTTCGTATGAGCTTATGTTTAATGAAAAATCAAATGTTAAACATTTTAGAGTATTTAGTTATTAGTGCTATTTTCACATACTTGACTTAAAGAGAAGTTTGATGCTAAGGCTAAGAAATGCATCTTCATTGGCTATGATAAAGGAAAGAAAGGTTGAAAATATATGGATACATGAATACATATGTATGTAGTATCTTGAGATATTGTGCTTGATGAAATTTCTGTTAAATCTCATATTTTGATGATGAAACTACTTGATATATGATTTAATCTGTGTTTTGAGTGACGCAGGATGCTTCGATCAGGATGAGACAATTAAAGCAGGAAAATCATGTTGTGCCGAAGGAACATGTCAGAAGATTGGACGTCGAGCCGGTGGATCGGTCGACGTATCGACAGAAGGCTTCGGGCCGTGGACTTGGGTATCGGGCCAAGAAGAGCGGGTATTGTGCCAAGGATATCGGAGTTGCGGAGTCAACTGGCCGATTGGGCAATAGGCTGCAGGAGAGGACGATGCGCCGAAGAATCGAACGAAGCATCGAGGGACCAATGACATGCCGGACAACTTGGTTAAATTGCTTAGGATTAATTGTCTCGATCGAAGTTTTGTTTTAATTGTGCAGGATTGACTGTGATAACGATGAAGACATAAAGCGAAACAAAGCGTCGGAGTCAAGCGCGAAGGATTTGTTGCGAGTTCGAGAGTTCGACGGAAGTCCGAAGGTTCGTCGGGAATGCTACCGGAGCTCACCGAGAAAGATCGGAGCTTGCCGAAGAAGCTCATTGGAACTCGCTAAGATCAAATCGTGAAGTCTAGGAGCTTGCCGAGAGTCCGCAGAATGGTTTCCGAGAGTTCATCGGAAGACCGTCGGAAGTTTGCTGGAAGCTCGCCAGAAGAAGTCTTGACTTGCGGACTTTGTAATAGCTTAGAAAATGTCTTTAAATTCATAGTTAGCACGTTAATTAGGGTTAGGATTAGGTGTTAATCCTATAACCCAAGTAGGGGCCAATTAGGCTCAAGTTCGGACTGGTTTGGGCCAAGTTTGGAGCTAAACCAAGTGAGCTGAAATAGTGAAAGAGGTGGCACCGCCAGGGTTGGAGGTGGCACCGCCCAGGAGAGGATCTCCCAGCAAAGCTGGGCGGTGCAACCGCCCCAGGCAGGAGGTGGCCCCGCCTGGGCTCAGTCTCCGAGCGAGACTGGGCGGTGCAACCTCTCCTGACAGAGGTAGCACTGCCTGAGCTCAGTCTTCGAGCTCTGGCAGGAGAGGTGCAACCGCCTCAGTCAGGAGGTGGCACCGCCTAGGGCTCAGTCTCCGAGCCAGACTCAGGCGGTGCAACCGCCCCTGACAGAGAGGTGCAACCGCCTGGGCTCAGTCTCCGAGCTCTGCCAGGCGGTGCAACCTCTCCAGTCAGGAGGTGCAACCGCCTGATCCCGGAATTCCGGGATTTGATCGTTTTGAGCTCCAAATTTGAATTGGGTTGGGGCCTATAAATACCCCACCCATTCAGCACAGAAAGAGCAAGAAATAGACACCGAAATCTTGATCTTTTCTGTGATTCTTAGAGCTCAAAATTGTGGTTAAGGCCTAAAGTTCTCCTCCCTCTGTTCTTCAAGTTTTGAGTTGTAAAGAGAGGAGAGAAAGGTTTTGTAAGGGTTGTCTCCTGAGCCCATCAAAAGGAGTGAAACTGTAAAAGGGCAGTTGGCCTTCGCCCATTGAAGGAAAGCAGCTAGTTGACGTCGGTGACCTCGTCGGAGGAGGAAGCCAAAAGTGGAGTAGGTCAAGACTGACCGAACCACTCTAAATCTCTGGTTTGCTTTTATTTCGAGTACCTTATCATTACTGCAAACCTCCTACATAACTACTGCTCTCTGCGCCTTTACGAACAAGTTCTAAGTGCTGATCTTTTCGAATATGCATTCAGACGTAAATATGTGTTTTTCGTACGATCAGCTTACGTTTGTGTTTTGATTCTGCAAAACTGTCTTCTGTGCTTTTTATGAACTAGCTTCTAAGTTTATATCTCTTTGAAACTGTTTTAGACGCAAACTACGTTTAGACGTAAAACTACGTTTAGACGCAAACTGCGTTTAGACGTAAAAATGCGTTTAAACGTAAACTGCGCAAACTGTGTTTAAACATAAAACTGTGTTTTAGACGTAAACTACTTTTAGACGCAAACTGCGTTTAGACGTAAAACTGCGTTTAGACGTAAACTGAGTTTAGACGCAAAACTGCGTTTAGACGTAAAACTGTGTTTAGACGCAAAACTGCGTTTAGACGCAAACTGTATTTAGACGCAAACTCAGTTTAGACGTAAACTGTGCTTAGACGTAAACTGCGCTTAATCTTAAGTAATCTTAGAATCGGCTTTTACATCGAAATCGTTTTTATCGGACGAACGCAGCTTTCGTTTTTAAATCGCTGAAAGATTTCCGCTACACTAATTCACCCCCCCTCTTAGTGCTCTCGATCCTAACAATTTCTTCCTATTATGCTCCACAAGTAGTTTCTTTTGAAAATATCAATCACAATAGTGAAAGTGATATATGTGCAAACCCTTTGGTGAGTTTTCTTTATCTAGTGTTCCTATGGATTTTGGTTTATCTTTTTCCTCACTTATATCTACTCTTATTATTTTTTATCACCAATGGTGGAGCAAAGCTATAAGGGAAGGAATGAAATTCACAAAGAGAAAATATCAACATTGAGAAGATAAAAAATAACAATTATCAAACAAATACGTTACAGAGATGGAGACAATGTAAGCATGTCATAATTGGGATCTTCTGCCAAGGCCTACAAATGTAGATTAAATTATTTATAAATGGATCCACAAGATGAAATATAAGATAAAATGGAAGTATTGACCGTTATAAAATAAGACTTGTTGCAAAGGAATTTCTTAAAAAATATAAAAAAAGATTATAAAAAAAACTTCTAGTCGTATGGCCAAGATGACATTTGTCATAATGCTGATTGGTTTAGCAACTAATCTTAAATGAAATCTTTAGCAACTTGATGTGAAGAATATTTTCACGAAATTTATAAAAACATTTATATGGCACAACTATTGGGATATACTTCTATTTCTAAATTAAATTATGTTTGCAAGCTTAATAAAGTTTTTTATGGGTTAAAACAAGTTCTCAGAGCATAATATGAAAAAATTACTCAATACTTCTATTTTTGTGATTATTTTTTAATTCGATTTCTAATTTATTTATTAAAAAGCAAGGAAACCTACTTATTATTATTATTATTATTATTATTATTATTATTATTATTATTATTATTATATATGTCGATGATATAATCATAAAAAATAATGACAAAATAAATATTTTAAAGTTTCATAGTGATTTTTCTCTCTAGTTTAAGATTTTTCTTAGCTATCAAACAAGCTATGCAAAAAAAGAAAATTTTGAAAGGTATGGAATTAACATAAGAAAGTTTCTACTCCACTTGATTGTTAATATAAAGCTAAGTTGCAATGATAATAAGACTCTTTTTAACCCTTGATTTTTTCATACTCTGAAGTGATGAATACAAACGATAGTAAATTTATCAATCAAACAAGCTATGTAAAAAAAGAAATTTTTTGAAAGGTATGAAATTAACATAAGTAAGAAAGTTTCTACTCCACTTGATGTTAATATAAAGCTTAGTTGTAATGATAATAAGACTCTTTTTGACCCTTGATTTTTTCATACTCTTATTGATAGTCTCATCTATTTAACAATTACAAAATAAGATATTATATTTTTAGTTGGTCTTATAAGTCATTTTATGCAATCTCTAGAGAAGCCACATCTTGATGCAATAAAGAGAATTTTAGAACATATGAATTCTACCTTTGATTTTGGATCATTCTATAAGAAGCATATACATTTGGAATTGCATGATTATACCGATGGTGATCTGGGAAGTGATTTGGGTATGCATTTTTATATGGTTCTGCTTGTATCTTAATAATAATCAATCTCTCATTCTACCATAATATAAGGCTTCCTCACTTGCTGCTTAAGAATGTATATGGTTAAGGCGTTTAATCGAGGACATTTGTTATCAAATTAATAAACTAACTAGTTTACAAGGTAACAATTAAAGTGCCTTGAAATTGACTACAAATCTAATTTGTTATATAAGAACTAAGCATATTGAAATTAAACATCATTTCACTAGGAAAAAAAAGTACTTCAAGGAGTCATTAAAGTCATTGAGATTAAGAGTAAAGATAATGTCGTACATATCTTTATCAAATCTCTCTCAAAAGGACCATTTGATGATCTTATAAATAAGTTAAAACTTATCTTCAAAAGTATAGTGTAAGGAGGAGTGTTAAGATTTAAAGTATATTTTTGAAAGATTTTATATTGTTATCTTTTATCTTATCCTTTAAAAAAGTTGATTAAATATATAAGAGCCTCTTGATGTAAATTATTATTCACATCTATAAATATATAGCTTCTATATGGATAGATCCATCCAAGTCTAAGGGTTTAGGCCTATAAGGCTCAAGTTTAAGAATAATTCAAGATTTATAAGCATTTTTTTCCTGACATGTTCAATATAAATTTTTTTTTCTATTTCTATCTTAGTTTCTCTTTTTCAATTTAGTTTGATCTTGAGTTCATAGTACTTTATTACTATTATTTGAAAAAAAGGTTTTACTTGCATGTGATCTTTTCCTTTCTTGATAGGAGGATCCTCGATGACCCTTAGCATGTTCCATTTTATAGATCTAGTGTCATGTGGTGAATATGCTTCATGTTAAATCAATGATCCTTGGTCCTTCAAGGCTTTAGCTTGTTTGATGATATTTCCCAAGTAAAACACCTATTTGATTAGCTTCATCATTCTTTAATTTGATCAACCATCAAATTGGAACAATTATTTAATTGTTCAAGACTCAAATCTTGCAAACTCTTCCATAGTTAGTTATTGACTTTTGTTGTTACCTTGATGTCGTTTATCGCAGAGTCATCACGGTCCAGTTCCATCCCAAAGGCATAAGTCCGTCCAAGGGGTAAACAGAGCTAGTACAATCCCAAGGGGCAATGGATAACGTAGCCAGCGAGCCGTCGACGAAGCCGACCCACACTGCGTTACACAACGAGTCAGTTGAGACGTGCTCATGATCCGGGTGCGGCTCTCGCGCACGCTGTCCACCGAGAGGCCGCGCGAGCAGGGCCCAGGCGCTTGGGAATCGCCTACCTGCTCCACCGGCATCAGGCGCAAGTCTCGCGCGCGAGGTCAATCGATTGCACGAGGCCAGGCGTGAAGCCCGCGCACGCGAGGTCTCATCTCATGGCTTTCTCCTCCGTTTGGCTGTCACATTCATCGCCGTAACAAGTTGAGAACAAGCCAATTTCTCGAAACGACTCGTTCAGTTAAGACTGCTGTATAAACAGCACCAGTCGTCTCCTCTTCAGCTATATAAAGCAGCAGTCTCTACCCGTCCACGCGCCATCACCTCTTCCTCCCTAGGCAAGTATGGAGTGCCACAGAAACTCTGCCACCACAACTGGTTCCTTGAGCTGCCTGTGTGTGCTCCTCCTGCTGTTTAGCGTCCATTTGAAAGCCTGTAATGGAGCAAGAGTGGCTCCTCAAGACTCAAAGAGCACAGAGTTCATAAGAGCCTCTTGTGCCGCCACCATGTACCCGGACCTCTGCTTCAGCTCCCTCTCGTCCTACGCCAGCACCATCCGGACCAGCCCCGTGCAGCTCGCTGACGTCGCCCTCTCCGTCAGCCTCGCCGGCGCCCGCTCCGCCTCGGCCGCAATGTCGAGGTCGATCGCCGGCCGGGGCATGGCGCCGCGCGTGGCGGCCGCAGTGAAGGACTGCCTGGAGACCATGGGAGACTCGGTGGACGAGCTCCGGGAGTCGCTGGCGGCCATGGGGCACGTGGCGGGGCGCAATGCGGCGTACCAGATCAACAGCATCCAGACGTGGGTGAGCGCGGCGCTCACCGACGAGGACACCTGCGTCGACGGGTTCGCCGGCGGCGCCATGGACGGCGAGGTCAAGAACATGGTGAGAAGCCACGTCGTGTACGTGGCGCAGCTGTCGAGCAACGCGCTCGCCCTCGTCAATGGCCTTGCCACCTCCATCTCCCGCCCTTGATGCCAATGAGGGAGTACATATGGTTTGCTGAGAAAGAAATAGTATGACTTGGTTTGACTATATATATATATATATGTTTATATACAAAATGTTGTCATGTCCAGGGATCATGAGAACGTATTGGATGTCATGAAAAAAGATTATATTCGATGAGTTCTGCAATTATATATGTTTATTAAAATAAAAAGGATTATTAGATTAATGTAGATAACTTAATTATATGTATATTCCCGTAGTGAAATAACAAAATATCTAAATACAGTATAGTCAAAAGCAAGATATAGACAAAAGTACAAATACATGATGAATATATATTTATGTACATTGATTTTTTTGAGCTGAAACGTTGATTTTTTAGGGTAGCACGTATGAGTGCAAAGTGTGGAAACAACGTATTTATCATTATAAATTTTAATATTATACATCCCTCCAAATGTTAGAATATAAACTTTTAAAGTTTGTGTTTTTGTTCCTATTTGTTATAAAAAGTAAAATCATCCATATGTGTTTTTGTTCCTATTTGTTATAGATGTTTTCTTTTCCCAAAGTCAACTTTTGGTGACCTTAAATTAGTGGTAGAGCG
The DNA here is from genome assembly GCF_036884655.1 of Musa acuminata AAA Group. NCBI lineage: Eukaryota > Viridiplantae > Streptophyta > Magnoliopsida > Zingiberales > Musaceae > Musa > Musa acuminata. Next base: position 37,243,259 of record NC_088353.1, read on the forward strand.
TTTGTGATCATTTCCAAAAGTCAATTATTGGTGAACTTTGTGTAAATGGTAAAACCTTTGTGATCAATAAAAAACCCACAAAGGTTTACACAAATATTATATATAATATATATATAATTCTAAAAATAATAAAAAGTGGGTTCAGCCGCTATAGCTGACTGACTCTGTGTATTAGATAAGATTTTATTGGATCCATCCAAAAGTTCTGCATCTCATCACCAATACTCAATGTTGCCTTGTGTCAACACTCAATTGTGAGATGCACGCTAAGGGTTCGGATCTAATTCTTTCTCCCATATTCTCATCTTCACTATTCGATCAACATGATTTAACATGTTGCTCCACTTGTTCTTATGAAAAGGGATCAGTATTAGAATCTCATAAAATTGATCTTTGGAGTTTCTGGTACTCGTATGATTCCTGCACCTGACTGTGGATCAAATCAACTGGACCCGTTGTGATGCTATTAACTCCCCTTCGATGCTGAGTCAAAGGATATTGTATGCCGTTCGAGCTTCATGAGCTTGAAATAAAAGCCAAAAGAGTAAGATTCATAGTAAAGCAAACACAATAATTCTTCATGTTCACTTCGTCTGGGGGTCGTTTCATCCTCGTGGATGAGAAGGAAACCTTTAGGTTCTCCTTAATGGACTTTCTTAAGAAAGAAAGAGGTATATCAGATATCTTCTTATAGCATAGCATCATCTGAGCCTAAGGTTGTTGTAGCAATGGAGCAAACATATGATCACCATCTTTTGACATCGAGCATGGTTTCGTCGTTATCTTGGCGATGGAACCAAGTCGGTCATACGAGTATGTGCTCCACTCTACTAAGAAATCATGGTGCAAAAGATAACGATACTGTTTTGAGAAGGCTGAGATAGAGACATCGATATTATTTCTTCTCCAACTAAATGATTGATGTTGCACTTTCTTCCTTCACTGTTAAGGTTGGATATTATTATAATCTAAAATATTACATTATTTTATTTTGAGTTGGTTTATATATATATATATATATATATATATATATATATATATAATTTAAAATTACTTTACATTTCATATAATAAAATAGAATGGTAATACTAAATCATCATATCGCCAAATCTCACCATTGGGTGAAGGCCCTACCTCACATGTCAAAAGTCAGAAACCACAAGAAAGCCGCTTTACATCTAAATGTTCAAATGATCCCATCTACAAACCTACAGATTTGGTTCAATAATTCACGTAACCCCGACTAAATAATAAATCATGGTGTCTTGTCCACTCGTTTGTCTTACAATATGGCCGACAAGATGTAATTTTCCTCATCGTTACGTCAGTTAAAGGACATGCAACCCATGCGACCGTCTATATACGATTCTCAAAGTTGCATCTTTTAGACAATCCTCCAAATTAACAAGTCATACTCATCGTCACGTTACCTCAAGGCCTCGTGGAAGAGAAATTTTATCTTAGCGTCTAGATTTAGACTTGGGATTAAGTTCCTTCAATCCATGTCACCTTTACATTATTTTAAGTTATCATAAATTTACTTATTTCGAAATTTATCTAATAAGATTTTGGATCCTCAATTAATTAATGAGCCAAGTATATTATAAATTTATATATTTACTTTTTAGCTTTCATTCTTAATTATAAATTTGTATATTATTAGTGGTTCGAATGACATTATCTAAAATCCTACGACACCCTTATGATATTAGTCTATGAAAATAGAAAACAAGACTCTTAATGACCAACAATCGTCAAAGAAAAATAGAAAAAAGAGAGTAATTCAACAGACAAACTTTATACATTTTATTGCCAACATAAAAACAACTGATAAGCTATTCCTCAAGTTCACCATTAACGAGTGTCAAAGGGCTTGAGTGCCAATAGCGCTAACTTCTCTCCTTTGTTTTATAGACGGATAAAGCTCGAGAATAACCAAAGGAAGGAAGAATAGAGTCTTAGGTGCAATCAGTTACGCTATTTGCATCGGAATCATAGAAAGCTTCACGTAATCATACAGAATACAGAGAGATCAAGCAGGGACGGATGTATCAATCGGACGCCGGGAGATCGAGGCGGAGGCCGGCAGAGGCGAGGAGGGCACGGGCGGCGGAGAGCTGGTGGGAGAGAGTCTCGATGCGGAGGAGGTCCTCCCGGGCCTGCGCCACCGCCTCGGCCTCGAGCTCCCCCAGCTCAACGCAGAGTCGCTCCTCGGCTTCCTCGACCGCCCGCAGCCGCTCCCGGGTGCGCTCCAGCTCGCCCCGCAGCGCCTCCTCCCGCTCCCTCCCCTCCCTCGCCGCCCTCTCCAGCTCCTCGTTCTGCCGCCTCAGCCCCGCCACCTCCAGCGCCGCCATGGGGTGGGTCTCCTCCGAAAAGGGGAGGATGCCGTGGAGTTCGACTGTGCAGGTGTCGTCGGGCGAGCTGCTGTGGTCTGCCGGAGTGGTGTCCAATGCTTTGGGAGGATTTTGGGGTCCCGTCCTCTTTATAGCCGAGGTTGCGTCCGGATTCAATGAACCAGAGCGCTCCGTGCAGCTGCTTGGGTCACGCAATAAGCAGCGACTGGACGTACCGGGGGTGACCTTCTAAATGGACACCTCTGGTTCGCAACTCCAATCGTGCCTTAAGTGGCACGATGGTTATCAGCATATCCGTCCACCCGTCGCACCAACCGTTCCGTCTGTGCTAACGGGGACGACTTTTGATCATCTTTAATCTTCCCATTCTATAATATTAAATCTCCCATTGCATTCTATTTTTTATATAAAAATAATAGAATAATACAAGGGAAATTTATAACTATTAAATAATAAAAATATTATAGTAATATGTAATTGTCAAAAGGAGATCTGTCTGGAAAATTCTTTTGCATAACTTGCCAACTGAAATAATTAAAAAAATTACTATTTGTTTATTGTCTTCCTATTTATTTAGCAAACGATAAATACCGAAGTCAGGCTTTCATTTTAGGATTATGTAATATTTCTATGAGTTAGTTTTAGCATCAAATTTATTTATTAAATTTTACTTACGATTCAATCTTGCTTAGTTGATTTTTTATTTATTTTAATTTGATAAGAAAAAATATTATTGACATCTTGATCAATTCGACGTAATGTCGAACTCCCGATATATCATCTACACGAAGATTAAGATAAAGAGAAGTTTATCGAATTTAGATAAAAATCATTCTCACATAAAATAAACCAAAACATGCTGCACGCTTTATAATAAGGGAGGAGGAAAAGCTACAAAGTCACCTGCGATGAGAATGCATGCGTGATGGTGATATATCGACATGCAGGTGGGCAAATAACTATGTTAATTTGATTGCGAAGGGTGGTTGTAGGTAAATATTTATAGCACACATAATATTGGATAAATGGCAAGAGGGGAGTGATGGATTGAAAAGTCACTCGTGTCCATATAAAATTGCTCATCTCATAACAATCTGATTAGATGATAATAATGATGATGGATTAGAGTGCTAATGGAGTCACTTGTATGGTACCCTACATGATATTTGCATTAGGCCGGAAAAATAATTTAGTTTGGTACCCTACTCCATATATTATTGCATAAGAAAGGTATAAAACATCTATCGAAAATCATTTGCTAACTATGATAGATGATATTTTTCAAAAAAAAAAATTATCGTAAGTGAATTTGGTATACTACTATAAAACCTATGTTTGAGGTTTTAATAATTTGATGGATCCATCCTCGAACTATAATCAGTTTGATCAGTTTATAATTAGACTAATATTTTAAATTAAAATAGTTATTGGATAATTATTTTTCAATGATGGATATGATATATCGTCATTAAAAAAAATGATCATTTTGTCTGCCAAAGGCTTAACCCTTTATCGGTGACAAATGGGAGGATTCCCATATTTCACTCCCTAAAAGTTGGTCATCTTCCAAAAGCTGTTCTCCTACTTTGTGACGAAGGCAAGAAGACAAATGGGAGGCTCGCCATATTCCACTCCCTAAGAATCGAAAGCTTTACTCTTACTTCGTGACAAATGGGAGGCTTGTTGCCGGATATGGGTCGGCCATCGTCCCACTTGATCGATGCGTCCAAGCACGGCTACTGCTTGTGCACAGTCGACGATGTCGCCATTTCCCTTTCTCCCTTCCCGGCCTTGGAGCTGACGCCGACCGATGGATTCTGTGCTTGCATGCGTGTGGGTCACAAGACTTGATGTCACATCCGATCCTTCGTCGCATTACTGTGGGTCTAAAAGCAAATAGAACGGATTGCCGAATCCAACTAAAAGAGATTATATTTCAATAATCTTATGATCGGGATAGCGAAATCAGTATCGTATACGACAATAACAAAGCTGTAAAGAATCTTTTGATATATTGAGATTTGATGGTACATCGAACCCTTTGTCACGTTACAATAGGTTTAAAAGAAAATAGAACAGAATAACAAACATATTTACGAAATAGATTACATTTAGATGATCATATACTGATTTGGATAACGAAATCAAAATAATATATGATTTTCTCAATTATACGAGGAAATCTCTCTACTCTATCGAGGGAAATAAGGACATGTTAATATATTCAAGCTAAAGCTACTTTAATAAAGCTTCTTCAATTGTTCTTATCTATTCTAATATCAATAACAAAATTATAAAATCTATCGATTGCTTACATATTTTCTCGATCGATATTAGGATTTGAAATCAAGATAATTTAATCTTATTTTTTAAAAAATAATGTAATAGTATATGACTTGAACTTTTATGAATTCAATAACTATGTGAACTATTTTATATAATAATAAATAAATAAAGTTAAAAATTACCAAAATAAAATGTTCATAAAATCTAGAAAAATAACACTAAATCAGCCCATGTAAGTATGGTAGGGGTAATATTAAATCCTTGAACTTAGATTATTTTTGTTCAATTATTCAAGATAATATAAGTGTGAATTTATAAAAAAAGTAAGCTGCAAATACTATGCTATAAAATTACATTGAATCCATGAAAAACCATAAAAGATATCAGAATAAAACACTAATGTAATCTACAAAACAATTAGGGTTCAGGTAGATTTCAGGATTTGAAGTCTTTAATATCTAATAATACTATGTTAAATGGGGTTATTCTATTCTTATTTATTTATTAGTTTCTTCATGTATGACTTAACTTTATATGAATTCAAAACATTTTAATAACTACAAATAGTTATTAAAAAAAAGTACTCCTATGACAATAAATATAAAAAAATTGTTATAATTAGAATGGGTTCGTTCATATATAGATATCTGAGATCTGAAATCCCAGGACGCTAATCATGTTGATTTTTGTTGGAAGTCATACCTATTCTTATTTAATTATCCAAAATAAGAAACTTGATTTTACCTATTCATAACGTTTTTTTTATTATTATCATAGGAATACTTATTAGTAACTTTGGATAATTGTCAGATAATATAGTTTGGAATAAGATTACACTATATAATTTTATTGAAAAATAGACCCAAACTTTTATTTGCTCATGAATCGGTCTCATTCTGGAAAACAAATATAGGATGCTTTTCAACAGCATTTGCCTCTATAATTAAGACCAGTCTATATAACATATTAAAAGGGAGGTGTTATTTTAGAGATCACCAAAATGTCGGGTTTTCTATAGAAATCGCTTTTAGAAAAAAAAAAATCTTCAAAAAATTAAAAGAAAAAAAAAAGACAGAGATGACATGAGAGTCCACTACATAATTATTGTTGGGTTAAATCCAATTATATACTTGGGGCTTATAAATAATTTTTTTATAAAAAAATATATTAAATAATATACAAGATGTTTTTTTTTGTAAATTTAAAGGTTGGACAAAGATATTTTTGCTATTGGATGTAATCTACACATCTAACCGTTTATACTACTCATTTTTGTGCTTAAAACATGAGTTAAAAATCTAACATCATATTAAAATATAATTAAGTAAAAATATTATAAATTTAAATATGAGTTCACGAAAATATAATATGAACTCGTATAAATATTGTATAAAGTATACTTGTTAGTGATAGAAAAATATATTAATAGTAGACTAGGAGTATTTGACTTGGCCTCGTTATCCTAATCCAACTTGCATTACGAGTTTTAGAATTTGCTCGATGTGTCTTTGGATATCGGATGCCGAATTGATTTGTATTAAGATCAATGTCTAAAGATGGGTGAGAATTGATTAAACCTCGATAATCATAATTAACTTTATATATATGATCCCCTTAATTTGATTAGAAGGAATATTTTATATAATAAAACATATTTTTAAAAATATTTTATGTTTAACTGATGTAGATATAGTTGGGTCAACTTTGTCTTCTTCTACAAACTAAGATGTTACATGTGGAGTCTTTTATGGAAGATAAATATAATTTTTCTATAAGTTTGCCGAGTAGCAAGGGAAAATTAAGTCATACTTATCTCGAGACATAATAAAAGAAAAATAAAAGCATTCAAGTAATTTTAGAGGTTTCCTTAACCAATCTTCGTAAGTATCACCCTTGCTTTTTATCATTCTCCACTAGTTAATCTAGTTGATTTTTTTCACAATTATCCACTCTTTTATTGTATTCAATTATATGATCATATCTAATTAGATAAGATATATTATGAATATGATTAAATTCTGATTATGATTAATAATTAATAAAAAACTTCAATTATGATATGATTTATTAGGTTATGACTTTGATGAGAGAACTCTTATAATTACTTATTCTAAACTCTTTGTTATTGCCTATAAATATATAGGATATGCGGGTATGTGAATGTGTGAATTATGATTGAGATATTATAGAACTTCTTTTACATCCCCCGGTCATGTGAACTAGTTAATGAGAGATTCTATATCTTCTCCCATATTCTTTTTATCCCTAAATTCATCTATCATACTAGTCCTGTGAATGATATGAAGAGAAAGAAGATGAGTCTAGTTTTCCATACAGATCGATATCACTATGGATCTTGGATCCGACGATGGTGCGCTCACAAATCGGAGAAAAGATTTTTTGAACAATGTACTGTCACAGCCTTAGCTGGAATTGCCTAAGGCGCGAGGCACCCTTATGGCCAAAGACGCGAACTTAGCTTGCATTGCCTAAGTTGCGCTTCACCCTTGCGATATTGCTCCGCAAGGATCAGCCCAATTGTAACCTCTCGTAGGTCCCGAAGGACCTATAAAAAGAGAAAGTTGATTAGTTTGAAAGAACGAGTGGCGGACAAGTCCCGACGTCTCGCGAAAAGGGGAAGCTTTACAAGCAATTCAGCGAGCATCTTGCGAGCATAAGAGAAAAGAGGGAGAGGGGGAAAATAAGGGCTTTAGAAGGTTGAACGAATAGCTAAAAGCCCACAAACAGCCGCTCACCTGGTCCCGAGCGCGACAACAAGTTCCCGTCAAGGCAACTTGCGAACTTGCGAAAGAGTGTTCAACGCCCGGTATATATCCGAAGCCCCATCCAGCCCTATGCCACCCGGGGGGTTCAAAGAGGCTGAGATGGCTGACGTTTTGGTGAGCGGAGAAAAATTCCAGAAATCAGCCCGCGGCACGTGAAAATGGAATTGTTTTGGGCTGTTTTGCTCGGTTCGGTGAGCGGTCGCTTTGTAACACTACAGCTTGTTCGAACTTACATTTTTACAAGCAAAATGACCCAAAACCAAGAGAAAACATGCTGTCAAGCAGCTATACATGTAGGTGTGAGCGACGAACGGTTCGTTGAATGGAGTTGTTACGAGTGCGTGACGACCGTTCGTGATAGTACTTATCGTAATCTTCAATATATTATTATTTGATTTCAGATTTTTGGCCTTAAAGTCTTTTGCTTAATATAGCATATTATGGTTTTCATGTTAATAATTGGTATCTATGATTTTAAAATCAAATACTTTAAATCTATTTATTAGTACCCTTGACTCATGAAAATGTATTAATCATTTTTATTTACATTACATGAACAATTTGTTGGTATTGTCGATATGCCTTTCTATGTAGTATATCATATTGCTTGCTTGCAAGTAATGTAAGGTTTCTTGTATTTGATCGATGGGCTACTATCGATAACTTACTATAAGCGACAGTATTATTGAGAGTAACGGCCTCCGCTGGTCACTTGCCTAATCATGGGCTATAGCAGTATAGCACCGCTGCCAACGATGGTTGCAATAACACCGCTACCAACCGTCAACGTTAATTGGATGCCAGAGGCTACGTGTATGAGGTGCCTCGCACAACAACTATGGTACCTTGCATAGGTGGTGGTTGTGCACCACGGTAGTTGCATCACGTTCTAGGTGGCAATTGCACCCTGCCAAGCAGCGATTACATCTCACACAGTGATCACAAGATAAAGAATGAGGGTTTTGTCTTAAAATAGATATTTTTACCCTTCATATATGGAGAAATTTTTATTTATCCATAATTTTTTTATCTTCCATTCATGCTCTTTAGAAATTATAAATTTTCATTATATATCCTATAACAAAATTACAATTTTACCTTTATGAAGTTTAAAATTTTGATTTATGTTCTAATTATAAAATTAACATATTTAATTTATTTTAATCATATACTTTGAATGAACTTGATTATAACAGTATTTTTATTATCTAATTAGATTTAGATTCGATCAATCAAATATGAATCAAATTTAAGAAAATTTAATTTTTGATTTGATTAATTTTAATTTTTGATTACGTAGATATTTAGATCACTTCTAGATTTGCCCAATTAAATAAGATTGACTAGTATAAGGGTTCTAAGTGAAATTTAAATAAATAAATAAAATATAAATTATGATTTTATTTTATAGTTTTCTTATATGACTTATTGATTAAATTTTGTATGTGATAAATTAAAATTTAATTATTATTCTTGGATATTTATTTGGTTATTCATATATACATATTTGAAAATATGAAATAATATTTATTTTTCATCATAATTACAATTATCATATAAGTTTTTCTTTCTGCTGATCAATAATCAATAATTATTACAGCTATTACTTTATTATTGAATTATTTTGACATAAATTAGATTAAAAGTTTTTTATAAATATTATTTATAACTTATATCTCTAAGTTTTATCTAATCGATAGCTATAAAAGTGACCAACGATAGTAGACTTATGGGATATAATTTATAATAAATTTTTTTTTATTATTTATAGAATATTTTAAATTATATTTTATATTATTGTATTAGTTTTGTAATCATTGGCCTAGATTATTAACTTATAAAATTATATTAAAAAATTAGTTTTTAATGATATTAAGAAAAATAATATTCAAAATGACATATATGATTAATATATTTATATAATACTAAAAAAGAATCCATTTCGAATAATTATGTGATAGGGTACAATGATGGTGTTTTGGATATCCTTATAATCTAGGATTGTATACCCAAAGATAGCAATACTATTCTATGAGGATGATATTAGTACTTTATAATTTTTTTTGTGAATATTAGATATATCAATATTTCACCTAAATAAAGATGATATTAATAGTTCAACATTTATTGAAGAACTTAAAATATTAATATTATATTATCACAATGGTACTTCTTTTATTATATTCTTATAAATGTCTCTATATTTTATAGATTAAATGGCTTGAGCATATGTAATTTACATTATGCATGTTAGATCTTGACCAGATTAGTTGAAATGATCCCAGACTTAACTACTGAAAATTTTATAGAATAAATAATTAAGATATTGATCAAGAAAGGTCTAAAAGACTTAGTTTTATAATAATTACTAATAATATTTAGACTTCATTACAGTCTATAATCAACACATTGGAATATTTAAAGATCAATTTAAATTTACAGATAAATCATTGGCTAACACCTTGATGAAAGAACTGGTTAAAATTTAGAATGACGGTGTTTGAGAAATTCAAGATTATATCCTCAATATAGCATATAAAGTTGTAAACTAAAAAACATTGAGCATGAATGTAATTTAGTACTTTCTCATATAATTTATTCTTAATTATTTTTTAATTTGACTCATTTAAAATTTTCTATAATAAAATTAAGGATAAGTAAAATTTAAATGAGCTAACTAGTATATGTATTTAGAAAGAATTAAGAATAAAGTAGGAAAAACTTATTGAATCTCGTATTTTGATGATGAAACCAATTGATAATTGTGTTTATGTTTTAATCTACGTTTTGAGTGACACAGGATGCTTCGATCAGGATGAGACAATTAAAGCAGGAAAAATCATGTTGTGCCGGAGAAACATGTCAGAAGATTGGACGTCGGTCCGATGGATCGGTCGACGTATCGACAGAAGGCTTCAGGCCATGGACTTGGGCATCGGGCCAAGAAGAGCGAGTATTGCGCCAAGGATATCGGAGTTGCGGAGTCAACTAGACGATTGGGCAATAGGCCGCAGGAGAGGACAATGCGCCGAAGAATCGGACAAAGCGTCGAGGGACCAATGACATGCCGGACAACTTATTTAATTGCTTAGGATTAATTATCTCGATCGAAGTTTTATTTTAATTGTGCAGGATTAACTATGATAACGATGAAGACATAAAGCGAAACAAAGTGTCGGAGTCAAGCGTGAAGGATTCGTTGTGAGTTCGAGAGTTCGACGGAAGTCTGAAGGTTCGTCGGGAATGCTACCGGAACTAGCCGAGAATGAGTTGGGAGCTTGCCGAAGGGTTTTTCGGAAGCTTGCCGGAAGGTTCATTGGAAGTTCGCGGAGCTCGTCGAGAAAGATCGGAGCTTGCCGAAGAAGCTCGTTGGAACTCGCTAAGATCAAATCGTGAAGTCTAGGAGCTTACCGGGAGTCCGCAGAATGGTTTCCGAGAGTTAATCGGAAGACCGCCGGAAGTTTGTCGGAAGCTTGCTAGAAGAAGTCTTGACTTGCGGACTTTGTAATATCTTAGAAAATGTCTTTAAATTCATAGTTAGCACATTAATTAGGGTTAGGATTAGGTGTTAATCCTATAACCCAAGTAGGGACCAATTGGGCCCAAGTTCGGACCGGTTTGGGCCAAGTTTGGAACCCAACCAAGTGAGGTGAAATAGTGTAGGAGGTGGCACCGCCCAGGAGAGGATCTCCCAGCGAAGCTGGGCGGTGCAACCGCCCCAGGCAGGCGGTGGCACCGCTAGGGCTCAGTCTCCGAGCGAGACTGGGCGGTGCAACCGCCTCTGACAACGGTGCAACTGCCTGAGCTTGGTCTCCAAGCTCTGCCAGGCGGTGCAACCGCCCCTGACAAGCGGTGGCACCGCCCAGAGGCTCAGTCTTCGAGCTCTGCCAGGCGGTGCAACCGCCAGACCCAGGAATTCCAAGAGATGACAGATTTGAGCTCCAAATTCAAACTAGTTTGGAGCCTATAAATGCCCCTCCAATCCCTGGGTAATATACACAAGCACAGAGAGATTAAAAGAGAGAAAACACTACTGCAATATCTAGAATTTTCCTCCTCTAGCTTAAAGTGTTAGAATTCTGTTTAAGAGAGGAGAGTGAGTGCTTGTAAGGGTTGTCTCCTAAACCCAGTAAAAGGAGAAGAGGGGTGTAAGAAGGAGGTTAATCTTCGCCTAGTAAAGGAAGATCATCAGTGGATGCCGGTGGCCTCGACGGAAGAGGAATCGGAGGAGCGGATGTAGGTCACGATTGACCGAACCACTGTAAACTCTCGTCCTCTCTGGTTTGCATTTACTTTGAGCTTATTATCCTTACTGCAAACCTCCTTCATAGCTTACTGCCTTCTGTGCTTTTATGATTGCGTTTCCAAGCTCAATATTTTCCGAATCGTGTTTAGACGTAAATCGCTTTTCTCGTACGAACATCGTATTTTAGTTTGCGCTTACATTCTAATTTCCATCACAACAGCAAACTGCTTTAACATATTCGTTTTAATTGCTTCTTGCCTAATCACAAGTTAAAGTGATTTATGAATTGGCTTTTCTACTGAAATCGGCTTTGTCGTACGAACGCAGTTTTAAACGTTGAAAGTTTTCTGTTATAATAATTCACCCCCCCCCCTTCTTAGTGCTCTTGATCCTAACAAAACTCATAAATATTTTGGATACTACTAAAAAAATGAGTAACAATATAAGAAAGTTAAAGTGTACATCACTTGAGTTTATACTGTATAAACTCATAAAAGAAAAATCTTCATAGTAAAATGCTACTTTTGTGGCAAGTAAGATGAGAAAAGGAACTATAAGGTTTGGTTTGAAAGTAAAAGGTATAAATTTGATATTTGCATGTTTTAAATCAAACGTTATAGAAATTCTTTTCCAATACTTAATGGATTAATTTTGATACTTCAACATATGTTACCAATAATATAGATTCATTTTAAGATGAAAATTAAAAAAAATAATGAAATATTCATCGTTACAAGGAATCATCTTAAAGAAAAAGTGATAATAGTTAGTATTTATCGCCAATGCCTATAGATGATTCATTTGATAGATCTTAATGATATAAGCTATATTCTTACAACTCTAAAAATTTGGGTTCTTTACCTAAAATTGTTAGAATATTATTTCTCCCTTGGTAGTTGTAAACTTAGTATGATTCATAACCTTTGAATTATGTATGATAATCTATGCGGAATTAATGTGAATATTAAGTTTACAATAATCATGTAATCAAATATTAGGATGAAATATAGATTTATAAATTCATTGAGATTATATATGCTTATATCTACATGTCACTTCATATTTCTGAGAGATATTTTATCACCTTTATAGATAATATGTTGAGATATATATATATATATATATATATATATATATATATATAATTAATTAATTAATTAATTTATGTAAAGTCTCAAACTATTGACATATTTAGGTGTATATAAATGAAATTGAAAGACAATTAGATAAGAAAAATCAAAATTATCAAATATTATAGGGGTGATAAATCTTATGATAGTTACGATGAACTCGATCATAATTCTAGTTCTTTTGTTAAATTCCTAAAAAAGTAAGGTATATATTTTCAGTATGATTTACTAGATTGTCATGGTAAAATAAGATTGCTAAAAGATGAAATCGTAATCTTATGGATATTGTTAGGAGCATTTCTTTTATACCTGAATTAATGTGAGGAGAAGCTCTAAGAATGATTATATATATCTTGATTAGAGTTTCTAGTAAGTCAATTCTATTAACTTCTTTTGAGTTATGGACTGATAGGAAATATAACTTAAAATATTTATATATTTAGGATTGTTCTATAGAGTTAAGGATCTTTAATTCATATGAATAGAAATTAGATTCAAAAATTATTTCTAGATATTTTATTATTTGTCCAAAAAAGTTTTAAAAAATATATATCTTATTGCGATAATCATAGTTGAATCTGGTAATATAAGATTCCTAAAAAATAGTGAATCAATAAGAGTAAAAATCTCAAAATTTAATCTTGACATTGAGGGGATATATATGTTAGAAAATAAATAGATAAACAAGTTGTAGAAGTAGTTGATTGTTATTAACATATCCTCCTTCCTTTTATACAGGTTAGAAGGGAGAATTTTCCTCAACAGATTAGAGGATTTCCCTCAACAGAGTAGAGACATTTCCTCAAACAGTTAGGAAATCTCATCTACTTATCATGCCCCCGCAAGATGGTGCTCCGATCAAGGAGGCCAATCTTGGACTGATGGAATGCAAAAAGTTTACGAGCTAGAGGCTTCGTAAATGAGTCGGCCAATTGATCAGCCGTATGAACATGAGAAACACGAAGTTGACGGCGGATAACTTGATCGCGTACAAAGTGGAAATCGATAGCAATATGTTTCATGCGGGAGTGGAATACCGGATTAGTGCACAGATAGGTAGCTCCAATGTTATCACAATATATTGTAGGGGTGGAATCGATGTTGAGTTCCTGGAGTAGATTCGTGATCCAATTGAGTTCTGCAGTGGTAGCGGCAATGGCACGGTATTTAGCTTCAGTTGTAGACCGAGCAACTGTCTTTTGCTTCTTAGAACTCCAGCTGATTGGATGAGCACCAAGGAAGATAATATACCCTGATGTGGATGTTCTATCATCAAGGTTACCTGCCCAATCACCATCGGCAAAGGCACGAAGACAAAGTGGAGAGTGCTTACGAAAAAAGAGTCCATGATTTAAGGTCCCTTTAAGATATCGTAGAAGTCTCTTGATCGCAGACTAGTGTAGAGTAGATGGTTGATGCATAAACTGTGATAATTTGTTGACAGCAAATGAGATGTCTGGACGCGTGAGAGCTAAGTATTGTAAAGAGCCAACAACTTGGCGGTATTGAGTGGGTTCTGTAGCAGGACCTCCATCCGATAATTTAAGAGAACCACTAGTAGAGATGGGGGTTGTAACTGCATTTGCATCCTGCATGTTTGTCTTTAATAACAAATCTTGAATGTACTTGCGTTGTGATAAAAGGAGACCGGAAGATGTGAAGGTAGCTTCGACGCCCAGAAAGTAGCTCAAGGGTCCGAGATCCTTAAGCGAGAATCGAGCTGCCAGCTGTTTGATGAACGCTTGGATGCTGATGGGATTGTTGCCTGTGACAATAATATCATCCACATATACCAGAATATACATTGTGTTTCCATGATAATGTCGCAGAAATAACGAAGTGTCAGATTTGGAGTTAAGAAAGCCGACAGAAATAAAAAATGTGCTAAGTTCAGTGTACCAAGCTCTCGGAGCCTTACGAAGTCCATAAATGGCTTTCCGAAGTTTGCAAACATGCTGTGGATACTGAGGATGAGTAAAACCGGGGGGTTGTTGCATAAAAACATCTTCGGATAGAGATCCCTGTAGAAATGCATTATTAATATCCAATTGTCATAATTGCCAGCCTTTAGTGGTAGCCAGACTCAAGATGAGTCGGATTGTAGTGGGTTTAACAACAGGACTAAACGTCTCAGTGAAATCAACCCCAGGTCGTTGATGAAACCCTTTGGCGACCAAGCGTGCCTTATATCGGGCAACAGAGCCATCTGGGTTCCGCTTAATTCTAAAGACCCACTTACACCCGATGATGTTTTGTGAAGGATGGAAAGGAATGAGATCCCACGTTGAATTATGGAGGGCATTATATTCCTCACTCATGGCAGTATGCCAATGTGGAGATTTTTGGGCTTGAGTAAAGGTGGTGGGTTCAACGTTGGGAGATGAGGAATTCATGATAGCTTGAAGGTTAAGTACCTGACGAGGTTTAAAAATACCATGCTTAGAGCAAGTGGTCATAGGATGATTAGAGACGACAGGATTGGGAGGTGATGTTGGGTGAGGATCTGTGGCATAAGTCGGGTCAAGTGGAGACACGTCAGGGGCACTTGGGCAAGAAGGAGATAAAGAGGATGGTTGTATCTCGGAACATATTGCCCCATCAATTGGGGAAGAGTGGAGTGGAGTAGGAACGGGCAAGTGTTGAACTGGAGTGATATAGTGTGGATCAGGAGGAGAGGAAGTAGGCGAAGTCATGGGAGGCTCGTCCGATTAGACCGAAGGTATACCCCAGTGAGATAGTGAAGTGGTCTGTATGGCAGGATATGGAAGGGTTTGGAAAGGAAAGTTAGACTCAACAAAGACAACGTGACGTGATATGAAGATTTTGTGAGTATGAAGATTATAGCAGCGGAAAGCATTATGTTCAAGTGAGTAACCAATAAAGACACAAGGAGTAGATCAGGATGTTAACTTATGAGAGGCATAGGGACGTAACCAAGGATAACATAAACAACCGAACACTCGAAGTTCACGAAGGTTAGGGGGTTTGTGAAATAGTGTGTCAAAGGGGGACCGGTATTGTAGAACTGGTGTAGGCATTCGATTAATTAGGTAGACAACAGTTTGAAAGGCTGCTGTCCAAAAAGTTGAAGGCATGGAAGCTTGATGTAGAAGTGTGAGTCCAGTTTCTACTATATGCCGATGTTTGCGTTCGGCAGAACCAACTAGTTGAGGAGTATGTGGGGGAGACTTGAGATGTTGAATGCCACAAGCTGAGAGATGAGATGCCAGGGCTTGATATTCACCACCACCATCAGAGTAGACTATCTTAATGGTAGACTGAAAATAGTTTTCGACCAACTTCTGGAAAGTAGAAAAAATGCGAGAAACGTCAGATTTATGGGAAAGATGATATATCCATGTGTACTTAGAGAAGTGATCTACAAAAATAACATAAAATCGGAACTTATCAAAAGATAAGATTGGAGCAGGACCCCAAACATCAGTATATATAATTTCAAAAGGTTTAGAAGAGGAAATGGAAGATGAGCCAAAAGGCTACCGATGACTCTTATTACTAAGACAAGCATCACAATGCATCATAGAATTAGTGGAATTAAAAAGAGGAAGAGAGTGACGAGATAATAATTTCTGCTGAATAAAGGACGAGGGATGACCAAGCCGACGATGCCACACATCAATTGGAGCCGCAATAGAAGAATGAACAGTGGGCTGGGTTATTCGAGAGGTTGACGGCCATTCGTAAATGTTGTCTTTATTCGGGCCTTGGACCAATGATGCCCCCGTGCTCAAGTCCTTAACAAGAAAAGAATCAGGAAAGAATTCGATGGAAGTATTGTTATGTTTGCAAAATTGAGAAACAGAAATGAGGTTGCGTTTAATATGAGGAGCACATAAAACATCATCGAGTGTAAACGTATTAGAGTCAAAATTAAGCGTTGTGGAACCATTATGAGTTATAGGAAGTCCTTTACCATCACCGATGATGATATCTTCATCGCCGCCATAGGGATTGTGAAGAGACAAATTCTGAAGATCAGCGGTGATGTGATGATAAGAGGCACCAGAGTCGACGATCCAGTTGGACTGGCTAGGTGTCGGAGAAGTTAGGAGATTTGCTTGAGGCCAGTGTGACGGAGCAGGGAGGCGGGGACGAGACCGGCAAACTTTAGCGGAGTGGCCGACTTTGTCACACAGTTGGCAAACGACCCGTCTTTGATGGCTCGGTAGGGCAGGACGCCAAGACGGATGATGGCTGGAGTTGCCACTTTGCGAGAAGTGATGACTAGGAGGATAAGAGGGGTGTTGCATGGAACTCACAGAATCAAGAGGCGCATTAGCCAAACCTTGGGTGATGTTCGGCGAGTACCGAGTGCTCTTCCATTTAGACTTATGACTGACTTGAGCAGTGACAGTTGATCCAGGTAGTTTGTCCGCACGCTTCAAGTACATCTCGTAGTCAATCAGCTTATCATAGAGATCTTCAAAAGAGACTGGCGAGTCGCGTGCCCGAATTACAGCAGCCAATTCCTTGTAGTCGGTGTCGAGACCATTGAGAGTATGAATGACAACCTCTTCGTCACATAGGGAATGACCTATTAAGGCCAAGTCATCAATGATAACCTTGATGTGTTGTAGATAATCAGATATACTACTTCCCTCTTGTTTTGTCACCATAAGCTTGGATAGAAGACTGAGCTTGCGAGTACGCGAATGATTTGCCAGGGTGGTTTGCAGTGTAGACCATGCATCAGCAGCTGTCACATATGAAGATATCAAGGGAGCAACAGATCCAGCAACTGAAGCTTGAATGGCTTGGAGGATGAGACGATCTTGACGTAACCACAGTTTGTGAGCTAGATTGGGTACTGGACTGGGATCGCCGGGGAATGGCCGCGAAAATTTGTAGTGTTACTCAAGGAAACTACAGTGAGAGAAATCTACAGCAATTAGATGTAGACTATGGTTCGCTGCTGTGGATTGCTGCTTGCTGCAGCGAATTGGAGAGGCTGCAATTCGCCGGAAGATAGCTGCGAAAACTGCAACTGTACTCAAGACTGCAGTTCGCCGGGAAATGGCCACGAAAATCTGCAGTGTTACTCAAGGAAACTGCAGTGAGAGAAATCTGCAGCAATTAGATGTATAGAGAAAAGCAACAGCGAAAGCTGTTGTGGTAGGGGAAGGAAGATGCAGCAGTTGCGGTTGTTGCTGGCTGAGAAGCGACTGCGACAGCGAAGGAGGAAGACGCAGCAGCCGTCGTTAAGCAAGGAAGACTGAGCGAGGAAGACACCATCGTTCGTCGTTCGTAGCTATTGAGGAGGAGGACACCACCGTTAAGGAGGCGCCGTTGTGTAGAGGGAAGCGGCAATGAAGGCTGCTGCGGTAGAGAAAGATGCAGCAGTTGCGACTGCTGCTAGCCGGGAAGCGAGGAAGACACCGTTGTTCGCCGTTCACCGCTATTGAGGAGGTAGTGAGAGAATGTTTTCCTCCTTGCGTGACGACGACGGAGAGTGTCTGCTGTAGGCAACAAATAGGAGAGGGAGCAAGACCGGCGAAGAAAAGCAAGACTAGCGATGAAGAAAGAGAAGAAGTGGACGAGCAGAGAAGACGATGCTCGTTACTGGCTCTGAATCCCTATCTTGTGCTTCTTCAGTGACTCCGCTTGAGGCAGCATGTTACTGTGGCCGCTTGGCCTCTTGGCTAAGACACGACGATACTGTTGTCGCCAAGGAGGAGCAGCTCTGATACCATGTTAGAAAATAAATAGATAAACAAGTTGTAGAAGTAGTTGATTGTTATTAACATATCCTCCTTCCTTTTATACAGGTTAGAAGGGAGAATTTTCCTCAACAGATTAGAGGATTTCCCTCAAAGAGATTTTCTCAAACAGTTAGGAAATCTCATCTACTTACTCATTTATCATTTGAGATATTGTTGTTACTCAAATAATTAAATAATTTGATAAATACAAATAATAAAATAACAATAGTAAACTCTGCTAATGATTTTTTAAACAATCACAATCTATAATTTTAAGAAAATCTCAAAAGAAAAGGAGATTTGTCATTTCTAATTATTATGTGATATATTTATAAAAATTAGATTATAATATAGGAATCAAAATGATCCCTTATTATTTTCATAAAATAATAATTCTAAAAAGTAGTATAATATAATAAAAAAAAATTAAAATCAATGAGCCAGAAAGGTATTTGAGAATTCATCAAATTGTCCAATTACTATATAAGAGTTTATTACATAAACATCGTATAATATAAAGTCAGACTTGTGATCAAATATTTTACTAATAAAAAATACATCAAGTATAATGAGATATTTTCTTTATATTTTTAAATAAACTCGTTAAGAATTGTCATGATATTATTGACTCATTTTGAGTTATATCATAAGGATGTAAAAATAAGTTTTCTGATTTGGGATCTAGATTTATATGTGTGAACCTAAATAATTCGTAAAGAAAATAAAAGATATATAGAATTTTGATATGTAAATTTAAGAAATCCATTTATGACCTTAAATAAGCTTCTAAACAATGGTATATATACATATATATATGTATATATATGTATATATATGTATATATATATATATATAATCTTACACTTCCATCATCTGTTTGCTCGATGCCTCCATTTGTTTGGAGAGACGGAAGCTTATACGTTCGTGGTCAACGGTGCAAAATGGTTCACGAAACGAAATGATAGTTTTGGAATATGAAGATCAAGGGTTACATTCATTGAACGTGTGGTTTTCTAGAAAGACGTGTCATAATATATCGTTTGACTTTGTGAAACGAAATTATGGTCCTTGAAGAAGGATCAGGTGAACAGATAATAATCATAAATATATCTATTTTATGTCTATCATATATCATCTTAATTTATTTTTATTAATATTATTGCATCTAAAAGTGTAAGCCAGTAGTACGTGATTCATGATTTCTATAGACTAGACAAAAGTCAACTGATTTTTATTTTGATCAACTGATTATTTTTTTACTCACTGAATTATCTAGTTAGGAAATCACATTTCAATTGTTTTAACTCATAAATATATAACCTCTGTTTGAGATATTTGGATTAGTTAGTATATTATCGCACAAAGTGATAGGTTTGACGTTTGATTCTACATGTGAGCATCATTTAATGTAATAAAAATATATTTTATTTTTTTTAAAAAAGATCATCAATATATAGTTTAATTCAGTTATCTTATTAAACTTCTTTGTTCAACAATGAAAATGTTTTAGTCAATCATTATGTTCCCACATGGACAGAAAATCATTTCAGTTTTTCAATTATTTTCCTGCCTTAAAATAAAAAAATAAGTTTTTATATTATGACCATTTATAAATTGGTAACATTAAAAAATTACTATAATCAAGTGCTAGAATTCTACTCTTAAGCTCCAAAATATTAAGAATATAAAATTATATAACGACTTAAGCTCTTAGATATGATGATATTGATAAAAAAAAAAATTAAGATTTCGTACTCCAACATAATACCATCAATAATATCCTAGTTTTTCATCACAAGAATATAGTATATATCTGCAACTTAAATTTGTATGTTCATATAACTAATTGCATTTATTTTTTTCCCTTTTTGTAAAAGTTCTTTGTGATTAATCTCTCCTATTTATACAGATTATGAGGGAGGATTTCCCTCAACATAGTAGAGGATTTTTCTCAACAGAGTAGAGAGATTTCCTCATATAGTTAGGAAAATCTTATATACTATCATGCCCCCGGTGCTCAAATTTGGATCGATGAAAAACAAACAGTTTATAAGCGAGAGGCTTCATGAGTAAAGCAAGAGCATATCGCTGTTGTTGCTGCGATTACGACAACGGCGACTGTGACGGTGACGACGGTGGTTGCAGCAGAGGAAAAAGCTACAATGGAGAAAGCTATAGCAATGCTACAGTAAAGGAAGAAGCTACAGTAGAGGAGAAAGCTGCAGCGATGTTACAGTGATGATACAGTAGAGGAGGAAGCTACAGTAGAGGTGCAGCAGAGGATGTAGCTATAATAGAGGAGGTAGCTACAGTAGAGGATGAAGCTGTATCAGAGGTGCAGCAGAGGAGAAAGCTACAGTAGAGGTGAAAACTGCATTAGAGGTGAAAGCTACATTAGAGGTGTAAGCTGCAGTAGAGGAGGAAGCTATAGCAGAGGTACAATAGAGGGGAAAGCTACAGCGATGCTATAGTTGAGGAGAAAGTTACAATAGAGGTGCAGCAGAGGAGAAAGCTGTAGCAAAGGAGGTAACTACAGTGATGCTACAATAGAAAGAAAGCTGTAGTAGAGGAGGAAACTATAGTGATTTGGTGGAGAAACCTGCAGCGATTTGCTCTTAGCAGGAGTTGAGGATCGACAGTTGACAGTGAGGCAACGACGGACGACTATACAGCGAACAGAGAGAGGAGTCCGATGGAGAAGTGAGTCCGGCGGGAAAGAGTTCCCCCCTGCTTTGATACCATATTAGAAAGAATAGAAGATAAAAAGATAAGAAGTTTTATTGAAGAAACTTTGATGCCAACTATTGATCGAAACATAAGCGCATATAAATCTTTAAACAAAGCCAGGAAAGATAAGCTTCTGCAGTGTAAATCCAAACTTCCACTAGAGAAGGGACAGCAGCTGCATGATGCTAATTAAACCCCACCAAAACATTACTAATCGGGAAGAAGAAGATGAAGAGAAGAGAGATCTATAGGTCATATTTCATGGATAGCTTTCACTCTCCAAAAGACATTATTCATTCCTTGTTTTCCTTGCCACTCTAAGCTGAGGAGACCTGCATGTTGAAGAGAAGCCCAAAGATTCTAAGCACACAGTAAGTGACCAACATGGCCAGCCATCCTCCCCCCAAAACCCTAAGAGCAGGCTTCCAGATAACAGCACCACCCAAGACTGCTCCTGCTGCACCAAACCCAGCTAAGCCCAGGCTGCTCACGGCACAGACCGCCCCCACTCTGACGCCCCATGACCTGATGAATCCGCCCGCCAACAGCGGCAGCACCGCCCCCAGCGCGAACGCCAGCGCCGACGCCCCCGCCGCCAGCATCGGACTCGGCAGGCTCTCCTCTCCCCGGACCCCCTCCTCGCTCCCGCTCCCGCTCACCTGGCGTCGTCTCTCCATCTCGGCCACCTCGATGTCGTACTGCGCGTGCACCGAGACGAACTCGCCGATGGCCATGCTGCACGCGCCCGCGACGAGGCCGGCGAGGCCGGACACGAGCATGGCCTTGGCGCTCTGGTTCACCGCGCCCACGCCGATCATCAAGGAAGCGATCGACACGAGGCCGTCGTTGGCGCCGAGCACGGCGGCGCGGAGCCACTGCGTCCGGGCCATGTAGTCCACGGATCCATCGGCGCCTCGCGTCGATTCCGGCTCCTGGGGTTGCAACGGGATGCTGATCCGCACGCATGGGTCATTGGAAACTTCCGGCGAGGCGTTTGCATGAACTTGAGAGCTAAGACGGGACGACATCGTCGGAGTTCCGAAGTGTTCGACGGAGACGAGGGAGGGATGGGGAAGCGCGTTGGGCACACGCCATTGAGCTCCAATTTATAGGTAAAGTGGCTAAACACCTTTTTACTACGGCAGAGAGAGGAAAGGTGGCCATGGAGCGTCACGTAAGTGGAGTTGCGTATGGCCGCCATGCGACGAGGGGCGACTTCTTCGTATACGAAACCGAGGCGCAGTTAAGTGGCCAACGGACTCACTTGTCTGGCCAGAAAACATGAGCTTTTGGTGGTGGGAGAACGCATTGCCTCATCTGCTCTGCACCGTCGAAAGTCGCCACCATGACGCATCAATCGGATCCCCGTTGCTCAAATGGCGTTAAGGACACTTGAGCGTAACTCCTCTGTCGTCATCTTGGGATTGTGAAGGGAAAGGAACACGTGCTTCTAACCATCAAATCTTGTCGTTTTCATACCCGACGATGATGATGACTGTTGAGATTAACACGGGAAGGAGTTGATAGCAATTTCTCAGTGCCTATGATATATGTTGGGTCGTATCTTCATCAGGAGCTACTTAATTAGTGTTGATTTCTCATTATTTTTTGTTTAGTGGTGGCGTTTAATAGGCGAAAGTCGAAGGACAGCTGAAGACTTTGCAATATGCATTCCCGCAAGAATCTTTGGACACAAAGGTCAGTAATGCCATTAGGTCACCAATCCACAAAGGAGACATGCCATCATGAGATTCCTCGATTCTCCAATTTGCTGAGACAATTATTCCAATAGGCTCGCTCTTTAGGCGTAAACTTGTCATTAGAATCAGCATTGATGATATAGAATCCACTTAGCGGGCAACAGAATCAGAATCGCGTGTGCCATGGAGAATATTATCTTGTGGTAGGTATCATAGAATATCATTGAACTTTCACGATCGTATACGTGGGCAGAATATAGAACGGATGTATGTCGATCCGTTATTCCATGAGCACGGAAGATGTCACAGACGATGCGAATTCAAATGCATTACTAGCACTCCATCGATGAGCAATTTGGACTCGGAGTTCTTGCGTTACAATACTGTTCACATGTTTGACCCATCCAATTTTCCAGATGCAAAGTCAACCCACCATCTGAGTCAACCAATTAGGTTGTCCGATTGGGAAACTATGATCTGATGTTGCTCAGTGGAAGAAGCTATATAAGTTGGAATACTAATTTTCTCATCAAATGTTTTACTCTGTCCTTCCGTTGACATTTTGAATTCACGATGAGTTTGAGTTAAATTGATCAATATTAATAAGCTTAAACTGATTAGATCATGGGTCAAACCCAGAACATTACCTGGAACCTTGAATTAAGATCATAGATTGGGTTTGAGTCAAATTAGTCAGACATACACGTAATGGAAGTCGTCGCCATTATTAATAGCTATAGAGGAGGAAAGCGTAAGTCGTCAATGCTTATATAGAGGAAGATGGCATGAGAGAGGGAGAGGGAGTCTATTATTCCTGCATGTGTGTGTGTAGGGAAATGGGAATGGTGCGGAGCTCAGTAGGTATAGCCTTTGACGAACATTCCTTGCTTGGATTCCTCCGACTCGCCTTCGCCGGTGTACTTCCCCAGCTGAGCGAGGGAGTTAGCCTTGGCGCGCACCAGCAGAGCCTCCTGTGCTTCCTTCACCTTCTCCGGCCGTCCTCCCCAGGTCTTCAGGCAGGTGTTCTGCAGGGCTCTCGCGTACGAGAACGAGACGTGCCACGGGTTCGGCCCCTGGTTCATGGCGTTCAGGTTCAAGGTCGCCTCCACCTCCGATTGCCCGCCGGACAGGAACTGCCATGCATTACAACCATGAGTTGAGAAGTACTAATACCCTGTTTGCAACCAATCATTGTTCGAACCGGTGATGGGACTTGCCATGATTCCAGGGACGGCGGGAGGAATCCTCCTGTGAAGGAGCTTGAGGGTGTACTCTGCCACCTGCTCCGGTGTGGCCTTCTCCTTGCACTCGGCTCCTGGAGTCACCATGCTGGGCTTGAGGAGGATCCCTTCGAACATCACATTGTTCTCCGCGAGGTAGAAGAAGACCTCACCCCAGACTTTCTGCGCCACCTCGAAGGTCCGCTCGATCCCGTGATCGCCGTCGAGAAGGATTTCAGGCTCCACGATCGGGACGAGACCATTGTCCTGCAGACGATGTCAGTTCTCCTACCAAATCTACGTTGCTCCATGAATCACCAATCTATTCACAGAATTCAAACCTGAGAAATAGCAGCATAGCGAGCAAGACCCCAGGCGGCTTCCTTCACCGCAAGGGCAGAGGGACCATCGGGAATGCTCACAACAGTACGCCTGTCATCCGTTTACGTCAAGAATGATTCGTACCTGTTCTTATAACATTGAGAAATATGAGGGACGGAGTTTATACCATTTGGCAAAACGAGCACCTTGCTGGTAGTAAGCCGCAGAGCGAGAAGCGAGCCCATCAAGGCCTTGGCACCATGATTCGTCGTTTGAGCCAGCAAGAGGTACGAGGCCCTGCTCGCAGCAATGGCAAGTCATTAAACCAAACAGTTGGAAGCTGTTTAGATCGTGACATAAAGAGTGCGTCAGTGTATGAACTGATGGATTGCTCCTGCCCACCTTGTCAACCTTGATTCCAGGAACGATGTTCTGAGTGAGGAGAACGTCTACCATCTTCCTGCCATCCGTTGTGGACTGGTAAAGCGTCTCCTCGAAGAGGATAGCACCGGAGACGTAGTTGCCTAGGCCCGGGGCAGTAACGAGCAGGGTGCGGTAGGCTTGCCTGTTCGCCTCGGTGTTCTCCAGCCCGATCGAAGCCAGCCTCTTCCCACACGTCGCGTTCGACTCATCCATGGCCAGGATGCCACGCCCGGGAGAGGCTATGGTTTTCTGCAGGCGATTCCGTTCAGCGTCTCTACCAGTAGCAGGCAAAGGTTATGGTCGACATTGTTCGTACCGCTGTCTTGACGAGCTCATCCGCGTAGGAGCTGGCGGCGCGGAGTGCTAGCGAGGTTGCAGGGTGAGAGCGGGCGGCGACGGATGCGGAAGGGTGGCGAAGAGCAGCGCCCTTCACCCACTCGGACTTCTCGATGATCGGGGAGGACTTGAGGAGGGAGGCCGATGCCATGGAAGTACAGAGAGACTCTCTCTTTGTGCAGTGAAAACTCGGGGCATAGTCGCAGTTTGGGCTGCTCTTACTTGATTTATACTCGGGAGGGTGTGGCAAGAGATGGGTAATCTGAGGCTGAAATGTAGTGGCCAATGCAATGTCGCCATGGAGGCTGAGACGAACGTGTGGGTCTCGTTCTTTTCACCAAGTTCTAAAAATCTAAACCAGAAATGGCCGATTGAGTGAAGTCTGACGTTTGTCCTTTGTGATATCAAATGGACGGCTCGAATTCAATTCTGCCCAAGTTTTTGGAACCATTTATGCAGCTAATGCTATTCAACTGGCTTCTTCTTTCAGCCGCTTGAATTAAGAGCTCTAGTGTCAATGGCAGGTCGTGTTGTTTCCTTCTTTAATTCCTCCTGTTGCGACTGTTCTCTGCACCAGAAAACACCGACGGTGCAGAGAGTGTAAGGAGTCCATTTCCAGTGGTTTGGAAGCTTTAGGCTGCCAATCTGAGGTGAACAAAATTTCCCGTGTTTCCGATACATATCACCGAGCTACTCCTTAATTATTGTGATGGACAAGGCAACATCGAGATCTCGTTGCCTCTTGGAGCAGACGAACCTTGAGAAGAGGCCCCTGCTTGATGGCAAGCTGTCTTGCTCTGGTCACTGTACTCCTAAAGATACAGACAAGGAAGAAGATACTATTGACAAGTCCACTCTTAAGGTTTGGCTTTGGGCTTCTCATCTGTCGTTTTAGCTGTCGCAGCTCATGTCAGCAGCACGGAGAACGACAAGTGAGTGCAGATTTTGATGTTGTTGAAGCCTAACTTGGATTAAGAAATGCACACTACTTCGTAACTTCGAATCTTTCGATTGACAGTAAATTCTTTATTTTGATGTTTGTGCCATTGAACACATTTCTTTCTTCTTTTTGTGTGCTTTCAGTTGTAGAAAGATTCCCTGTTTGTCAGGGGATATATATATATATATATATATATATATATATATATATATATATATATATATATATATATATATATAACGGGTTAGTTACGTAACCTTTAGTATTTTGATCCTATATTTTTAAAAATTATATTGACATTTTTGTCATTATGAAAGTGAAACTAATATCATCGATCATACCAACAAAAATGTGAAAACAAAAGATAAAAAAATAATATTAATATTCTAGTGGGTGGTGGTGGAGTACATTGGTGGTGGCATATAACAATGTCGTTGAGGGCTGTGAATAATTATTATGGATGAAGAGAACAACGATGAGAGATGAGGATCGCTATGTATTTGCATTAGCATCGATGCAGTTATTGAGCAACAAAAGAGTTGCTGATGCATATGCTGAGCAGCACTGCTCGATAACTACGTTGATATAGTTGTCAACCGGCTCTCACATCTTACTACTATTCTCCTCATCCATAATAATTATTCGTAACTCCTAATAACGCCATCGTCCGATGTCACCTAGTCAACTGTGACTTCTAATTGAAACATTAAAATTATATTTTTTATTTTATATTTTTATATTTTCGTTGATGATATTAGGATAAATAAATTTTGATGTTTGACTTTCATAATTATAGAAAATCAATATAATTTTTTAAAATATTGGAATCAAAATATTAACCGTAGCTAACTAATAATATTTAATTAGCTCTATCGACTGTTATATGCTTACTATTCCCCCTTTGTGGATTTCTGTTAGTTTTCTCGATTGTGATGCCTCCTATGCCATCATTTTATGTAGAACGTTGGTTTTATTGTTTGATGCTTCACCTTTTATCCATCATAGTTGAAGCTTTAAAGTACATCGGTGCGCTTAAGAATAAGCTTTTCACACCTTTGTCTGTTCAATTCTATACAATGTTCTTTACCATGAATTATGTTTTATTTTTCTTCCTATCTGTCCTATGGAAGCTCATGTAGGATAACGTATATTAATGTGGAACTGTCACGATATCACCAAATCAAAATGACATCATCAACACAAAAATCGAGATTCTTACCTGCAATGATATGAGGTTTTTTAAAGTGTGTCACTATTCTCCTGACATTATAAAGTTTGATGAAGAGACATGCAAACAACAAAGGAAGAAGGAATACTTTCTTATTTAGTATCGAAGGAGGTGTTAAATATTTGAAGTATATTTTTGAAAGATTTTAGATTATTATTTTTTATCTTATCTTTTAAATTAATTAATTAAATAAAATTTTAGAAATAAGGGCCTCTTGATTTAAATTTTATTCTACATCTATAAATAAATGACATATATATATATATATATATATATATATATTAGTCAAAATTAAAATAAAAAAAATTAGTCAAAATCAAAACATCAAAGATTTCGTTAAAATAGAATTTTAAAATTCCAACAAAAAAAAAGGGTCAATCAAATCTTGTATCATATCTAAAAAAAATGCAATTTCAAAAGTAGTTCAACATTTGTTAGTATTTATTTTTTAGAAGTTCAATATAGTTTTTTCTTTTCTACTTTTTATCTTAGTTTTTTCTTCTTCTATTTTGTTTTTGTTAGTACTATTTAAGAAAGGATTGTAATTGCATGTGATTTATCCCTTTTTTCACATGATATTAGAGCTACAAATATGATAATCTATATCTCAAGATCTCATCGGAAAAGAAGATAATCTTTTTCAACTAATAGTCAAGTTGGTCGGTTTTGTATTGAACTTTTTAATCAATGTAACTATAAGATCTAGAAGATTTGCTTGGAATCCTATCTCATAGGAGAAGATCTATGGATGTAGTTAATAACAATATAATAACAACACTAGATGCAAATAGAGATCCCAAGAAAAGATGAAGGATATTAAATGTAAAAATTAGATTTATATTAAAAAGATATATTTCTTAGGATCTCTTTAAACATATTATTGGTTGCAAATTAGCTTACGAGATTTGGATCACTCATGTATTGCTCAACAAGAAAAATATGGCTCTACTTCAGTATTCGAAGAATGATTTGACAAATACTATTAAGATGATCTCTTAATTTTTTAGTACTTTAAAGATTAAAAATTTATATTAAGAGATATCACTCTTAGATCCAAATAAACTAATTTCTAATGCACAAATTAAATATTATATTATTCATGATCTTCGAAAAGAATATATTTCTTATGTTACATATATTCAAGGATGGGTTCAAGAATCATCCTTAGTAGAATTGGAAAATTTTCTTTCTTCCTAGGAAAATTATCTTGTCAAATGATGAGAGCTTCTATTTTAGGGGAAGATGAAGATATCCATTTTATAATTTAAAAAAAGAATAATAATATAGATAAAAAGAAGAAATATGATGCTAACAATAAACTAGAGTCTTCTTCAAACAATTGTATAAACACAAAAAAGATTAAGTGTTCTAGGTGTGATAAGTTAGGTCATATCAAGAAAAACTATTGTGTTAAAATTAAAGGAGAAAAAAATTACAAATAAGAAAATTTGTTCCAATGCTACTAATGAATATTGGGGCAACTGTTATATGACTGAAATTGCTGAGGTAATGATATTTATCAACTTCGAACATTAGATTATTGATTCAAGATACTATCATCTCACTAGTGATATACTACATTCACCAATCCTCATCAATATGAAGGCAATGATGCAATTGTCACGACAAATAATATTATTTACTAAGCAGAGAAGGAATGCACTATCATAATCTCATATAAATATAATAATCTTATTATATTAAAAAATATATACCATATTCCAAGTATAAAGAAAAATATCTTTTATGTTACAAATGCAATTGATACTTAGTTTTTTTTTTTGTCCTAGTGAAGTCAAGTTTCTTGGTAACATAAAAGAATTGAATATAGATATAGTATATATTGATAAAAAGATCAAAGATTTATATATTTTACCAACATATAACTCTTATGTTGATAGGATAAGTATAAATGATAGAGCATCAATTTGGCATGCTGGATTTCATCATATAAATTTTTCTCAAATTAAAGAATATGATGCAAAAAAAATTAGTTAATGGTCTTCCAAATCTTATTTGTTTTAGTAATAATAAAATTTGTGAAAGATATCAATATGGTAACTTTTTTATAGATCGCTTTCAAGGTACAAATTTCACTGTTCATACTCCATCTTATTTAGGTTCTCATTATATTATATGCTATTCTTTGTTGATGATTTTACAAAATTTACTTGGGTTTACTTTATAATAAAAAATAAAAAAATTATCAAAATTTCAAGAATCAAGTTAATAGTCGAAAGTAATCTTAAAAGAAAAATTAAAATGTTACATACTGATAATGGTGACGAGTTCACTTCTAATAGATGATTTTTTTTTACAAAGAGCATAACATCAAAAAAAGACTTATATACGCAAATACATCACAATAAAATAGTGTGACAAATCAAAATATTTGACAACTCGTGGAGACTTGTAAATGTTAATTTCATGCAAAGAATTTATATAAAGCCTTGTGGGTAGAAGATATGACATATGTAACTTATGTTATTAATCGAATACCTTCTAGTCATCAATATGAAATGTTCGTATGAGCTTATGTTTAATGAAAAATCAAATGTTAAACATTTTAGAGTATTTAGTTATTAGTGCTATTTTCACATACTTGACTTAAAGAGAAGTTTGATGCTAAGGCTAAGAAATGCATCTTCATTGGCTATGATAAAAGAAAGAAAGGTTGAAAATATATGGATACATGAATACATATGTATGTAGTATCTTGAGATATTGTGCTTGATGAAATTTCTGTTAAATCTCGTATTTTGATGATGAAACTACTTGATATATGATTTAATCTGTGTTTTGAGTGACGCAGGATGCTTCGATCAGGATGAGACAATTAAAGCAGGAAAATCATGTTGTGCCGAAGGAACATGTCAGAAGATTGGACGTCGAGCCGGAGGATCGGTCGACGTATCGACAAAAGGCTTCGGGCCGTGGACTCGGGCATCGGGCCAAGAAGAGCGGGTATTGTGCCAAGGATATCGGAGTTGCGGAGTCAACTGGCCGATTGGGCAATAGGCTGCAGGAGAGGACGATGCGCCGAAGAATCGGACGAAGCGTCGAGGGACCAATGACATGTCGGACAACTTGGTTAAATTGCTTAGGATTAATTGTCTCGATCGAAGTTTTGTTTTAATTGTGCAGGATTGACCGTGATAACGATGAAGACATAAAG
The DNA here is from genome assembly GCF_036884655.1 of Musa acuminata AAA Group. Lineage (NCBI taxonomy): Eukaryota > Viridiplantae > Streptophyta > Magnoliopsida > Zingiberales > Musaceae > Musa > Musa acuminata. The sequence continues at coordinate 37,273,851 of NC_088353.1, forward strand.
CGAAACAAAGTGTCGGAGTCAAGCGCGAAGGATTTGTTGCGAGTTCGAGAGTTCGACGGAAGTCCGAAGGTTCGTCGGGAATGCTACCGGAGCTCACCGAGAAAGATCGGAGCTTGCCAAAGAAGCTCATTGGAACTCGCTAAGATCAAATCGTGAAGTCTAGGAGCTTGCCGAGAGTCCGCAGAATGGTTTCCGAGAGTTCATCGGAAGACCGCCGGAAGTTTGCTGGAAGCTCGCTAGAAGAAGTCTTGACTTGCGGACTTTGTAATAGCTTAGAAAATATCTTTAAATTCATAGTTAGCATGTTAATTAGGGTTAGGATTATGTGTTAATCCTATAACCCAAGTAGGGGCCAATTAGGCTCAAGTTCGGACTGGTTTGGGCCAAGTTTGGAGCCAAACCAAGTGAGCTGAAATAGTGAAAGAGGTGGCACCGCCAGGGTTGGAGGTGGCACCGCCCAGGAGAGGATCTCCCAGCAAAGCTGGGCGGTGCAACCGCCCCAGGCAAGAGGTGGCACCGCTTGGGCTCAGTCTCCGAGCGAGACTGGGCGGTGCAACCTCTCCTGACAGAGGTAGCACTGCCCGAGCTCGGTCTTCGAGCTCTGGCAGGAGAGGTGCAACCGCCTCAGTCAGGAGGTGGCACCGCCTAGGGCTCAGTCTCCGAGCCAGACTCAGGCGGTGCAACCGCCCCTGACAGAGAGGTGCAACCGCCTGGGCTCAGTCTCCGAGCTCTGCCAGGCGGTGCAACCTCTCCAGTCAGGAGGTGCAACCGCCTGATCCCGGAATTCCGGGATTTGATCGTTTTGAGCTCCAAATTTGAATTGGGTTGGGGCCTATAAATACCCCACCCATTCAGCACAGAAAGAGCAAGAAATAGACACCGAAATCTTGATCTTTTCTGTGATTCTTAGAGCTCAAAATTGTGGTTAAGGCCTAAAGTTCTCCTCCCTCTGTTCTTCAAGTTTTGAGTTGTAAAGAGAGGAGAGAAAGGTTTTGTAAGGGTTGTCTTCTGAGCCCATCAAAAGGAGTGAAACTGTAAAAGGGCAGTTGGCCTTCGCCCATTGAAGGAAAGCAGCTAGTTGACGTCGGTGACCTCGTCGGAGGAGGAAGCCAAAAGTGGAGTAGGTCAAGACTGACCGAACCACTCTAAATCTCTGGTTTGCTTTTATTTCGAGTACCTTATCATTACTGCAAACCTCCTACATAACTACTGCTCTCTGCGCCTTTACGAACAAGTTCTAAGTGCTGATCTTTTCGAATATGCATTCAGACGTAAATATGTGTTTTTCATACGATCAGCTTACGTTTGTGTTTTGATTCTGCAAAACTGTCTTCTGCGCTTTTTATGAACTAGCTTCTAAGTTTAGATCTCTTTGAAACTGTTTTAGACGCAAACTACGTTTAGACACAAACTGCGTTTAGACGTAAAAATGCGTTTAAACGTAAACTGCGCAAACTGTATTTAAACATAAAACTGTGTTTTAGACGTAAACTACTTTTAGACGCAAACTGCGTTTAGACGTAAACTGAGTTTAGACGCAAAACTGCGTTTAGACGTAAAACTGTGTTTAGACGCAAAACTGCGTTTAGACGCAAACTGTATTTAGACGCAAACTCAGTTTAGACGTAAACTGTGCTTAGACGTAAACTGCGCTTAATCTTAAGTAATCTTAGAATCGGCTTTTACATCGAAATCGTTTTTATCGGACGAACGCAGCTTTCGTTTTTAAATCGCTGAAAGATTTCCGCTACACTAATTCACCCCCCCCTCTTAGTGCTCTCGATCCTAACAATTTCTTCCTATTATGCTCCACAAGTAGTTTCTTTTGAAAATATCAATCACAATAGTGAAAGTGATATATGTGCAAACCCTTTGGTGAGTTTTCTTTATCTAGTGTTCCTATGGATTTTGGTTTATCTTTTTCCTCACTTATATCTACTCTTATTATTTTTTATCACCAATGGTGGAGCAAAGCTATAAGGGAAGGAATGAAATTCACAAAGAGAAAATATCAACATTGAGAAGATAAAAAATAACAATTATCAAACAAATACGTTACAGAGACAATGTAAGCATGTCATAATTGGGATCTTCTGCCAAGGCCTACAAATGTAGATTAAATTATTTATAAATGGATCCACAAGATGAAATATAAGATAAAATGGAAGTATTGACCGTTATAAAATAAGACTTGTTGCAAAGGAATTTCCTAAAAAATATAAAAAAAGATTATAAAAAAAACTTCTAGTCGTATGGCCAAGATGACATTTGTCATAATGCTGATTGGTTTAGCAACTAATCTTAAATGAAATCTTTAGCAACTTGATGTGAAGAATATTTTCACGAAATTTATAAAAACATTTATATGGCACAACTATTGGGATATACTTCTATTTCTAAATTAAATTATGTTTGCAAGCTTAATAAAGTTTTTTATGGGTTAAAACAAGTTCTCAGAGCATAATATGAAAAAATTACTCAATACTTCTATTTTTGTGATTATTTTTTAATTCGAATTCTAATTTATTTATTAAAAAGCAAGGAAACCTACTTATTATTATTATTATTATTATTATTATTATTATTATTATTATTATTATTATATATGTCGATGATATAATCATAAAAAATAATGACAAAATAAATATTTTAAAGTTTCATAGTGATTTTTCTCTCTAGTTTAAGATTTTTCTTAGCTATCAAACAAGCTATGCAAAAAAAGAAAATTTTGAAAGGTATGGAATTAACATAAGAAAGTTTCTACTCCACTTGATTGTTAATATAAAGCTAAGTTGCAATGATAATAAGACTCTTTTTAACCCTTGATTTTTTCATACTCTGAAGTGATGAATACAAACGATAGTAAATTTATCAATCAAACAAGCTATGTAAAAAAAGAAATTTTTTGAAAGGTATGAAATTAACATAAGTAAGAAAGTTTCTACTCCACTTGATGTTAATATAAAGCTTAGTTGTAATGATAATAAGACTCTTTTTGACCCTTGATTTTTTCATACTCTTATTGATAGTCTCATCTATTTAACAATTACAAAATAAGATATTATATTTTTAGTTGGTCTTATAAGTCATTTTATGCAATCTCTAGAGAAGCCACATCTTGATGCAATAAAGAGAATTTTAGAACATATGAATTCTACCTTTGATTTTGGATCATTCTATAAGAAGCATATACATTTGGAATTGCATGATTATACCGATGGTGATCTGGGAAGTGATTTGGGTATGCATTTTTATATGGTTCTGCTTGTATCTTAATAATAATCAATCTCTCATTCTACCATAATATAAGGCTTCCTCACTTGCTGCTTAAGAATGTATATGGTTAAGGCGTTTAATCGAGGACATTTGTTATCAAATTAATAAACTAACTAGTTTACAAGGTAACAATTAAAGTGCCTTGAAATTGACTACAAATCTAATTTGTTATATAAGAACTAAGCATATTGAAATTAAACATCATTTCACTAGGAAAAAAAAGTACTTCAACGAGTCATTAAAGTCATTGAGATTAAGAGTAAAGATAATGTCGTACATATCTTTATCAAATCTCTCTCAAAAGGACCATTTGATGATCTTATAAATAAGTTAAAACTTATCTTCAAAAGTATAGTGTAAGGAGGAGTGTTAAG